>NW_023270418.1:11644974-11730498 GCF_011800145.1 Mirounga leonina
CTTCCTTCCTTCCTTTCTCTTTCCCTTCTTTCCTTCCCTCCCTCCCTTTCCTTCCCCCCTCCTTACTTCTTTTCTTCCTGCCTTATCCAACATTTTGCAGTTAGAGCCTCATTTAAAATCAGCCCTGGTTTATAGCAGCTCTATCCCTGCACTCTCCTTGCCAATCCTCAGTTTGTAATAAATCCCACATCCATTTTTTTTCTCCACAAGAACTGCTGTTGCTGACACCTGCTCCACCTGCTGGTGCAATCACACATCAGGCCGAGGGGCCCTACAGCAGCCGTATAATGACAGTATTATTATATGTAATCCCACCCCAGCTGGCTGTCCCTAAAGCCCTGGATTTCTCTTTCTCATTACTACTTCTTTCCTCATTTTCCCCCTAATTTGAGTGGATCTTAACCTTTTCGATCCTTTCCATGCCCCAGCACCTCTGCTCCTCCTTTCCTCATCCTCCGTGGAGACACTGACTCTTAACATGTGAAATCCAAAGGCTGGCCTTCCTCCTCCTCTGTCTCCCTGCCTCCTTGTGTCCTGTTAACCAACCCCCACCCCGGCCCCCACCCCCATCTCCCTCCAAAGTTCTTGGTCCCCATCCAACAGGTTTCCCTAAAACAGACGGGAGTCCATAAGGCACCCCAGGTGATCCATGAATCTTCTGAAATTAATGCAGAATTATATCCTTATGTCAATTTTTAGGTGAGAGTCCCTGGCTTTCATCTAATTTCCAAAGGGTTCTATTGATTGAGGACTTCGCTTCATCTGTTACCTACTCTTTCTGGCATTTTTAGGCTCTTGCCTTTTCTACTGGCATTCTCTTCCCTCTCTACAAATAATCTAGGGCCATGGACAAGCATAAAAAAAAATCGCCAGATATATTTGTCTGTTCAGGCTTCCATACAAAATACCACAGGCTGGGTGGCTTTAACAACAGAGATTTATTTTCCCATGTTCTGGATGCTGGACGTTCAAGGATCGGAGCACCAGCATGGCTGGTTTCCGGTGAGGACTCTTCCTGGATTGTAGACAGCCCCCTGCTTGCTATATCCTAATAGGGCCTTTCTTTGGTGTGTGCATGCTGACAAGCTGTGAGGGGGAGATCTCTCTCTTCTTCTTCTTATAGTGCCATGAGTCCTATCAGATTAGGGGCCTACACTGATGATCTCATTTAACCTTTATTATGCCTAAAGACCTCATCTCCAAATATGGTCACACTGGGAGTTAGGGCTTCCACGTATGATGGAGGGAGGGTAGCAGGTGGGAAACACAGTTCAGTTACTAACACCAGGGATAAAAATAACTTGGTTTGAAATATCAAAGTTGTACTCTTTGTTATGTTGGCAATGGTTTCCTAGCTCCTCTTCCTGCTCTTTAATCTACTCTTCCTGACACAGTCATCATTAACTGGAGGGATGGAGACCACAAAGTGCCCTTCCCCCAGGTGAAATAAGGCTCTGGAAAGTCCTTTTCACTGGAGAATAGTTCTTTGTAATGGAGAACACTCTGGGCGTCATGGTTACTTATGGTTACTGGGTTCAGAATGGCTACTTTCCCCTTCTGCCTGCCAGAGACAGAAAGTGATTTTTCTCTTGACCCTTCACAATGAGAACCCGGTGGGATTCATGGAGGTAAAACCCATAAAAGTCTGACCCCTGCCCTGAGGACTATGGCACCCAGGAGATTCTCACTCCCCCTGTGGTCCACACATTACCTCCAGCAATTCACCAAAATTGCCATCTTCGTGTTCCTGTCAGTTTTGGGTTCCAGCAGCTTCTGCTCCAGGTAAGCTGACCTTGGCTTTGATTCTCTGCACTCACCTATCTGTCCAGATTTGAGGGTGCTGGTTTGCTCTGCAATCTCAGTTTTCTGGTGGGTCCAAGAAAAGTCACTGATTCTCAGCTTGTTCAGCTTTTTTTCTTGTTGTGAAGTCAGGAGTGACAACCTCTAAGCTTTTTATTTGTTGAAGCTGAAACTGGAAGTCGTGAGACAGGCTAGGTTTTCATTGCCTGAGGCTAGCCCTTTCATTGGCCAATTTGGCTTTGACCATGAAACCCAACAGTTGGTAGTAACAGGCCCATCCACCTGAAGGATACACTTTGTATTACTTGAATCCATTTAAATTTATTGAGACTTGTTTTATGGGCCAGAAAATATTCTTAGTAAATTTCGTACACTTGAGAATAATGTGTATTCTGCTGTTGTTGGGTGGAGGTTTTATCAGACGTCAGTCAGACCAAGCATTGCTAGAGGTGTTCAAGTCTACTGTATTTCTGCTGATTTGCTATTTGTTCTGTTAGCTATTGAATAGGGAGGATTCTCTAAAAATCTCTGGCTATAATTGTGTATTTGTCTATTTCTCTTTGCTATTTTTTTCTCCATTTATTTTAAAGTTTTGCTATTAGGTGCACAAACATTTAGGATTGCTATGCTCGCTTGATTAAGTGACCCCTCTGTGATTATGACTTTCTTTACTCTTCACAATATTCTTTGCTGTGAAATATACTTTATCTGATATAAATATAGTCACTCTAACATTCTTTGGTTAGTATAACCATTGTCTATTTTTTCTGTCCTTTTGACCTATTTGTGTCTTTATATTTAAGATGCATTTCCTGTAGGCAGCATATAGGTGGGTATTGCTTTTTTACATAATTTGACAATCTCTGCCTTTTAGACTGGAGTGTTTATACAAATTACCTTTAATATGACCATTTACATGGTGAGGTTTGAGTCTATCATCTTGCTATTTGTTTCCATTTGTCACCTCTGTTCTGGGTTCTCTTTTTTCTCTTTTATCAGCCTGCTTTGGGATTAATTGAGTACTTTTTATGACTCCATTCTATGACTTTTGTTGGCTCATTTAACTCTTAGCTTTGATAGTTTTGTGTTGCTTTAGAGTTTAGAGTATACTTCACATTAACAATGGAAGTTGAAGAGTCAATTGCTAAAGATTAAGACTTGTGAGACTCAAAATGGCCATGCTTACAAAGCTATAGGAAAAGGATATTATGTGTGTGTGTGTGTGTGTGTGTATAATCACCACAATAAATACATAACAACATTAAAGTAAAAACCTGCATCACAACCAAAGGCATTCTCACAGTGATGGGTCTGGAAATGTCAGAAAGAGTCTTCTATTGCCTGCCTTTCTAGAAGGGCCACAGCCAAATGCAATTTCTCTCTTGGATCAGGAACCACTGTTGTGTATACAGAGCACCTCAGAACCAAGTAGCCCCAAATGGCACCTTGTCCAGTCATGTAGTCATATTCTTGCTACATGGCGATAGACTCCTCTAGCAGTCTCAATAAATGATGCTGGAAAGTTGTAAAAATCGCCAAGTTTCTTGGACCCTTGGTTTCAAGGCAATACTACGAATGGGTATGGTTCATGCCTTTACTAGGGGGCATGTATTTACTATGCAGAAACTTTAGCAAAATGGCTCAGATTAATTCCTAGCCCACTGGAATTAACCCTTACAGCATACTTTTTAACATATCATGGTCTACCATCAAGTGATATTTCACCATTTCACATGTAATATAAGAACCTTAAAACAGTGGGCATCCACTTCTCTCCTCTAATGGCCTATATCCTATATATGGTTGTCATTATGTTTTACTTATGCATATGTTATCAACGCCACAATACAATGTTATTATCTTTGTTTGAGAAGTCAATTACATTTTTTAATGTTTTTAAATAATAAGAAAAAATGGTCTTATATATTTACCCTTTCAGTGACCGTTTTTGGTGCCTTTGGTTTCTATGTGTTCAGCCAGACTTCTAGCCGGTGACATTTTCCTTCTGCCTTTTTTTTGGTCTCTCTAGTCCTCCTTTACTGCTTTCTTTGGCATTAAGTGAATGTTTTCTAGTGTAGTATTTTCAGTCCCTTACTGGCTTTTTTCACTGTATATTTTTTAAATTATTTCCTTAGTTCTTGCACTAAGGCTTATGCTATACGTCTTAACTCATTAGAATCTACTTTAGATATAAGAACTTAATTACAATGAAATATAGAAATGTCCATTCTCTATAACTATTCTCTTTTCCCCCTTGTGCTATTATTTTTACACATATTACATCTATAGATATGTTACAAACAATACATTGATATAATTATTACTTTATATAATTCTGTGTCTTTTAAAGAAGCTGAAAAAAGAAAGTAAAGCAAATATATATTTATAGCTTTTGTTATATTTACCTTTTATTTGCCATTTCTGGTTCTTTTCATTTGTCCTGTAGATTCGATTTTATTTATCATATGGTCTAATACATTCGATTTTATTTATCATCTGGTCTCATACAGTCCAATACCCACTTCCTTTATACTGTTATCGCCAAATATATTACATATCTATATGTTATAGGCTTAACAATACAACTATATGCATATTTTACATATACATTTTTTTTTAAGATTTTATTTACTTATTTGAGAGAGAGAGTGAGTGAGTGAGAGCACGAGCAGGGGGAGAGGCAGAAGGAGAGGGAGAAGCAGACTCCCTGCTGAGCAGAGAGCCCGATGTAGGGTTCCATCCCAGGACCCCAGGATCATGACCTGAGCTGAAGGCAAACGCTTAACCGACTGAACCACACAGGTGCCCCTACATATACGTTTTAAAATCAGTTACGGGGAGAAGAAATAGGCATCTATATTGCCTTGTATAATTACATTATTATCTTTACTGGTGCTTGTGTGTGTGCGTGTGAGTGTGTGTGTATGTATTAATTGTTTTCTTAGGTCATTTGCTTTCTGCCTGAAGAAGTACTATACTTCTTGTAAGATGGGTCTCCGAGCAATGAATTCTCTGGTTTTGTTTATCTGGAATGTCCTTATTTCATCACTACTTTTGAAAGGTAGCTGTGCCGGATGCAGGATCCCTGGCTGGTTGGCTGTAGGATCTGGTTTCTCTCACTGGCACTTTCTGTTACCTCTATTTTTTTTTTTTCCTGTATATGAGTCATATTTTCATATTTCTCTTCATGTCTTGTCATTTTTTTTGAAAACTGGATTATTTTAACGACTGAGCCACCCAGGTGCCCCGAAAACTGGATTATTTTAGATAACACACCATAACAACTCTAGATACTGGCGTTCCTCCTCCAGGTCTTCTCGTTGTTGTTGTTTTTTATTTGCTTATTGGTCCAGCTGGCTGGACTCTCTTAGGGAAGTCTCTTCCCCCACATTATGAAGTCTCTGGCATTGCTCCCTCCCGTGCACACAGTCACCCTGGAACGACAGTATCTAAGCAGAGTTCTCTATTTCCTAGGCTGCAACCAACTTCAGGTACCACCAATTGCTGGCTAATTATAGTTTTAGATAATGTCCTGGGGCAAAGACAGCTCCCCAATCTGATCCCATTAAACTCATAATCTTTTCCAGGGATAGTTTCTTGAGATCCATGTTTGAGGTGTGCTCTGACACCAGGAGAGCTCGTCTTAGCTGTCTCTTTCCCTGGTTCTCTCTGGTAAACTAGCTGGCTTGTGATTTCATGTGTGTTTTTATTACTGATTAGCACCTTTTCTTTTCAGCTTAAAGAGAGCCCTTTAACATTTCTTGCAAGGCCAGCTTATTGGTGAACTCCTTTAGCTTTTGCTTCTGGAAAACACTTTATTTCTCCTTCACTTCTGAATGATAACTTTGCCAGGTAGAGTATTCTTGTTTGGAAGCTTTTCTTCTTTCAGCACTTTGAATGTATCACGCCACTCTCTTTTGGCCTGCAAAGTTTCTCCTGGAAAATCTGCTGATAATCTTAGGAAGATCCGCTTGTAATATTTTTTTTCTCTTGCAGCTTTATTCTCTTCTTGTCTTTAACTTCTGACATTTTGATTGTGTCTTGGTGTGGGTCTCTTTGGGGTCCTCTTATTTGTAACTCTCTGGGGTCCATCGATCTAGATGTCTATTTCCTTCCCCAAGTTAAGGAAGTTTCAACTGTTATTTCTTCAAATAAGATTTCTGCCCCCTTTCTCTCTCTTTTCTCCTGGTAGACCAATGATGAAAATGTTAGCCCATTTGATGTTGTCCCTTAAGCTATCTCCACTCTTTTTCACTCTTTTTGTTTGTTTGTTTGTTTCTGCTCTGTTTGGGGGAGTTCCACTGATCTTTGAGTTGACTGATCCTTTCTTCTGCTTAATGTGGTCAGCTGTTGAACCCTGCTAGTGTATATTTCAGTTCAGTTACTGTATTCTTCAGCTCTGTAACTTCTGTTTGGTACTTTCTTATTTTTCCTTCTCTTTGTTGAAGTTCTCACTGTGATCATCTATTCTTCCCCCATTTGGTGAGCATCTTTTATGACCATTACTTTGAATTCTTTATCAGAGAGAAGCATGAATCACTTATCTCCATTTCGCTAAGGCTTTTTTTTGAGGTTTTATCCTGTTCTTTCATTTGGAACATATTCCTCTGTTTTTTTTTTCTGTTTTGTTGTGGTTTTTTTTTTTCCATTTTGTTTGACTCTCTGTGTCGGTTTCTATATAGTAGATGAAACAGTGCCCTCTCCCAGTCTTGAAGGAGTGGCCTTGTATAGGAGGTGAAACTTGCCACTCAACCCTGCCTCCGCTCTTTTTTGTCTCTCAAATCTTTGTTCTTCTCCAAGCAGCCTATTATAGGTTTAATGGCTCCCAGTAGTTGAGGATGTACCAAGACCTGATGGTGTCCCAAAAGGGAGGATCTCAGGGGCTAGATTCAGACTTACTGGAAGCCAGACCCTCAGGCATCAGTGTTTAAAAGTATGCCAATATATATATAGTCCCGTGGGATCATAAGCACAGGCCCCACTGGCCACCAGAGTCAAGCAATGTAAAGGTGTCCCCTGGCAGCAGACACCCAAATGGCTACCAGACACGGGTACCCTCCAGGAGACACTGGTGCTCTGGACTCCAGCAAAGGGTGAGCCTAAAGATAGAGGCTGCCCTCCGACATCTCTGGAGAGGATCCCAGTTAGCCCCTAGATGCATGTTTAATCAGAAGCCTGCTCCTCAAGTCTCAGCCTGATGAGGACTAGCTGATAGGCCTCTTTCACAGAAAGACTGAGCTCCTGGGTCTGTTGCCTCTTGCTGGGCCCCAGGGGTGGCAGTTATTTAAGAACTCAGTTGCCGGGCGCCTGGGTGGCTCAGTTGGTTAAGCGACTGCCTTCGGCTCAGGTCATGATCCTGGAGTCCTGGGATCGAGTCCCGCATTGGGCTCCCTACTCGGCGGGGAGCCTGCTTCTCCCTCTGACCCTCCCCCCTCTCATGTGCTCTCTCTCATTCTGTCTCAAATAAATAAATAAAATCTTTAAAAAAAAAAAAAAGAACTCAGTTGCCTTTGGTTATAGTCCTGTGGACCCATGGGAATAAGTCCTACTGGCCACCAGAGGCCGGTGATGTAGAAGTGCCCCCTGGCAGCGCCACAGAAATCGGTGCACCAGATACAACTCTGAGCTCCTTCCTAGGTGACACCAATTTCAGAGTCCCACGGGACAAGGATCACAAGTGGTCTCCAGAACCAAGTGATCAACAGACTCCCCAGGCCACAGCAGCAAAAATCAGGCCACAGTGTATAAAAGCTCCCTCCCTGGAGATATTGGTGCTCTGGCAGATGCCTTCATATAAAGAGGTGAACCTCCTTCACTTTAAGTCTGGGTGCGATTGACTGTCCCCAGGCTGGGCCCTGAAGCTGATGAGCTGAACCCTTGAGTCCTTTAACAGCGGTTCCTTGGCTCACTACAGGCTTGTGGGGCTTGGGATATGAGCTCCATCGGTTTTCCAAGTTAATGTTTTGCAGGCTTGTCTGTCAAGTGTATGTCTTAAAAGTTGGGATGCCTGATATGGGGCTCAATGTAGGTGAACTATTTCGTTGGGTTTTTTACTTTAAATAAATTGAATTTTTGAAATGGTAAAGAAAACTTAAACTCCAAATAAATAAGGTACTTTAAAAAGTAGAGGGGGGATGGGAAGCCTAGTTATTTTGATAGTTTAGGTTCCATCAAAAGAAACAAAAAAAAGCATATGCCATCCCAGGGGAAATTATATAAACTTTTCCGGATTCACAGCAGTGCTGGAATTCTCTGGTAATTCCCACAGGAGCCAAGACTACCTCTGGAACAATCTAACTATTGGAAACCACTAGTGTCTGGCAGAAAGCCAACTAGAACAGGGCAAAGGATGTGCCGTCCTCAATCCTGAGAGTCTGGATCAATCCCAGGGGCCCAGGCCTGCCTGTGGTACAGTTGTGAATAGCAAAGCAAAGACTGTCTCCAATCTCCACCCACTTCCCTATTCCCTTCCGAATCCTCCTCCTCTTTAGCCTCGATCTCTTTCTGTGCCTTCTCCCACTCCTTCTCCCCCCCCCACTCAGTTCACATTCTGCTTGTGTGATGAGCACTGAAGGTACAAGGCCACCTACCTCAGGGTCTTCGCATTTTAATAGGGTGCTCTTCTGTACCCGAAGTATATAAGAATATGTAATGTTTCTCTATTGCTAGAAATTCAAGCCTCAATACTGACAGTGGGAAGCAGGTCTGTTCTCAAGCACCACACCTCCTGCTCCATGAAGTAAGCTCAGGTCTGGTGAGGCACCGAGGACTACATCCCCACATCTCAGTGTCACAGGGTAGGACCTCACACTCCACTGCTCTCTGCGCCAGCTCACAGGGACCTTATCCTCCCAGCATGTGCCCACATCCCTGCTGTCTGGCTTAGCTTACTCACCTTCAGTCTCAGTTTAGATGCCCCTTTCTTTGGGAGGCCTTCCTCAATGGAACCCCAAATCTGCGTCTTGTCCCTCTGATGTACCCCATAATACCCAATGCCTTCCTCCCTCAGCACTTGTCACACTAATTTGCTACTCAGTAAACCAGTACCCATCACAGCCCTGACATTTAGCAGGTGCTCAGTTTCCTGAATGACCTATACAAACACTATAGCTCTGCAGGGACCAAGACTGTCTTGCTCCCCATTGTATCCTGATCATCCAGTCCAGTGCTTAGGCCATGATGGTCACACAATAATTGTTCATTAATTGAAAGAAGTCTTCATAAAAAATGTACTTGGATCTATGCTGATAATGTCCTGGTGTCCTTATTGCCAGAGCAAAAAGCACAGCTCAGTGACCTTTTCTAGATGGTCAGGATGGAGGGCAGAACAAGATAAAGGAAAAGCTCTGGAGTACAGCTGTCCAGGGCTGTGGGAGAGGGCTCCTCTCTTCAACCGCAGCTTTAGTCTTCCAGGGATACTTAACCAGAGGCTCATCCGTGGGGCTTCAGAAGATCCATGAATCTCCTGACACATTTTATCAAACATTCCTGCCAGTAGCTGTATGTGCGTTTTTCTGCAAGGAGGCCCATGGTTTTCAATGAGTCTCAAAAGGCAGTGACACAGAACCATTGCCCTAGACCTGTACTGTCTGATATGATAGTCACTAGCCACATGTAGCTATTTAAATTTAAATTTTCAAAGCCTTAGTAACATTAGCTACATATCAAGTGCTCAATAACCACCACTGGACAGGCCAGGTATAGAATATTTCCATGATTGCAGACAGTTCTACAGAGCTTCTCTATGTTGGTAGCATTACTTTGCATTCAATGTACAGACAAGATTTGTTTAAATCACGCAGTGTTTCGTAAAATGAGTTGCCATTGTGTAGAAGTGAAAACATTAGACATCTGAAATCCTGATTTCTTTTGGGAAACGTAACTATCTCCCAGTTTGGGGCCTTGCACTCGTGGCAGCGGGAACGCGCAGGACTGCCCAGTTTAACTGGCCCCACGTCACACTGAAGCTACTTGCTTGGCCCTCCTAGACATTTGAGTTTGCGACCTCGTTTCTAGGGGACCTCAGCCACCCTGGTTTCTTTCCAGTCTCTTGTGTTTGTAACCAGACTCCCAGTTAGGGGAAGTGGGGTTGCATTTGGTTTAAAACGGAGCGCATCTTGGGACAGGGTCCAGGGCTGGGATTCGGGCGCCCCGTTGGAAGTTGGGGAGGGGCAACGCCTCCCTTCCTCCCCCCTTTCAATTCTCCGGAACTGGGAGAGGAGAGAGGGAATTTTATCGCGAACATCTGTTGCTTGACAAAGAACTTCTTCCCGGTCTTCCTAAGAGCCCTCCGGTCCCCAGGCCAGTACGCCTGGGCCCGCCCCTCGCAACGAGATCGCGGGGAGGGGCCGAGGCGAAACCCGAGCCCCGCGCCCACCACCCGGGCTGGCGACGTGGCTCGGCGGCCCCGGCCTCCCCCCGCTCGCGGCCCGGCGGCCAATGGGCGCGTGAGCCGGGCTGCCCGAAGCTTCCCTGCCCGCGGCGCGGGACGCGCCCCTTCTCCCCGGCGCGGGGCGGGCCCGTCCCCTCCCCCGCCGCCGCCGCCGCCGCCGCCGCGCTGGGAGCCCCCACTGCCGAGTCGCAGTCCTCCTCGCTCGCTCGCTCGGTGCCTCCCCGCGGGCCGCTCTCCCGCCCTGACGATGGCGCGTGGCGGCCGCGACCGCCTCCTGGGGCTCGCCCTGGGGCTGCTGCTGGCGCTGGCGCTGGCGCCCGGGGCGCTGCGGGCCAAGCCCACCGTGCGGAAGGAGCGCGTGGTGCGGCCCGACTCGGAGCTGGGCGAGCGGCCGCCCGAGGACAACCAGAGCTTCCAGTACGACCACGAGGCCTTCCTGGGCAAAGAGGACTCCAAGACCTTCGACCAGCTCACCTCGGAGGAGAGCAAGGAGAGGCTGGGGTGAGGCCGCGCTCGGGGGCGTCGCAGGTGTCTGCGGGGATGGCGGGGCGGCCGCCAGGCGGAACGCGCGCCGCAAAGCGAAAGCGAAACCGGGCGCGCGGTCGGAGGGCGGGGACTAGCGGGCACGGCCGCGGGGCCGGCGCGGAGTTGGTCGCGGGCGCCGGGGCCGCGATGCGGGGACCGCCACCGCGCCCGGGCCCGGGCTGGCTTCCCGCGGGGAGGCAAGAACGTGGCAGCGGCCGCGGGAGCCAAGGCGGCCAGGGCCCGCCCCCTCCCCTCGGTTGCATCAGAAGGGAGGGCCGCGGGTGTACAAAAGAAGAGTTTGTGCACAGTGGCATTTTAGTGATATGAGCTCTTCCCCACCCTCCCAGTTTCCCTCTTCTCCCCCCATTCCCGGAGTGGAGGGTTTGTGACACTGCTGAGAAGGTCTCCAGGATGAACATAAATGGATAAAAGATGAAGGGGCAGGTTGAGGGAGAGGCTTGATTCCTGGCCGGGAGTTCCTGGTCGGGGGCAGAGGTGTTGTTGCCTTCCGGCTGATAGGGATGGCAGAAGTAGGGCTATAAAGATCCTGTCAAGAAGAGAGGGGCATTAGGGCATAGGGAATGGGAAGTGAGAATGGAAACTGGTCCCCCAATTTCTGTTGCCCCGCAGATGTCTGCGGAGGCACCCAGTCCTTTGGCAATGAGGGCCAAAAGCTGGAGGGTGTGGTGGCAGATTGTGAATTTCACTGGTGAAGACCGTTGAATCAGGAGCCAAACCTGGAAAACAAAACTTTGGTACATTTCTGCACCCTCTCCAGTTTCCCTGGGATACAGTTGGGCTCGTGCAAAGGTATCTGGGACCCCTTCCACAGAGCAATCAGCAGCCAAGACCCGGTCCCAGGTGGAGGCTGGGCTGGGCTGGCGTTGGGGGGCGGGGGTGGTCCCAGTAGCCCGGCCTACTGGGCACCAGGCCTCCCGGAACCTGCTTCCTGGAGGTGGAGGATCTTCTTGTCCTGCTACATGAAAAAGGACACAGCCATCCCTGTGCTGACAGGGGCTACCAAAGGCCAGTGTGGTTGGTTAAAATCGGAGGCTAAATTATACCTATTGTGTAGGTGCACCATCTGCCTGCTCTGATAAAAGATCTTTGAACTTCAAAGTCCTCTCCAAACAATCACCTTTTATTTTGCAGAGAAGTACTTTTCTTGTTCGGGACTTCACAATGGGGGCCATTGATGGGTTCAGTCTATTGTACTGCTTGGAAGCACTGGGTAACTGATTTATTCTGGGACCCTGAGAGGCAGCCATTTGCAGCACTGCCACCAGGGAGGAGGAGGAGAGGTTTTGGGATTTGGAGTAGGGAACTCTGCAGTTTGCAGCCCTAACAGCTTCCGGTTTTACTGCCTTTCTCATGACAGGCAAGCCTAGTGGCAAGAACCAGTGCTGGTGGTCGGTCTGCATTTGATCGTGTATGAACACGATCATTCATTTAGTCATGCAGCAAACATCTGAATGGCTGCTTGTGCCAGGCACCATGTTAGATACCTGGGAGATACAAAGGTTGAAACCTTACGCTCTAGGCCTCCAAGTCCTTACAGTCAGAAGTAGAGGAGAGAGACACAAGCAGACGCTGGGCATAACCACTGTGGTGGTGGCACGTCTGAACCACAGTGACTGCCCTCGGGAGAAGGAGCCCCTGGGGCTGCAGGTTGGAGAGAGGGGCTTAGGGGCTTCCGGATGCCCCCTGATCGGAACTGGTGGGATGGCTCAGAGATTGCCAGGTGTACCAGCAGGGCGAGGCATTCCCGAAGAGAAAACAACCTGCTTGTAAAGGTATTGAAACTTGTTCTGGGGGATGAGGAGTGTTGGGACAGTAAAGGGACAGGGCAGAGGCAGAAAGAACCTTTGCGAGGTGAAGATTAGATGTTATCTCGTACACCATCAAAATGTTATCATCCCCAAAACTTGTTAGGAACGTCAGACCAGCAGCAGGACAGAGAATGTAACCGAAGCTCAGATGGGGAGACCAGGGGCAGGGGAGTGGCCCTGAGTGCCTGAACCAAGCCCAGCCGGTCCCCAGGGCAGGAGAGGGTGAATCCAGACACATGTGGGAGGCAGAACTGTCCGTACTTGCTCTCGACTCAGCGTGGAGGTGGGGAAGAGGAGGGAGGAACCCAGGGGAACATCCGGTCTCTGGCCTCAACCACCGGATAGGTAGTGGACACACCAGTCACCTGTAAGGTAAATCCAGGCTAGGGGGAGGCTTGGAAGTGATGGGTGCCGTTTGGGACGGGCTGGAGAGTGAATGGCCACCTCTCTGTCCACAGCTCCTGGTGTAGCACCCCGCCCCCCGCTATCCCCCACTCCAAGCTTGGGCTGCTGAGGGAGGAGTGTGGCTGGATCCAGGCAATCACCACCTGACGTTAGATTCTGAAAAGGTGACCATTCTAAGGCCCCTGGAGACACCTAGGCCAGGGGGCTGCAAAGTGGAGGCCTATAGGCCACATGTAGTCAGAGACAGGCTGCGCGGTATTAGAGAAAACGTAAATTACCATCTGAGTGATGTCACATACTGACCCTGATTTCTGGTTTCTCTTGACACGGTCGACTTACGTTCCCACGTGGCAGTCACTGTCTGGAGCAGAGATGGGCAGCCTTGCAGGCGGCTGGCCCCACATCTCTAGGTTTGCCTGAGGCCCTGCCGGGAGGCTCTGCTCATGTCTGTTACTCGCTGGATGTCTCTTGAGTTCTCTGTCCGCCTGTGATCTGGATGACTGTCCTTAGTGAGGCCAGGCACACATTCTCTCCTTTATTCGCCACAACATCCCTTGTAAAAGCATGTGTTCCAATTTATAGTCGGGAAAACTGAGACCCCGAGGGGCTGTGATTCCCTGGAAGGAAGCCTTGAGTCTTTGTTAGTCTTGAGACCTGTTAAAATGGCAAATGAGGGGACACATTAAAGCTGTGGGGAGCGCTTACACTTTCCTGAGCAAGAGGAGCAGCTCAGCCACCCAGACTCAGGTAGGCGATGGAGACTTCACACGTACTAATGAATTCATCCCCCATTTCTTGTTAATCAAAGAGTAACTGTTAATCAAAGAGATCTAACTCATTTACCACTGAGTTGACAGATTGCAGCCCAAAGCAAAGAAACAAATCCCTAATTAGCCTGGTTGACCTCATCCCAGGTAAATGGACTACTAGAGTAAAACGTGTTTAAGCATTAGAAATAGCTTGTGGGTGTCCTTGAAGTTCCCCACAGGGAAAGCACCCCTAGCTTGGGACCCTCGGGCCTAGAGATGGACACTGGTGAGTTCCCGACCTGAAGTTTGCTTTGGCCTAGGGTTTGGGGTTCCTCTGTTGAGTCTAGTGGGCAGTCGCTGGACCTGGGGCCAGCTATGGAACAGGAGACATCACTGGACCAAGGCATCCGTACCCTGAGGACAGAGGTATAGACTTCTGCAGCTGCTCAGCTGGTCAAGTTTCTTGAATAGTTCCCATGATGTGAAGGCTTTCATCCCTGACATCTTATGCTTTGGCCAATAAGATCTGGCCTCTTTCTGCTTTAAGTTTCAAGACTTTGAGTCCAAAGTTGTGAGATTTAAAAAAAGAAGCAAAGAAGAATTCACTTATCTTTTGGTTTACCTAGAATTTTCCTTTTTTTTTTTTTTTTTGCATTGGCCCTAGAGCCCCGAGATGTGGGTTCCTACCCTGGTCATAGCACATACAAGCTGTGTGATCTCAGAAATCTGTCATCTCATTTCCCGCAGCCTCGGTGCCATCACTCTAAAGTGAGGGAGTCGGACTGCACCTAGAGAAGACTGCTAGGTTTCATCTTACAAATCAACTCTGATCAGTTGGTTGTGTCCGCATGATTGCATCATTGATTTCATTTCAGTTGTTTATGCATTTTAGTTTCTGCGGTGTTTGATCTTTTTCTGGATCAGGATCACACAAGTCTTGATAATAGCCTTGTGGGTTTGGTGTTTTGTTTTGTTTTGTTTTTTTAACTACAGGAAGATTGTTGATCGAATTGACAGTGATGGGGACAGCTTTGTTACCACCGAGGAGCTGAAAACCTGGATCAAACGAGTGCAGAAGAGATACATCTACGATAATGTCGCCAAAGTCTGGAAGGATTATGATCGGGACAAAGATGATAAAATTTCCTGGGAAGAATACAAACAAGCCACCTATGGTTACTACCTAGGTAAGAGGTGCTGCCAGGGAGCTTGCACAGCTGGGGGTCTCGTAACAAGGCCTCTCTTCTCTCTTGACACATCTCCCACCTCGAGGAGATGTCACAACCTACTAAGTAGAACCCGCTTGTGTAACATCCTCCTCTGCTTACTAAGAATGTCCAGAGTTGCTTACTTTGAGTGAAGCTGTAGGTGGTGAGTAGTGGGAGGGGTCCACGGTCCTGGGTGGTTTAGTCGGTTAAGCATCTGATTCTTGATTTGGGCTAGGTCATCATCTCAGGGTCATGAGATGGGACTTAGGTTGCTGCCCAATCTGAGCTTACGATCTTGGAGGCACAAAGAACAAAGAGAACAGAGCAGAGATGAAGCGTGTCCGTGGCACGGTTTCAAAATGCTGCCGGCTTTCAGATAGCAAAGACCTGAGTGGGCTGGAGCAGTCAAGGAAGACTTCCTGGTGGAGGGTGGTCTGGGGGTTAGGCTTTGAAAAATGGATATATATTTGGAGAGATAGAAATAAGAGGAGAAGGTGGGTCAGCTGGAGAAGCAAAGGGGTAGGAGTGCATTCAGAAGTGGATGGGGTTTGAATAGAAGACAGGCTTGTTTGTGAGGAATGATAGAGGGATGCATGCAAAGCACAGGGTGCAGCCCCACTGGGTGCATGGGAGAGAGAGCCAGAGATGCACACACTCATTATTAGGTTAAGGGAGATCTTAAAAGCCAGACAGAAACATTTAGAATGTCGTGGGTACTGGGGAGCCTGTGTATGTTCTAGATCAAAGAATGATATGATGAAAGCAGGGTTCTGCAAAGAAAAGTATGACTATATGGCCTAAAGCCAGCACTCTTAACCATTTGCTATAATGCCCCCAATAAGCTGTTAGGGCCTGGATTATGGGGGAGGTAGGGAGATGAAGGGACAGATACTAAAGGCATTCTGAAATGTTTCAAAGAACTCAGTGGCTCGGGACCTTTTGTCCTGTGTGTACCATTTGGGCACGAAGGATGAGTGATCTAGAAGGAAGTACTTTCTGTAGCAGCCAGTTCAAACATTTCTGCACACATCCTGCAGGAAACCCCGCAGAGTTTCAGGATACTTCGGATCATCACACCTTTAAAAAGATGCTGCCACGCGACGAGAGAAGGTTCAAGGCTGCAGACCTCAATGGTGACCAGACAGCTACTCGGGAGGAGTTCACCGCCTTTCTGCACCCTGAGGAGTTTGAGCATATGAAGGAAATTGTGGTTTTGGTAAGATCATTAAAAGAGCCTGAGCTGGGAAAAGACCAGCAAAATCTGTACCACAGTCTTGTCCCTTCTTCCAAAGAGAGAGCATTCGTCAGCCTGACGGGAATTGGAGAAGAACTCTGAAGTGGAATACGTTGGGAATACTTGTCTACCCAATAGATTAGTCAGGGCAGGCTAGCTGCTGTAACAAACAGCCCCAGTCCCAGCCATGGAAAACGAAGCTTATTTTTGCTTCTACCAAGTCCAGTGCAGATGGTTTGAGTCAGGTGGGCCTTTTGGGCACTTCTCTAAGTACTGTCAGGTACCCAGGTGCCTTCCACCTTGTACTCCACCATCTTGTGGCTTCTAGGTCATCCTGGAACAACCAGCTGGGAGACACAAAGGAAAAAAAAGGGAATGCAGAGAAGGCAACAGTCTGCCATTACTGTCCTGGCCAAGAAATGAATCATCCCTTCCTTCTACTTTCCACGGGCTCCTTCTAGATAGGACAAGGCAGGGAAATACAGTTTAGATGTGTGCCGGAAAGAGCAGATGGGTTCAGTGATCCACTAGCTGGTCTCTGTCCCATTTTTCAGCCTTGCGGGAACTAGAAAAAGACTCTGAAAGGGAATTCGTGATTGTTAAACCATAGGGGGACTTCAAGTAAAACTGGCAGGAAGGACATTCCTCTTAGGAGGGGGGCTTGGGAGGATGCATGGGTCCAACCGAGGCTTTGAGGGATGGCTGTGCGTTCCATAGTGTCTTGGGGGGGGGGGGGAAGTCCCAAACGTCTTCATTTTCCATGACAGTAAAATAAATGCCATCATTTATTTCCTGGGCAGGTGCCCCAGGCCAGTTCTAACTGCTTCAATGCTGGGAAACCAGTGACTGAAGTTTTTGTTCATAATCAGCTCTGGACTATTTTAGTTGCCCAGTTGGTGGATGGGGTCCACTCTTGCCTCATGTTTTACTCTCGTGATCATCATGACACCAAGGACTGGGCAGTGGCTCTAAGAATCATTTCTTTCTACCACCCACCATTCATGTAGTGATAGCTACTTCGCTAGAGGATGATGAAGATGCGGGAATTGTCCACAAGTGCATTACGTGCCTCTGGATTGGCTCTCTGCTTTCCGGTCGGCTGTTTGCTTCAGCCCAGGATGGCTCTGAGTTGCTGTGACAAAGTAAATTCATTTAATTACTCACCCAAGCAATAAACCTAATTAAGAAGTCAAGTGCACTAAGTGCAGAACATATACATCCAAAAGTCTGATATACTTTTCCTTTGTAATTGCCCATCGTTTCATATTTTCATGACACCTGCTTAGTGTTCATCATCCACTCAGCCCTGCAATCTGTTTTTTGTGATTACCCGGTCCAGTGGTTCTCAAGCTGGGTTCCTCCCAGGTACCCCAGGGGATGGTCTGGCTGGATGGTGGAGATGGTTGGCCTGGCAGGGCTTCTTGATAAAAATCCGAGTCCCTGTGGGCTTTTACTTACATTTGCATTTGAAGAGAGTGTTCTGCTCTTAAAATTGGGGGAAGAGGAAGGAGGAACAGAAGCCAGTGCCTAGTTTTTACAGATAAGAAACTCATGCCCACGGAGGTAGGGAGGCGAGCCAAAAGCTTCCAAGCATTTTCGGCCATAAAAGCCAGACCGAGGAGGACAATAGGTAGAATTCTCAGATTTACTTAGAGCACATTGCCATCTTCTCTTCTCTATTCCCCTTTGCTTCCTAGGAAACCCTGGAGGACATCGACAAGAATGGGGATGGGTTTGTGGATCAGGACGAGTATATTGGTGAGTGTGGCCTGCAGTCTTGCTCAGCTCTCCCAACAGGGCGACATTCCTCCACCCACATGTCGAGCTCCTTTCCGCAGACGTCTCTTTTAGCAACAGCTGCAAGTCTGAAGTTGTCACTCCTGTGTCCTCCCACTGCGGAGGGACTTGTCACACCAGCCCCAGGGGCCAGTATGTGGGAGGCACTTAGGGGACGTCACACAGTGGCCAGCAGTGGGCCCCACGGCTCTGAGAGCTGCCCCCCCACCCCACTGTCTAGTTTTACCTTTGCAAAATGGGCGTGGAGATCCCACAGATTTCCATGAGGCCAGAGCAGACTGGGTCTGGGGAAAGACTCCAGTCAGATGGTGAGTCCATGGGGCCTCAAAGCCCTGAGCAGATGGAGCTGTGATGGATGGGACAGCTTATATGCCGAGGCATCTGCAGAAAGGCCCTCCTTCTTAGAGAGGTGACTCCTGGTCTCCTGGGCCCAGCCGCCCATGGTTAGCCATTGTGTGCCTCTGCTTTCTGATGCTTTCCTTGGGAGTACCACAGCTCGCATTTTGTTCTGATGGGCTCCACTTAAGCATCAAGAGGTGTGTTTATCAGGTACCAGGCACTGATGGAGTCAAACTCATGCAGCTGGGTCAGAAGCTGCCTTGCGGGCAGCCCTTCCGAGCAGCCCAGTTGGCCTCCCAGCATAAAGGGCTGGCGCAGGCCCCTTGGACATTTCCATCTGACCCTCACCGCGGTCACTTGGGTGCCCCAGTATAAGGCTCCCAACAGCAGGTGCCTTCTCCTGGCAGCTCTTCTGCTCCCAAGTGCCGATAAAGTAAAAGCTGGGACGTCATGTGAGGGATGGGATGCATATAATTTTCATACCCATAGTCAATAGAGGCAGTTTATTACCTTTCAGCGTAAAACCGAAGTGCACGTCACCCTCGGTCTCTGGTCTGGGGTCGCGTTACTTTGCCAACCCCTGCACGAGAACACGTGCTTTCGGTAATGAAGAGCAAAGTTTCTTCTCATCAGGAGAAGTGCTATTTGATCTGAAGGCCCGAGCGCCGTCCTCGGGTGTGTGGTAACCGACAGGTAGCTCTCACCGTGGTAATTAAAGCGATCTCGGTGGCACGACCTTCGGAGAGTAACACGCTGACAGGCCCCTCGTCGTGCAAGCCGCACAGCCTTCCCCGTTCCCCGGGGTGCGTGTGAGGGACGGTTCAGAGCTGCGGACGCCTCGCCTTGACGGTGCTGATGGAATTAGACCGAGAAGGCTCACGGATTGAAACACGCAGTGTAGCCCTTTTGATCAAAAGCGTGTGCTCTTCCTGGCCCTCCTGAACTCTGCATTCAAACGGTGCGAAGTCAGTGCCTTTGCCTAAAAGAAACACTCTACTCTTTGCACTGGGGAGTGAGGGAGGCGCGGGGGCATGGTGCTTGAAAATACAATTCTGAGCGGCTCGTAGTCGGAGAGGCCTGACGTGTGGACTTGTCCAGCAAGTGAGTTCATTGGTGGAGGAGCCTTCTTTTCTGCTGGAAGTGAACAGAAGACCGGTGGTGATATGGTGCGGTGGGAGGAACCCTGGACTTGGGAGTCCTGGCTTCTCCACTTACTAGCTGTGCGACCCTGTGGGAGTCATGTCATCATGATAAGCCTCAGTTTCCTCATCTGGAAAATGGGAATACACAGCATGCGTGCTTGTGGGATTCAGTGAAGCCCAAGTTAGCTAATAAATGTGACAGCCCTGGCTCAGAAACAGTCTGTAAATGTCCGGTGTGGCTCTGCCTTGTGGCGGAACCAAGGGTCTTGTCTCTCTTTTGCCTTCATTCACTACCCGCTCTCTCTACCACCTGGCATTTCCAAGCTGTGTTTCCATTAAAGAGAAAACTACCCACAGGGTATCTGTCTTTTCCAAGGAGATCTAGTGACTTAGCAAACAATGCACCTAAACTTCACCTTCTTTGCCCTTCCTGGTCATTTCATAAAATAAGGATAATGATTCATCTTACAGAATTGTTATAAGGATGAAATAAAATGATCTATGGGGAAGCCCTTTGGAGAGGATACAAACAACAATAGGAATAAGTGGTTAAGACCAGGGGTAGAAGCAGAGTGACCCTGCTCCTATGTAGCCTCAAGCTCATACTAGCTGCGGGTCCTTGGGTTAAGGCTATGCCTCAGTGTTTTCATCTATAAAATGGGAATACTAACAGTACCTACTTCTAGGATTATTATGAAAGTTAGAACAAAAAAAGTGTGTAAAGTATCTTATATATAATAGCTGGACTGTAGGAAGTGCTTGATGTTGGTCCTTTTTACTGGTTTTTCACCTATATAGTGCTGGTTTGGGTTGTAGAGTGTTTTTCACAGAAAGTATCCTCTTTCATCTTCATAATAACTCTGTGATTTGTAAATTATTACCTCCATGTTACAGACAAGACACCTTAAGACTCACTCACTGAATTAAGTAACATAATCCCTGTCACTGAACTAAGTCACAAGCCAGGATTCACCTTCGGGCTCCTGAGCTCCGTTCTTTCTATTCCACGAGGCGGCCTGCACAGTGGCTAAATCACTGCGTCATTATCCTCCAGAAACTGCCCACCAGACATTTGGGTTAGGGCTCCTGATGGGCCATGATCTTTCCAAAAACTCCGGAGGTCAGGTTTTCCTTGACTTACCTTCCCACTTCTCTTCATAACCAAGAACACCTTCCCTTCTAGCGGATATGTTTTCCCACGAGGAGAACGGCCCTGAGCCAGACTGGGTTTTGTCAGAACGGGAGCAGTTCAATGAGTTCCGGGATCTCAACAAGGACGGGAAGTTGGACAAAGATGAGATTCGCCACTGGATCCTCCCTCAAGACTACGACCATGCTCAGGCCGAGGCCAGGCACCTAGTGTATGAGTCAGACAAAAACAAGGTATTTCACGTTCTCCAGGAATGGTTGCTTGAAGGGAGAGAGTTTACATATAAGATTGGTTCTGTTTGCTGCTTTGGTGATAGCATTGGCCCATGCGGCCGCGTCCTTATTGACTTCTCTCATTCTTGCCCTACATTAGAGACTTGTGAACTTAATTAAGCCAATACCGTGATAACCCACGGTGAACTCATTAGAGGCCCAGACATTCCCAGAGAGTCCGCTAAGGGCCACACACTTAATTCCCTCCCGTCTCTGAGGATTGCAGAAACGGTGACTTTGTTTGCCGTGGGCCGGGCCTGGATTTCTGAGGTATACCCTGAGTTGCCCGAGGACAGGTTTGTTCAGTCAGTCAGTCAGTCAGTCAGCAGATATTTATCAGACATCTCTAACGTGTCAGGCACAAGGATGCCCATCCCTTGACATCCCAGGCAGCCTGAAGCAAGCTCGTCCTGCGAGGGCTCGGATGCCCAGCGCTTCAGTATCTTTTGATAAATATCCAAATAAATAAACAAGATTTAGAAAGAAGCCCTGCCTCTTCCCAGTTTGATCACTGCTGCATGTTCTCGGGAGACAGGAGAGTTCCGCAGTCAAGCCATACAGGGGGAGTGGAAATCTTTGGGGCCTGTTTTCGGAAAGCCAGCACTGCTTATGGACATGACTGGATTCTGGCTTCGGAATTCCTCGAGGCCTTGCCTGATGTATTTTAGCGCAACTTTTAAGGCCGGAGGCTGTTGCGGTTTGGATTTCGCAGGGCAGTGATGGTGGGTGGAGGAGGTACCTAGCAGCTTCTTAATTATGACATGTGCTATTTTAAATGTTGAAAATCCATGAAATTAATGGGAGCTTCACGCTGAACTGTTCCTCAGAGTTACCAGAACTTCTGTGACAGAGGTCTTTTCCTCTCTCTTGCAGGATGAAAAGCTAACTAAAGAGGAGATATTGGAGAACTGGAACATGTTTGTCGGAAGCCAAGCCACCAATTACGGGGAAGATCTCACAAAAAACCATGATGAGCTCTGATACCTCCTCCGCATAAAGCATACAGCAGACTGTCATAGGCTCTCTTTCGTTGTCTTGGATGGTTGCTACAGTTGTCTCGTCTACAGCAGTTGTGGGCCCCCCAAAAAGCAAGTTTCTAACCTCAGATTGGGGTTAAAATTATTTGTCACTCACTATTTACTGGAAAATAGTCATCGCTCTTGTTTCAGTAAGACTTCTCTCCAAACACATTAAAATCTTGGTCAATCGCGACACTCTACAGGGATACTTGCTAAAACAAGACTTTTTTTAGCTTTCTCCATTAAACATAAACGAAAGGGGAAGAAAATGGGGAAGAGCCCTATATTCAGAAGTTGGGGGGCAGTGTATGGAGCGACTGCTGTGTATTTTAACTGCACATTTTTTAGATCTGCCACTGTTGAATAGTTGGTGAGAGAAACGTCTGATGAAGCTACAGTGGTATCCTCCTATGTAGGCTTATTTCCGAGCACGTCTAATATTCCAGATTCTTCCTTCTTGACTTTATACTCTGAGCTGTCACTGATGGTATATAAAACCTCTGTGCATTTTTCTGTACGGACCTGCTAATGTGCACAACAAATCCATATCTTTGTGTTTTTTTGTTTTTACAGTAAGAAGCAATCAAGAAAGATAATGTGAAAAAGAAAGGAACTTTAGAGGTAGGGAAGAAAGGAATGTCAGGCATTCATTCGAAGACCTCTGGGAAAATGATAAACACTTTATTATACTTGAGAACATTTTCTTGACATGTAAATGAGGTAGGTCTGAGCTTTGAAAAAAGTGAACAGAAATACAATTCATTTCCTCGCTGATCGCCGACAGGAATGAGGAGGTGGGATCCTGGGGAGGCCGGCGTTGTGGAGTTCTGAAACCCACTCTGGCTGGTCCCGGGGAACCTGTGACCCTGGGGACTGCTGCATCAGGGAATTAGGACAAGGTGATGTTACAAGCCATTGGCTGAACTGGGAGAAACATCTCTTACAGGCTGAAATTTCACCTTATAAATAATGAACAAAATAAAGGATCCCACTGAGGATTTTCTACTGTGTCCTGTGGTGTTTGACCTCACACGCACTCTTTGTGACATTCTTGTTCATACAGAATTAACAGTGGGATGGGATTACATGATTATATGATAAAGGCTCTGGGCTTTTAATCTGATTACTAGAATGTTTAGAATATACTCACATTTACCTATGTAACAAAGGCAGAACTTCTTTCTCTGCTAGTAAGGGCATCTTCGAGTCATTGTAAGTCTCTCTCAGAGGGGTTTCAGGGCCTACAAGGCCCTTCAGGGTCTGGTCCCTTCCTGCATCTGCATCTCCCTACCACTGACCCCATCACTTCCCAGGGCCGGCCCCACTAACTTCCTGGTCCTCCAGCACACCAAGTTCATTCCCAGGTTGGGCCCTTTGAGCTTGCTGCCCCTCAGATTCAGAACACCCATCTCTCACGTCCTCGGGGAACTCAGACAGTACCTCCACAATGGGGCCTCCCACGCTCTCATCATTTATGGTGGTCCCATTTGAGTCCCTGTTTATATTTTGTCTCATTTCCCCGTTTTATTCTCTTCTTGGTACACATTGCCATTTAAGCCATTGTTTTCCAGGGTTGATGTACAAATTACCACAAAGAGGGAGGCTTACAACAACAGAAACTTAAGTCTTTCACAGTTCTCGAGGCCAGAGTCTGAAATAAAGGTGTGGGCAGGGCCACGCTCCCTCAGAGGCTCTAGGGAAGGATCCTTCCTTGCTGCTTCCAGATCCTGCCAGCCCCAGGTGCTCGTTGGCTGTGGCTCATCACTCTACTCTCTGCCTCCATCTTATGGCCTTTTCTTCCTTTCTCTCTCTGTCTCCTCTGTGTGACTTATAAGGACACTTGTCATTGGATTTAGGGCCCACCTTGATAATCCAGGATGATCTCATCTCAAGATCCTTACTTAAATCAGCAAGGACTATTTTTCCAAGTAAGGTCACATTCACAGGTTCCAGGGGTTAGGAGGTAGACCTATCTTTTGGGGGGCCACCTGCAGCCAACTGCACCATTTGATGTGTTCTTGTTTGTACACGGTCCATCTTCCCCAAGCTGCAACGTGAGAGCAATGGTCTGGTCTGTCTTATCTCCTGCTGTTGCCCAGGACCTAGAGCAGGAGAGCCTGGTCTACAATAGGTACTCCGTAATTACCTGCTGAATGGATGAGAGGTTGTTAGCTTTCATCAAAGAGAATGTTCTTCAGGGGGAAAAAAGTGTGTAAATAATTAAAAAATAGCTCACATTTGCTGAATCGGAAGTTAGGTAATTTGCTGGACTCCACAGTGATTAAATGGCAGGGCTGGAATCAAACCCAGGTGCTCCTGGCCCCAAATCTCCACCGGGTAGCACTAAGTTTTATTGCTCCAACCTTCAGAGCTGATACCTGTTCCCTTTATTTCTTGGCTCACCCATGGTGTATGATTATATGGTCAGGGAATGAGAATAACTCCCCTTACCCAGAAAGAGGCTGACACCTTTTTTTTGGCAATGAAAACCTGCCTTTTGAAAAATGAGAAAATAATATCTTGTAACCTAATTAGAAGCATAACACTTGTAAAAGGTGCTAACATTATTTTTATCCCAAAAGGGAATGCTGGTTGATTTATTAAGTTATGCACTGTAAGATGTTAAATATATTTTTAGCACTAAATTTCTCCTTTCAAATCAGTGTACATAAGAAGAGAACCCTCACAGAGACTAGTGCTTCTGGGGCTGAATTTAACACTATTTAAAGAAAGAAAACCTTAGCTAGGGGACATAACTGTTAACATGGTGATTTGTAAAGCCTTAGATTTCTAATAGGGTCTGACTGTTTCAAGGAAAACATATTTTGTTTCTAGGTAACATTTCAAGTCGGATTATGGACAAATGCTACAAAATTGATCTGTAATGGGAAATACTGTAATGTCACAAAGCATTATTTATATGCTTAATGTGACCGAAAGCATTAATTGCTAGGAGCCAAAATCTGTCCAAGCAAAACATGAACACACATTTCGTACCTCTTGTCTCTTACTATAGGTTTTTGAATGAATTTGAGTGTAATAAAAAAATGTAGTTAGAAAATCAGCAACACCTGAAGGTTTTCTTCACCTGCGTGGATTATTGTAGTTGTTTCTTGTTAGCAAAGGCATGAACCCTGTCTGCTCAGAAGTGCCCAGCAAACAGTAGCTACATGGCTACTTGTTAGCCGCCCAGCGAAAACATCTTGCGGAGGTAAGTGGTGGATGGCTGACTGGATGTTTTTAAAAGTCTTTCTAGATTGATTCTGCCACTTTTGTAATAAAATCTGGCTTCCTCCCAAGTATATGCAACTAGGATTTGGCTCTCTCTGGAGTCTTAAAACAAGTTTATAATGCTAGAATTTCCCACTAAAAACCAATGAGCACTGTAATGTTCACTGCTTTGGCTCACGCTGAAGTATTGAACACTTGGGCAGTGGAAAGACTGCGTCATCAGTACTTAAACTCCTGCGATTTACATGAACTTGGAGCTCTCTGCTCAGAATCCATCTGCACTCTCAATTCAGGTCAGTTCCAGAGTCCGAGGCTGGCTCAACGCACCCTAGGTATGAGGCATCCCACCATCCCGTGTGTTTTCAGTACCTCTGTCATTTTTCTCATATAAAATAGAAAATATAGGTGCCTGCGTGGCTCAGTCGGTTAAGCGTCGTCAGACTCTTGACTTTGGCTCGGGTCATGATCTCCGGGTCGTGGGATCGAGCCCTGCCTGGGGCTCTGTGCTCAGTAGGGCGTCTGCTTGAGGATTCTCTCTCTCCCTCTTCCTCTGCCTCTTCCCCTACTCATGCTCTCTCTCTCCCTCAAGTAAATAAATAAATCTTTAAAAAAATAAAATAAAATAGAAAATAGTGTGCAACTCACCACTGAGGCACGGAGAGAACATGAATGTAAGGCTTGGTTACTTTCCTATCTTGGAGATGCTTGTGTAGTGAGAGCACATAGCATTTCTTTTCTCTCACACTAAGAGCCACGTACTGGCCACTAAGCCAAGTTCTTACACACATTTCTCCTGGAACCCTCACGACAACCTGTGAGGCTGGTACTCGTAGGAAAGAGGGATAAGCTGGGCTGTGCTGTGGGAACGAACAACCCAACCACCTCAGTGGTCTAAAGAGTCCACTCTCGGCCAATTGTCCACGGCAGCCGTGGTGTGGGGGCTCAGCAGTGTGAGAGTCAAACGCAGGCAAGCCAATGTGGTCACTCCTGACAGTGCCCCATGTCAAAGAGTGTTCTGTTAGAAATGGCAGGGCCAGGATACAAATCCAGGCGTCTCTGATAGGGGACCCCACCCTCTTAATCACCCCACTATGTTGCTGCCAGTTAAAGAGCCTCTTGGTGAATCCACTGCTAATATTCCTACCATTTTAAAAACTGGTGGCCATGCATGGTGTAATTTGAAAATTCAGGACCATGGGGGTAAGATGCAGAATTGGTGGCATGGAAAGACGGGTCCAAAGGTCTGGCTGGATTGAGTCCTAGCTCTGCTACACAGAAGTTCTGTGATCTCAGTAGGTCACCTTCCTCCTGAAAGGCCTGTTCTGACGTGGATGATAATAATAATAATAATAATAATAATAATAATAATAATACCCAGCTCTCAGAGTAGTCACAAAGATGCATGAGATAATGCACATGGCAAGAACCACAAGGACTGAAAAGTGACACACACAGAAAAGGAGTTTTTCCTAAGTTTTTCCTTTCTGAGCAGGTCCCATGGCAGCAGTCAGGCCAGGCCTACAGACACCAGGCTGCTACTCATAGTCTTTCCTTCTTGTGTGACGTGTTCTCAAAAGCTCAAGACGGATCTACTACTGGAGGAAACTGACCAGATGAAATGACAAAGGACTCGCACTCAGCACTGTTTTTATCGTGGTGACAGCATTCCAAAGCTGTGTGTGTGGCAGCGATTCAGAACTCAATTCAAGAGCAGATCAAAAGCCTCTGCACTTTCAAAAAAAATATCCAGGGACCCGGCTGAAAAAGGTCCCTCAGGGTCTTGTTTTCAAAGGAGGAAACTGAGGCTCAGAAAGAGTCAGCTTGTGGTTTTCCCTTTCCTCCGCACTGAGGCAGAGGTTAGACCAGACCTCCTTCCCCTACTCCAGCTGTTCACTTTAAAGCCTCAACCATCTCATCTGAAAAATGGCGACAGTAATCCCTACCTTCGAGAAGAGGAATAGGGACTGATCAAGGAAATGCCCATAAAGCACTTCGTGAAGCCAGCGGTCAGCAAACGGTAACCATTTTCATTAGTCGGCCAAAGCAGGGTCCTCACATGGTTCAGCAGCAGACAGTGGATTTATTCGTGCTTACTTTTAGGCCTCCACCCATGGCAGGAGTGAATGAGCGAGGCTGTGGATCAGAAAACTGTCAGAGGCTTGTTTATTGTTTTAAAGACATGAAAGAAAGGTGTTTTGTTTTAAAGTTCATATCTTAAATAAAAAAAAAAGAAGTCACATGGTTATTACCTGTAAGAAGCTGAGGAGATTTACTGAGTCCTATCAGATCGGTGATCCCAAACCAGGGAAGTGTGTGGCCGGGCTGCTAAGACAGTAGCCATAAAGGTGCATGTAGAGAGCACCCCCGGGTGACTGAGAGTCAGACGGACTCGCCAGCTGGATGACTCCAGACCGACTGCTTCTACGCTGCAAACCTCCTTTTCCTCTTCTGAAAAAGGCAGAAAGAGCAGGACCTGCGCTGCCAGGTGGTGGAGAGGGCTCAGGGAGACGCTGGGTATAAAGCTCTCTGCCGCTGGCCTAACTCAACCGTGGAGCCAGAGGACTCTGTCCTAAAAGCTTTTAAGGAGCTGACAGTCATTTTAAGAGTTAAAAGATATGCCACAGAATCTAAAGAAATCATTTAGAAAATCATCTGAATTTTATTTTCTGACAGGTGAAAGGCCACATACAGATGACTCACACGGAAGCTGGGCTCATTAGCCTCCGAAGGCCCTTCCTGAAGTCTTCTGGAAGGCCCGTTGGCTTGCCGGTGGCTGGATTCACAAAGACATGGACTGAAGACCCGGTGGTACAGGCTGAAGAGTCAAAATGGGCCAGCTTGGGGTGGCCAAAGAAAAAGCCATCACTGAGATCCCAGTGATTTACAGAAGGCAGCTCCTTGGTGGCATTAGGTGGGAACAGAGCCAGGCGGTAATGTACGCTGGAGTGACCCACTTTCTCCACGGCCAAAGCAGCCACTGGGACCTGAGGAAAGCTGATGGGTGTATGGAAGGTACACTGATTTGTCACCATGAACCCCACCATGGGGGACGTCAGCAAGCCAGTTCTCAGGCCGCAGTATCTAGAAGGTTGAATCACAATGCTTATTCCAGGGCCCTATGACCCTCTCTCCCAGCCCAAGGATGTGTGTTCCAGAGTAAAGGGCTCTAGCCTCAAAGGGCCACCACTCGCTAGCTGTTTCCCAGGCAAGTTGGTTCACCTCCCTGGACCTCAATTTACACAATAGAATGTTCATAACTGTAATACCTACTCCGTGGGCTAGCAGTGAGAATCAGTGGTGCATGTCATTTAACACAGTACCGTGTGCTACATGAACAGTTCCTGGACATAGTAAGTGCTCATTAAACATGAGCTATTACTAGCATTATCATTCCATCTTATCCTCGCTTCTTATTGTGAAGAGCCAGGAACTTTTGTGTTAAATTGAAAGCGAAAACTCATTTCTTACATAGACGGTTACCGTGTCTCTCATCTCTATTAATCTCTTTAAAGGGCAGTGGCTGTGTCTTGTTTATTTTTTAAGTTGGATGACTAGAAATGAGGTTGCACTTGAGATACATTTGGAGGTTGAACAGGATCAGAAATAAAAGCATAATGCTGAATTATAGTCTCCTCCCCCAACTACCACCGAAGAGGCCCACTTACGACCTAAACATTTTCACCGCACTGTCTTATTGTCTTCTTTTCTTGAGAAAATTAACACTGAATGTGAGAATTCACTGTAAGGGAACAATCAGGGGTTGTATAAAGGCTTGACTGCAAAGTCCTTCACTGAATCACTGTTCACGGAAACAGGCTACCAGCCTCCACCCAGGGAGGGCACGGTGAGTACCAGCCGCCCTGGGCACCTGTTGATGTTGCCCATGGTGACATTAGATAACGTTCATTTGCTGACATGGAAAGCTGTTCAGTGAGACAGATCAGATTATAGAACAGTATGTACCATTTGATCTCATTTGTCGTATAAGACCTATTGGTTGATGTACTTATTGCCTAGAAAAAGAAAGGATAGACTCCAGAATGTTTTCAGTAGTCATCTAGCAGTGGAGTTTCTGGTTAACTTTTTCCTTGTATGAATTTTCCAGAATGAACATGATTTGCCTTTGAAATAGGAAAAAAAATGTTATTTTAAAAGATGTCTGAATATGAATTTTATTTTTTAAAAAAGCCCTGGAGTGATGAGCAGCCTGGAAAAGCAAAACTCCTCCTGCCCATTAGGATCCCACCCCTGGCTACCCTCGCTGCGGAGGCTTCCCCAGGAATACCAGGGAGGGAGAAAAGAAACATGGAAAGAAAAGCCTTGCCCTCCAGCGTGACTCCAAGATCCAGTGAGAATCTAATTCTTGCGCTTTCATTCCCATGCTTCTTTGTTGCTATTGCTTTCCTATTTCTCTGCCACTGGTTTTCTCCTTCTTTTAGGACACTGACAGTAAAGAAATAATGCCTCTTCCCGCGGGGAGAGCAGTATTTCATGAGCTCCCTGTATCTCCGAGCCCAGCCACCAAACCTTTAAATAACTGAAATGCACAGGCACTTTGAAGCAATGTCCTCTGTGGGCACCTGGTCGCCAGGGCTGAGCTCTGTGCTTTACATTTTCTATTCCGTCTTCCAAACAACCCTGCAAGGCAGGTCCCATTGTCCCCATTTTACAGGAAAGAAAGTCAAGTAGAGAGGCTGAATAAATCTCCCCAAGGCCTGTGCGCAGTAATCAGTCGCTCGGGCCCAAACATCATGCTCTTGAAGGCCAGTGTTCACACTTTCTCTTCCATCCCGGCTTACTAGATGGCGAAGCCAAAATCTCCATTTTAGTCTAGTGGATGAACTGCATTTTAAGTCTTTCTATGACTTTAAGATTTACATTTTCTTTAAGTGTTGCAAGTCAGGTTTATCATGTTTGGACCACAGACCTCCTGTTGGGAAGTTCATAATCCAATCTGATTTCACTGGTGGTAACAACAGGGTACTTGGTGTGAGATGTATCTATTGTTTCTTCTTTTTTTTCAATTTTAATTTTTATCAGGCTTTATATACATGTACATACTCTAAAAAGTCAAGTCATTGCTCAAGGCTTGTTACCAAAAAAAAAAAAAAAAAAAAAATAGTAGTTCTCTGACTGTTTCTGCTATGGGCTATAGTCTATAATGACCTCCACGGCACACCTACTCTTTGTTAGATACTGAGGACACAGCCCCGAATAAGAGAATTCCTGCTCTCATAAGTGTTCAACTTTAGGAGACTGGGGTTGGGGGTGGGAGTGGTCAGCTCTTGTCCTCCCTTAGGCAAGAAGGAGGTGCTACTTGTGTTCCTTTCTGGTTCCCCCTTCCATGCTTTCCTTCTTCTTTTTCTCTCCCTTTCCGCCGCAAACTCTGTGCACTACTCTGTTCCCAGCATGTGCTAGGCCTGGAAGAGAGAGCAGGGAACGAGCCAGACCGTGACTATTCCTGCCCTTGTGGGACCTGCTGTGTAGTGAGTGTGATGCCAGGGAAGGCGAGGGGCTCTGCGAGCTTAGAGCAGGGGGCCTGACTTGATCTCGAGGATCAGGGAAGACTTTCTGAGGAAGTGACAGCTAAGTGGGACATGAAGAAAAATGTAGCAACTATTCAAGTGACTAGTAAGGGCAAGAGTCCTCCAGGAGGAGGAAAGGCATATGTGAGGGCCCAGAGGCCAGAGACAGAAGTAGGCACATCCCAGAGATAACACAAGTCGCAGACGGCTAGAACACAGACGGCCAGAGGAGGCTGGGGAGGAGGCAGGAGCCCGCCTGGGGAGGATCTTGCAAGGGAATCTAACCTGGGCCAACAGGTTAGAAGCCAATAAATGGGCTGCATTCAGGGCAGAGGCAAAATCCAGTTTGTTTAATGAGCAGTGTGTCTTTGAACTGAGCAATGCGTTAGACTGAAACAATAATGTCTGCAGGAGAATATCCGGCAACTACCACGGCCCTGGCAGACAATGGTGGCGTGGGCCAGGATGGTGGCCGTGAGATGGAGAAAACAGAATGGAACCAAAAGAGATTTTGTACAAGGTCTGATGACAAGTCCCATCGAGGGAGACGAAAGGGCCCAGGATGGCTTCCAGCCTTAGGCACTTTCTGGTGATTTCATTTGTGGAAAGAGGGAACGTGGAGAGGCTGGGGGTGAAGGTGAGGAAAAGTGCTGGGCTCTGTTATGAATACTGTAGGTGGAGCTGAGGTGCCCACAACACCCCGAGAGGAGGTGCACAGCCAGGATAATAACATCACTCATGTTTACCCTGCCCTGCACTAGGGGCCACCTCTTCTGTTAAGTACACAGCTGGATTCTGTCTCCCAGAGGCACGTGGCTATATGGGCCTGATGCTCAGAAAGAGGTTGGGGCTGGAGACAGAAGCTGAGACGCCGCATTAAATCTAAAATCGGGGTCTAGGCAGGGAATGTAAAGCATTGACGCCGGATGGATGTAACACACTCGGGCGTGGTGGGCCTGTGGTGAGCCAGAAAGTAAATACCCAGTCTGACCCCACACCGATTCAGGCCTTAAAAAAAATACTGGACAGACTAAATAAAACTCATGGGTGGCTAGCCCAGGTTTGCCTTTCTGGCCCCCAGTTTGTGACCTCTGGGAGAGACGATAATTAAGCCACGGGAGAGGGAGGGGTTGCCTGGAAGAGAAAGTAGAAGGGGGTGAACTCACACGTGAAAAACTGGCTTTGGGTAAGCTCCCGATTGGTGATTTCTTGGGGTGCAGCAAGCAACTGATAAGGTGTCTGATTCTGATGCTGCCTGATCACTGTGTGAGGCAAACGCCTACCATCTGTGCTTTCTTATCGCCGACTGGGCAAACTTTAGAACACAGGGATATTAGGGAAGACCCCTTGTGTTCATCTGGTACAGGGGCTCTCCAATACTGGTGTGGATCTGAATCTCCTAGGGAACCTGGGAAACATTCAGATCCCCAGCATCCTCCCAGACCCCCTGATTCAGTCTGCAAGGAGGGGCGCGGCATCCTGATTCTGACATGCTCCAGGTGATTCTGATGCACACACCTAGCACAGCAGTGGCTTCTCTAGGCCCACCGCTTTGGATAAGGAAACAGCTCAGAGAGATGAAGTAAGCTGCTCGCTCACCTGCATGCAGCTAGAAAGGAATGTGGTCTGCCTGCACTCAACCGGTCACTCCAGCCCTTTCAGCTGGGTCCATTAACCCTTCACACCTGGACTAAGTCCCAGCCCTGGGTTGGGGACCAATGGGTCTCTGGTGTATTCATGGCTCAGGATCAGACCAGCCACACTCATGTTCCTACCCTGACTTTGTACCCAACTCCAACAGCTGGATTCAGTCTTACCTCATTCCCCTCTTCCTAAGCTCCTGCCTCCTTCCTTGAGTCCATAACTAGGTTCTACCTTGACCCCTGTGCCGAGCCCTGCATTGGTATCTCCCCAGGCTCTGGTGCTTCTGGGGCTGTGTCAGAAGGTTTGCTGCCATCTGAGGTCTGGAGAGAAGCATCTTTCAGATGGTAGGAGGCCAGTGAGCATACGACAGAGGCACACCTTTCAAAGGGATGAGGCTATTTTTGTCACTCCCTATAAATAGCAGAATTGGCCTTAGCTTGTGGTCAGTTACCTGGAATGCCAGAGCAGGATTCTGGCAGAGTCTGTCCCACACTCCTGAAACTCAGGATAAGCACAAGCTTGGCAGCATGACCTCATGACCATGCCAAGTCCTCAAGGAGCATCATGTGGGCAGCTGAAGGGGGTGACAGCTCTTGGGAATCTGTACAAGGAGGCCCCTGCCTGGGTGGCGTTGGGAGGTTCTGTGGTTACAAAGACAAATAGACTTTTAGAAAGGTAGACTTGGGAGAAAATACCTTACATGTATGAAACTTACACTTAGGACTGCACTGTGTGTCTTTCTGTAAGTAATCTGTCTTCAGTTGAGCCTATTTGGATATTGCCTTACAGGACGATTTCGGACTGGGGCTAATTGAAATTAATTGGAAGCAAGTCCCAGTGTCAGCCATGCCCCCGACAGAGCGTGCACGTAGAAAACTGGGTAAATGCTAACTAACATCATGAGACCTGGATTGGAATTGTGGCCCTGCCGTTATGTCAGTGAGTCACTCAGTGTCCCAGAGCCTCGTTTTTTTTCTCATCTCTAAAACAGAGATGAACACTCAGAACCCAGTCCTGAGTGAACTGTTATGAAAATTAAATAAGGCAATGCATATTTTATATGTCTTGGCTGATTTCTGGAACTTAAAGTTTTTTGTTGTTATTGCTGCTTGTTTCATTTTTGAACCTTTGTGAACAGTTTTGGCCTCTAGGGGTGGAGACTTACATTCGTCTTTGGGCCAAACTTTTCCTTTATTTTGGGAACACTCCTTGTGTAAGCTCCCTGGTAACCAGATGGAGTGTGGACACTGGCGATCTTCCAGGGGCACTATCAAGAAAGGCCCCTGCATCATTCCTTCCAGTGGTTTCAGGACAGGGGACATGAGAACCAGACAAGCAGCAGAAAGGAAAGCATGGGCTGGATGAGGCCTGGTGGCTGCTACAATTTAGGGACTTGGAGGAAGAGCCAAAGGATGTTTCGAAGGGGAGAGAGGATAGGTCCAGCAACTGAGTCAGAATAAGTTTGAGCCAATGTAATTTGCATAGTAAATACTAGAACTGAACTAATGTTTACTGCATTGTTGTAACAGACAGGAATTTACTCGAGAGGCACAGAGTCTTGCCTGATCCTTTTAGGCAAGGATGCAAGCACACCCATTTGTGGAGCTAATTCTCCTCAAAGGAAACTGGTAAATCAATCTAGACATCATCGTGAGTTTTTCTGGCTTACGCACATCTCTGGGTTTGGTGCTGGTGATTTGGCAGTGACAGGTTCTCTTCTCTAGCAGAGCTTACACTTCATCAAAGAGATACAATAATGAATATGTGGATACAACCTGAAGGTAGGCATTCAGCAGAAGAGGGATATGGTTGTATGAGAGGCTGTGACAAAGGAGCCTCCCCCAGATGGAGGCAGGTGGGAGCTCAGAGCTTCTAAGGAACCAAAGGGAGGCCAGTGAGGCCCCGTGGCGGGACCACAGGGCTGGCAGGGAGCATGGTGGCAGGTGACGTGGGAGAGAAAGGTTGGGTGGGCCCAATCGTGCACAAACTGGATTTTAGCCCTAACAGAGTGAGGGGCCACTGTGGAGCTTTGGAGGGGAAGCAGAGTCATGATCACGTTGGCACTTCAAGCGCAGCCCTCTAGGGAACGGGCTGGTGAAGGCAAGAGTGGATGAAGAGGCACCAGTGAGGACACAAGAGGATGAGGAGCACCAGACCGGGTGGCAGCAGTGAGGTGAAAAGTTGTGTCTCCAGAGATATTCAGGGAGGGGCTCAAAGGACCCAAACCTGGGCCTTCCTGGCTGATTGGCTTCTGCCTCTCACAAAGGTTGGTGTTTGATGGTAACAGCAGTAAACTACCTTCTAGTCTGTGGAGCTACTTTCCCACTTTCTAGCCAAGTATAATTTTAGAGCCATGTTTTCCAAGTACTTCAAGAAGAATATTATTCCAAACCTAAAGGAAATGACCATGCAGATAAATTCATTTGCAAACTTTTAAGCTGTTTGTTTCCCAAAGGGATGAAAGGGATATTTTGAACAGGCATGACCTGAAGAATACTGAGTTTTTCCTGGGGTTAGTTTTAGCTAAAATATTGGTTTTATTTTAAAGGACAAATGATACCAAGAAAAAAAAGCAACAAGAAAGATTCCTTAGAACTAAGGTCCAAGAAGACATGAGCCTGAACAAATATCTAAGCAAGCCTTTACCCCATGCTATGTTTATCTTGTCACTTGGCAATATAAAAAATAATAATAATAAAAATGATATTTCTAAACCAGGTTGCCTGTCTCCAACTATAAGAAGCTGATGTAATGAGCTGGCGGTAGCTCACATTAGGAAAATGCCCAGACCAAGTGGGCTGCAGATCATCACCACTGCAATTTCCACAGCGTATGCACTGGGTCCCCAAACTGAGCAAAACTAATGACAATCATCTACTGTCAGAGCAGACCAATTTCTCTGCAACAGTGTTCTCGCAGGAAGTTCGTTCTGGTAAATCAGTGTCAAAATGACAAGAAAATCCAACGTGTCTCAAGAGGTACAATATATAACAAGCAAAAATCTCCAAATCTGTGTTCAGAAACTGAACGTTAAAGGGTCTGATGAAAAAATCAAGACAAGAAAATGAAGGAAGTGTAACAAATCCATTAAAACATTTTGAATAAAAATAAGAAGACCGTGACATTATGCTCAATTAACAGGAAAACACAGTCTTAAAGGGTAAATGTGGTAGATGATGATTTGATTTTTTCGGACACCCAGAAGCCAAATCAACCATTAGAGATGGCTCTGTAAGACAGACTAGGGTAGAGAGAAACTTCTAATCTACACACTAATGATGATATAACTGTCGTGCTTTTCGTCTTTGCTGGAGTTGCTCTTGGAGGGAGAGATTCCAAAGAAGGCATCTCCAAAAAGCGAGTGCTCCATCTTCCAAGCCCTCAAATTCAGCAGGCCAGGGATGCCGTGATCACTCCTGCACCGGCTGAGAGCAGGTGAGAGTACAAAGCGAAGGAGGTGGGTGATACTTCCCACGCACACAGCACTCAGTGAGGGCCTTAACATCTAGCATCTTGCAACTAGTTAGAGAAAATTGCAGGAGACTGGGAGGGCAAGCAACCTCCCTTAAATCCACCAGGTAGCAGGAAACACTGAGAACACGTGAGGAGCAATCTAGAATACCAATACACCAGAAATGACTCTCTGAGGGCTCTATCTTGAGAAGGCAGAGCTGCAGGAGACTGAGGGTGGAGGATACAGAGTTTTTCTTTTTTAATCACCACAGGGTGATGTTGGAAGTTGACAGAATGTCGAGCTTCTGCCCGGAAAGAGGTTACTGAAGAAGGCAAGTGCCCCAGCTTAGAGGGCCCCCATCGTCCATGCATGTGCATGGCTTTAAAGCTTTATTTGTCATTTGTTTCTTCACAATATTTAATAATTTTATGGCACAATTAATGCATGTGCAGTGTAGAAAAATAGAAAACATAGATAAACACAAAGAAGAACAGTTAAATTGCTCTTTATTTCCTAACTCAGCAATGATCAGAATTGACATTTTGGTGCACATCTTTCCAGACTGTTCTTTAGAACAGGAGATTTTTGTTTTGTCTTGAATAAAACCAAGATCGTACTGCAACTTGCTCTCTTCATTCAATTATACATCATGAACTTGTTTTCATATCAATAAATAAACTTCTTATCATTATTTTTAATCACGGCCACATATGACCTTGTATGGATATAATATTTATTGAATCAATCCCCAGGCAATTTAAAAAACTTCTTTTGTCTTGAAATACTTTCAAACTTTTTTTTAAGATTTTACCTATTTGTTTATTTTGAGACAGAGAGAGCAGGAGCAGGGGGAGGGGCAGAGGGAGACAGAGAAGCAGACTCCCTGCTGAGCAGGGAGCCTGATGTGGGACTTGATCCCAGGACCCTGGGATCATGACCTGAGCTGAAGGCAGATGCTTAACCGACTGAGCCACCCAGGTGCCCCGAAATACTTTCAAACTTAATGAAAAGTTTGCAAGAATAGTACAAAGGACGTCTGCGTATCTTTTATACAGAGTCATCCATCTGTAACACTTTCCCACAAGTGCTCTATCATTAATTCATATTACTTGTGAACTACTTGAGAGTAGGTTGTACATGTCATGACACCTTCCCCCCAAACACACAGTTCAGTGTGTATTTCCTAAAAACAAGGAGAGTCTCTACCATAACCACAGTACAGTTATCACACTCAGGAAAAGGATACATTTTATCTAATCTATAGTTTACATTCCAAGTTTGCCAGCTTCCCTATAAGGTGCTTTATTAAAAAAAAAAAGAAGAAGACAGAGAAGAAATAAACTTCTTTCTTTCTGATGCACGACCTGATCTGGGCTCCTGTATGACATTTAGTTGTCATCCTTTAACGACAGGCCTTACCTTTTATGACACTGATATTTTCTGAAGACTACAGGACAGTTATTGCTTAATTGGGGTCTCTCTGGTGACTCCTCAGGTTGGATTGGGGTTTGCATTTTTGCTGGAATGCTACATAAGTGCTAATGGGCCCTTCTCAGGTATCACATCCACAGGCTCATGGTGTCCATTTGCCTTTGATCAGTGATGTTAATTTTGACCCCTTGATTAAGGTATTTATTGTCCAGTTTTTCTACTGTATAGTTTTTTCCCCTTGTCTATTTTTTTTCATGGTGAAATATACACAACACAAAATGTATCATTTTAGCCATTTTTAAGTATAGTTCAGTGGCAGTAAATATATTCACATTCTTGTATATATGCTTTGTAGGGGTTTTTTAAAAGATTATTTATTTAAGAGAGAGCGAATGCAGGTGCACACACACAGGTGGGTGGGGGGAGGGGCAGAGGGAGAGAGAATCTCAAGCAGACTCCCCACTGAGCACAGAGCCTGACATGGGGTTCAATCTCACGACCCTGAGATCATGACCTGAGCTGAAATCACGAGTCAGATGCTTAACTGACTGAGCCACCCAGCTGCCCCTCTACTCTAGTTTTAATTTTTCCTTTTAACAAGTATTTTGTGGGGAGATACTGAGATGATCTTAGTCTCATTCTCAGATACTGTCCTTTATAACCTTTCCATCTACCTTCTACCTCCATATTTAGTATCCACCAATGATCTATGCCAAGACAAAAGAGTCAGGCCCTACATTAACTCCAGCCCTTTCCCCTTTGCCTTTTCCTCCTTCTGGAGACACGGGTGGAAAGTTCAGTCACTGGCCCTGAATCTGGGTGAGGAAATGCTCACCTGGATGACTTCCAAGAGCCATTTCTGCACTGAACTGCTAGAATTCTTCATAAAAATAGTCATCCCTCATCTGGTATCATGTTTAGATCTTCAAGTAATCCTTGGTTCTACTCTGAGCCAGACTCTATGCTGGACGTCAAGAAATAAAAACGCACAAACAACAGTGCCTTTTCTTGAGCTACTTACCTTTTGAGGGGAGAGACACAAATGGTATTTTCAGTGCAATGTGGTAGAGGCCACGTGACACCCTGGGCATGGAGGTCACTCCCAGGGCTCAGTAGGAACACAGAGAAGTAGCAAGTCTCACAGCTGGAGTCAAGGCGCATGGAGGTGAGCAACATGTGTTTGTGGGGGCTCGGGGAGTCAGGGGGTAGGGAGGGAGTGTGTTCCTGCACATATAATATCAGCAGGGAGCAGTGGGAGATGAGGCTAGAGCGGAGGCAGGGCCAGAGCATGGAGCGCCTGGATGTGAGCTTAGGCTTGACCCTGAAGATGATACAGTGTAAGCCGAAGATAAGCCGACCAACAAGGTTTGATGATTCACCCTGGAGGTAGCGGAGAGGTCAGGTCGGAGGGCAGCAAACCCAGAGGCAGCGGACCAGTTGGTAGGATACTGCAACAGTCTGGATGAGAAAAGAGCCTGGCCTGATGAGGACAGTGGAGTGGGAGTTGTGAGGAGACAACGGATTCAAGAAATATCTAGAAGTGCCTGAGTGTGGCCATGATGGTGAAGGAAGAATCAAGGTTGACTTTCAAGTTTCCAACACTTCAGAGAAAAAAAAAATCATGAGCGTTATTACTTATCTCAAGTTGATCACTATAACCACCTTATCAAATAGATAGGGCCAATAATTATATACCCATTTTGTAGATTATTAAACTGAGATACGCAAAGTCAGAGTGACTTGCAAAAGGCCACACAACTATTCAATGGCACAGCAGAAATACCAAGTTCATCATAGCACATGCACAAAGAGATGATATAAAATTATTTAAAATGCTGGAACTGGAGAACCATATGCAAAACAAAACAATGAACTTGGATCCATATATTACATCATATACAAAAATTAAAAAATGGACCATAGATCAAAATTTAAGATCTGAAATTTAGAAGACATACAGAAGAAAACAAGGAGAAAATCTTCGTGGTTTTGGATTTAGCAAAGATTTTCTTAAATAGGATGCAAAAAGTACAAGCTATCAAGAAAAAAATCAATAAACTGGGCTTTACCAAAATCAGTATCTTTTGTTCTTCAAAACCCACTATTACAAAAAATGAACAGGCAAGCCACAGACTAGGAGAAAATATCAGACAAACCTCTCCAACAAAGGACTTGGATCTAGACTATAAAGTATTCCTACAACTCAATAATAAGAAGGCATACACTATACTTCTAAAATGTGCAGAAGATTTGAACAGATACTTCACCAAAGAAGACATATGAATGGTAATAAAAACATGAAAAGATTATCAATATCATGAGTCATTAGGGAAATGATAATTACAACCACAAGGAGATACCCATTGCACACCCACTGGAATGGCTAAAATTAAAAAGAGGGACTATACCAAGTGACAGGGATGCAGAGGATTGGAAATGTAAATCCTGATTACTGGTGGAAATGTAAAACGATCGACTGCTTGAGAAAATACTCTGTCAGTTCCCTGAAACAAAGTGAACAAGGCACCTACCATATGACCCAGCCATCCCACTCTTAAGTATTCACCCAAGAGAAATAAAAGTATACATGCACATAAAGTCTTGTATATGAATATTTGTAGCAGCTTCATTTATAATAGCTGGAAACAACCCAGAGGTCAGTCCACAAGCCCACAAAGCACAGTGCATCCACGCTATAGAATATGAGCCATCAATTAAAAAAGGAATGAACATACAACAATGTAGATGAAACTCAAAATAATTATGCTGAGTGAAAGAAGCCAGACAAAAAAGAGTACATACTGTATGATTCCACTTATATAAATTTCTGGAAAATGCAACCAAATCTCTAGTGAGATAAAGTAGATCAGTGGGTACCTGGGGGTGGGGAGGATCAGGAGGGAGGGATGACCAAGGGGGCACCAGGAAACTGGGGTGACGTTCATCATCACCGTTGCAGTGATGGATTCATAAGTGTGGAACTATGCCCAAAGTCATCAAATTGTATGCTTTCAGTATGCACAGCTTCTTTTATACCAGTGATAACCTCAGTGAAACTGTTTTTTTTTTTTTTAAATACAATTATTATTTGTATTATTTGAGGGAGATATACCAATATCTTAGCAATAGCAAATATACCAATATCTTAACAAAATCAGGCTCTGATCATGGGATTATGGGATTATTAATGATGATCCCTTTCTTTTTTATCTTTTTCTGAATTTTCCAAATTGCCCAAGATGAGCATGTATATTAGCAAAATAAAAAAAGCTACTTTTGTTGGGGTGCTTGGGTGGCTCAGTCAGTTAAGCAGCTGGCTCTTGATTTTGGCTCAGGTCATGATCTCAGGGTCCTGGGATGGAGCCCTGTGGTAGGTTCCCTGCTCAGCAAGGAGATTGCCTCTCACTCTGCTCCTCCTCACCCCCCCACACCACCACTCATGCTCTCGCGCACTCTCTCTCTCTCTCTAATAAATAAATAAATAATATCTTAAAATAAATAAAGCACTGTTTGTGGAAAAAGAAAGAATTAGGTGTACAGAGAAATTTGGAGGAAACAGTCTGTGCTTATGAATCTTAAGATCATCAATGGGTCACAAAAAATCAAAGACATGACACTTTTCAAATGGCAAAGATCCTCTATTCTTTCAAAAGCTGTGGTAGGCCAGAGGGGACTACGCAATTTTTGTTTTGTTTTGTTTTGTTTTATGTGTTCCATAAAAACAAAAATATCTAACTCTAAAGCAACCTAGAGAGAAGGCACCACATTAACAAAATGTCTCATTCAGCTGGACCGTCCAGCTCGAATGTCTTCAGAATACATCAGTGGGAGACAGATGCAGGGGACATGGAAAAGAAAGAGACAATGCCAGAGAGCAACAGAAGGTGAATTATTACATGATGTCATGACCCATCATTTCTTGTGTTCACCCAGGAGTATAAGGATTAAGGGATAATCCAACATAATTAGCAAGTAATCTACATTGTATATCCTTAAAAAGAATACACGCTGCAAAGTGCAAGTTAGACCATGGAAAAATGCTATTCCACATCTGACCAAATATGGTGAAGAATCATTTATCTTGGTTTCCACTCTTGGAAATATTTGCTAAATCTGTCTCTACGGGGTTTAGGAGTCATTCTGGATTTTTATTAACAGTGAAAATAACTTTTAAAAAAAGTTTTCAGGGAACATATTTCACCTACTTAGATGGTAAGGATTTTTTAAAGCCCTCAGTGCACTAATTATTTAGATATCAAGTACTGAGTCTTATCAAGTAAATTTTTGATGTTCCTTTATTCAACAGAAGTCACTGTTAGCAACTGTGCTATGTCCTAGGATATAAAGAAGCAAATACAACCCATGCCCTCTTGGAGCTCTTCATCTGAAGACTAAGAAATCTATAAACAGTTGCAGTACAAAGTGTCTGTGGCTTGAGAGAATAAAAAAGAAGTTAGGGAAACTACAGAGAGAAGATAACACTGAAGCAGGGTTTTGAAGGCTATGTAGGAGTTTTCTGCTTAGAAAAAGAGACATTCTAGGCAGAGAGGACAGCACAAGGCAGGGAGGCACCAAAAATGCTGAATTAATTGGTAAATGGTGAGAGCTTTAGTGAGGAGAATCTGACCAGTGCAGCTTGTCCAATGAACCCTGATGGTGAGAATGGAGATAGTCTTAGGGATAATATGACAGCTATGGGCCCATTTTTGTGCATTTGGGGTAAGTTACAAGGGTTACCAGAGCAAGACAGATGGCTCAAGAGTGTCTTTTACAACAGATAATAGATAATTTTACGGGGAAGTGGTGTGAGCAGTATGTATGAACATAGTTCTGGCAGCTAAACATAGGATAGGCTGAAGGAGAATCTGATGACAAGAGGATGAATCAAAGGCCTGCTGCAAAAAGATGACTCTGAAATTTCTAGCTTAGGAGAATGGAAATTGAGTGATGCCGTCCACCAAGAATGAAACTATAAAAGGAAGATCTAGTTTGGGATGGGGTTGGAAGAAAAGGATGATGAGTGTGGCTTCGGAAGTATTTCCTTCATGATGCCTATGGAACAGCGCGGTGGAGAGGCTCAGTAGGCAGTGGAACCCAAGAAAGAGAGCAGAGCTGGGGCCAGAGCTTTGGGAATTGCTGGGAGACAGAGGGGTGTTGAAGTCATAAAGCGTGTGGCAGGGCTCATGGAGAGCACTGAGTGGGGGGAGAGAAGAGAACAGAGGGCAAACCCTGCACTTTGGGGGCCATGGTGGATGCCCTCAGTGCCCTGCCCATTTCTGCTCAGTGCTCACTGTTTCCAAATACGCCCCTGGCATCTTGCTGACACTCTCTTCCACAGGGCCTTCTCTCAGGTTGAGCTTGCTGCAGCCCCAAATGCCCGGGTCAACAGCCCTCAGCCAGTGACAGGTGGGAGGCAGAGGGGAACTAGCCTAGCTTCCTCACTCCAGTGTGTCCTGCACCACCTCCCAGGGGTCTCCCCGGGATGGAGCCCCAGCTGCCCACAGCAGTTACCTCCTCATTCATATCTGCTCTGGCTTCCTTCACTTCACTGCCTCACGTGTCTCCTCTACTTGCTTGTCCTAGGATCACCTCCCAAATAAACTGCTTACACTCAAACCCTTGTTCCAAGGTCTGCTTCTAGAAGAACCCAACTTAAGACACAGGCAAAGAAGAAAGCTCCAAGAATAAGACTGAGGGTTCCAAGTGGTGTGAGGATATGCAGGAGACAATGATTTCCTAGGAGCCAGGAAGGAGAGAAAGAGAGAGGAAGTAGAGCTCCCCTGGAAATACTTGAGGAGTGATGGATCCAGGAGGAGGGAGCCGTTCCCAGACATCACAAGCCAAACGTATCTGAATCTCTTCTCAGGCCTGCCTGGGCACTCTAATACATCTCCATTTTACAGATGAGAAAACTGAGGCTTGTCTAGAGTCCCATAACTAGCGACGGATAGCAATGAAATCCAAACATAGGTCCATCTGACTCCAAAGTCCATCCCTCGAGACTGCCTCATGAAGAAACCATGTATTTGGTTCAGAAGAATGTAGGGTCTTTGTGAAAGAAGGTTGGTTTGCAAACGGGCTGGAAAAGGCTTGGAGAAATTCCAGATGGGTCAATACCCAGGTGAAGGCCAGGCAGGCAGGCCCGCGAGAAGGGCAGGGCAGGTACGGATGTGAGATGCAGCTGAGGGCAAGCATGTGGACACAGGGATGGGGGTGGGCAGCTTCCACTGCTAGTGCTACAAGAGGAAGCACATTTCATCTCATCAACGATGGTTGGTAATGATGACGAAATTGTGAGCATAAGCATCTATAATCCGATTAAAGGGCTTTGTGATCGGAAACGGGGCATACTTTTCAAGTGGTATCCAGTCAGAGATTAATAGGAGGTGCTGGACCATGGCTCCAAACAGTGCTGCTGGATCGTAAGGTATGTTGCATGTGCGCTGATGTTACAGCTCGGAAGGTAAGGAAGGAAGACGGCGGAAGGGGGCCTCAGAGCTCGGGCCTATTCTCTGGAAGAGCATGAGCAACAGCAAAGAGAACATCACTGTGGCAGCACTGCTCCTACACGGGGCCTTCTGTGGACTCCAACAGGCAAAAGGCTCTGGCTGGGAAGGTTATCACTGGGACACAAACCTCACCCAAGCACCTGACTAGAACAAACTCGGCCCTGGTCTCCTCAAAGCTCCTCCGTTACAAGTGATAGACAGTCAGCTCAAAAGGCTTTAGCAGAAAAGGAGAATTTATGGGCTCATGGAACTGGGAAGTTTAAGAGTAGCCTCGGGACACTAGGGATTGAAGCAAGGTTCTCAGAAATTAGCCCTGTCCTGCTTTCCGAGCTACCCCTGCTTCTGTGTGCTCCTTCAGACATGGCCTCCTGCAGCATGGCCATATCGTCCCAGCTCCACACTCACCCAAAGGGGAGCGAGCTCCAGCCTGCCGACATCTGAATATAAACTCCCGTTGGTCCATGTCCAGTTATGCGCCCATCTCTGGTCCAATCAGCAGGGCCAGGCAGATGGGTGTCATGACCGCCCAGGCCTGGTGTGGTACTACTGAATTGGGAGCTCTGCCAGAACCCCATGGAAGAAAGGAGCACTTCTCACCCCTTCCAAGGAGGAAAGGGATGCTGGATAAATAAAGGCTGAAGGTCCTTGATTAGCAGAACTTTCCAGGGGATTCTCAGACCCAGAGCAATGGCTAATATCAAGGCTATAATTATTAAGAGGCCAGGGCCTTAGGGTCTCGACAAGACAGCGAGGAGGGAAGAGTTAACAATCACAGGATGACTATGTGTGAGAGACAGTTCTTGTTGGTGCACACGCTGCCTCATCTAGTTTTTGTAACTACATCAGCTTCATTTTACAGATGAGGAAACAGAGGATCAGAAGGTGAAGTAATTGCCCAATGTCACCCAGCTAGTCCATGTCAGAGCTGGTAAATGGAGGTACAGGTCTCCATCCTTTGGCAGTGAGGAAAGTGTGATTTCTGGTCCCCTTCCTTATCAAGCTTCACTGTCAGAGCCCCACAAATATCTTTTGTGACCCTCCAACCAGATTTTCTTTGGGCTGTTCCCAAAGTTCAAGGTGTGCAAGGTGTCTCCTCTTTCATCTCTGATTTTAGGAGGATAGGATGTGCTATTTCAATGTCCCTGAACAGACACAGGAGGAATTAAGGAAAAGGGGCGAGGTGGTGTTGCTTACACTGCCAAAGTGGTCACAGGGTCCCTAGCCAAATTAACCAGCGCTCCGCCCGGCTCTTGAACTTCCCCTGTTCTTACACCTTGTGGAACAAATGGATGTTGCAGACTCAGCACATCAAGTGGAAAGCAGGAGATTGGAGTCAGTCCCAACTTGTCCCTAGTTCCTGCCTCTGAAACATGCTGGCTATATGACCTTTAACAAATTAGCCTCAGTGTCCTCATCTGTAAAATGAGAAGGATCACACCTGTTTTAAGGATGCATTACCCTCATTCTAGTTGTTTTGCCTACAACTTCTGTCCCTTCTGGCCACAGTGGACTAGGGACATGTTCCTGACCCAAAGGAAGAAAAATCACTAGCTGATAAGAAACCACTGATGTTCCCCAGAGAATTCCAACTAAGAAGGGTAAGGCTGTTGCCAAGTCAGTGGTGGGTGCTTCAGGCAAAAGGCCCTGGGTGAATGAATGGGGTTGGCACAGCTCTTTGGGCCCAAGCACAAAAGAGATAAGCAGAGGGAGCCAGCCAAGAAAAAAGAGAGCTTTGAGATAAACAGATAAGAAAGAGAGAAGCAGAATGAGAATAATGACATGGCTCCCGAATGAGAAAAAGAGCATGGGAGAGCCTGCCCTTGGCTTCTTTTTCCTTGGCTTGAGCAATATCCCAGTCTCCATTCCATGTGAAGTTTCCATTCCTTGTAACAAAACAGTACAGAACACAACAGTGAGGGGAGCCAAGGAGTGTTGTGAGAGTTCTTGTTTCTGACACATAGTAGGTGCCCAGTAAACGTCAGCACAGTTCTTCCCCGGAACTTAAGTGAGGGAGATAAAACTCATTCAAACTAGCCCCATGTGACTACAGCCAGGTCCATATTTGGGTCATCTTCCCTTCTATTCCAGAAACCACGGCCAAACTAACTCTGCAAGATATACTGCACAATTAGTGTGCACCTCTTAGCCTTGGGTAATTACCTCTTTTATCAATTAAAAATATTTTCCCATTAAGCTGAGGAGTTGAGAGGGAGAAAGGAGTCTCCTCTATTTCTAAAGCCTCCAAAAAAAATCCAGCAAGATAATGTCACTGATTTGGTTAATTTCAGGTGCACATCGGGCCATTCAACCTAGGTGAATTTAATGACTCAGGACAGGTCGGGCGATGAATGTCCCTGTAAATCATTTATAATTGCAAGCATAAAAATTAAAAATCAGTCTGAAGAGCAAGATAACGTAATGCTAATGACGGAGGGCAGTAATCTGAAGATAGAGGTTCCCCGCTTTAATCAGGCCCATTCGGATGACGGAGCACTAAGCCTCTACGGGATTGCTCTGGAAACAAAAGGCTGGGAACCTACTTCAGTCTTTAATGACTCACCATGATAAAAGAAATTAACTGAATTTTCATATTATAATTATAAAACTTAATAGGGAATTTTTCCCCCTCATACTTTTTATTTTTCTCCTGGTCGAGATAAACCAACGTACAGTCTATTCTCCTTACAAGGATGACTTTAAAGGCCAGTTATGTTCAGCTACATCATGTTGAAAGTCCAGTTAATAAATTATGTCCAGGAAGAGGAATTGCCAGTGCTATAATGGAGACAGCTTCTAGAGGCCTCAAGAAACTAGAAAATTCTTTGCCTTATTTTCAGTGTTTATATGTATATACAGTAGCCATATGAGTCAGTCAGAATCAAGAACAGGGTGAGGAACAAAACATCCAATTGGTCCCTTGGGATACTTTCAAATCACAAATTAAACACCCTCCTTCCCTCGTCTTTTCTGCCTGGTGGAAACCTAGTCATATTTCCAAGTCTTGAATTCAGGTGGAACTTCTTCCAGGAAGCCCTCTCTGACCACCACCCTCCCTTCCCCTTTTCCTACAAAACTTACAAAACTGTAAGTTCTTTGAGGGGAGACTATCTGGGAACCATGACCAACTGGCCCTCCAAACACCTGGCCCATTGTAGGCATTCAATAAATACTTGTCAGCTGACTGAGATTTATCTCAACTATAGGCTAACCTAGGATAGACAAGTAAGAGACAAGTCAAGAAAACACCAAGCCTTTAAGCACTGACGAATAAAAATTACAAAGAGATGAAAGAAGAGAGGGAAAAGGTGTTTTGTTTTGTTTTGTTTTGTTTTCAGTAAATAAGCTTCTGTAAGTAGACACACAGGCACACACACAAATTCTTGCTCTTGATGATAAGAAAAAAACACCAGTATTTTATCTGGAGCTTTTAACTATTTCCAAGAGTCCTTGATAAAATTACAGCCTTTTCCTGAGCAGCTGGAGTGATATTGCTCCATATAATTTCCTCTCTACATGAACTATATAGTCTTATTATGAGATGAATGAGTAGGGATTTTTTAGCTGCAAGCAAAAGAAACTGACTTCAATCAACTAAGGGGGAAAAAAATAAGTCAGGGCATATTTTGTTATGAGGACACAGAAGTATCTCAGCAAAGCCAGGAGAAGGCAGAAGGCACATGGCCCGCCAGGCATCGGAGGCATGGAACTGAGAACTGGGAAGTCATCCCATCCACAGGAGCTCTCTCTGTCTTTCATGGATCATATTCCCCTGGTCTACTTTCACCCTCTATACCAACTCAGTGTGTGTCAGAATCACCTGGATGACTTCTGAAAATGCAGACTGCTGGGCTCCTCTCCAGAGCGTCCATATCAGCAGGTCTGAGGAGGGGCCTGATAATTCGAATTTTTCACCCCTTCCCAGGCAATGCCGCGGCAGCTGGTCTGAGCACCAACGGAGAGAACCACCACTCTCCACCTGCCCCAGTGCACGGGGCAGGAAGATGCCCACTGGGGCAGCTACGTTTGCAGGTCATGGCTCTCGCCGCCAGGGGAGACTCACTCTGGTGCCACCGCCGGAGACAGACTGACTGGCTCGGTTGCAGTAAGATATTTACCCCGGGCCCTCAGCTATGGCCAGACACATAGCTGACTGTGGACGTGTGGTACAACTCCTAGGAAGGAGGAGCTGGGCAGACAACCCCATGTGACTGCCATCAGACATAAAGGAGGCTTTCGTTTTTACTGGACTAGTAGAAGCCCAGATGCCTTTATCACCAGAAAAGCTCAGGACTCAGGAAACCCACCCTCAACTGAAATAGAACTTGGAGTTGTTCCCACCTCCGCAAACAATAGCCCCTATCGACGGAGAGAAGCAGGAAGGAAGTGAGCCTTACATCGGACCATGTGAGACACTCCAGCAGAGGGTAGAAGAGCTTGATCTAGAGAAGTGGCTCTTAACCAAGGAAGACTGTGCCACCCAGGGACATCTGGTAATTTCTGGAGACAGTTTTGATTTTCACAACTTGGGTTGCAAAGGGGGGAGGGTGAGACGAGGTGCTTCTGACAGCTAATGTGTAAAGGCCAAAGATGCTGCTAAGCATCCTATAAGGCTCAGGAGAGCCCCCACAACAAAGACTTCTCTGGCTCAAAATGTCAATAGTGTCATGATTGAGAAATCCTGGTCTACAGCCTACAAGATCCCCCCAAACAAACAAATACACACCTACAGCCTTCACGTCCATAAAAGGGACAGCAGTGCTCCCAATGGTTGAATCCCAGTCCCACCTGCTGAACTGGGGTCCTACATGGCTGCTTGCTGGCTGAATGAGCTTGGGGAAGCCACAACACCTCTGAACCTCAGTTTCGACATACATAAAATGAGATAAGAGTGGAGTTGGAGGGAATTCAGTAAGTTAATAGCTGTAAATAATTTAGTCCCATTACTGGTACATAGTAAGTACTCATTATATGGTTGTTACATATCAATATTCCTATTCTTATTCTTATTATTATTAATTTGTGAATGGAAATAAGACTATCAACAGATTTCTCAACAGAAAGTCAGCAAGCCAGGAGAAAGTGGGGTGACACTTTAATACTAAAATACTAAAAGAAAAAAAATGTCAACCAAGAATACTATACAGGCAAAGCTGTCCTTCAGAAATGAAGAGATAAAGATTTTCCCCCAAAAAACAAAAGCTGAGGGAGTTTATCACCACTAGACCTGCCTTACAAGAAATGCTAAGGGGTGTTCTTCAAGCTGAAATAAAAGTATGCTAATTAACATAATACACATGAATGTGTAAAACTCATTGGTAATAGTAAATATATAGTCAAAGTCAGATTCTCTAATATTGTAATGGTGATGCATAATCCACTTACAACTGTTGTTTAAAAGTTAAAAAAGTATCTAAAAAACTATATTAAACATAGGGTGCCTAGGTGGCTCAGTTGGCTAAGCATCTGCCTTCAGCTCAGGTCATGATCCTGGGGTCCTGGGATCAAGCCCTGCATTGGGCTCCCTGCTCAAGTGGGGAGCCTGCTTCTCCCTCTCACTCTGCCCGCCACTCCCCCTGCTTGTGTTCTGTCTCTCCTTCTATCAAATAAATAAATATAATCTTTTAAAACAATTTAAAAAACTGTATTAAACATATTAAAAACAATTACAATAACTTGTTATTAGATACACAATATAAAAAATGTAAATGTAACATCAATAACCTAAAATATGAGGGGGAAGAAGTAAAAGTATAAAGTTTTGGGACGCCTGGGTGGCTCAGTCAGTTAAGCGTCTGCCTTCAGCTCAGGTCATGATCCCAGGGTCCTGGGATCAAGTCCCGCATCGGGCTCCCTGCTCCGCGGGAACCTGCTTCTCCCTCTGCCTCTGCCTCTCTCTCTCTCTCTCTCTCTCTATCTCTCATGAATAAATAAGTAAAATCTTTAAAAAAAAAAAAAGTATAAAGTTTTTGTATGCTATGGACGTTAAGATGATATCAGCTTAAGACAGAATGTTATAAGATAATTTATGTAAGTGTCATGGTGACAACACCAACAAAAAAACCTTTAGCAGTTACACAAAAGATTATGATAGAGAGGTTAAAGCATACCACCACCACCACTAACAACAATAACAACAACAAAAATCATCAAACCACACAGGAAGGCAGCAAGAGAGAAAGCAAGGTGCAAATAACTACAAAACAGTCAGAAAACAATTAACAAAATGGCAATAGTATGTTCTTGCCTATTCATAATCACTTTAAAAAGTAAATAGATTAAATTCTCCAATCAAAAGACATAGAATGGCTCAATGGGTAAAAAAACAAAATCCAGTAATAAGCTGTCTATAGAGACTCACATTAGCTTTAAGGACGTACAAAGACTGAGAGTGAAAAGATGGAAAAAGATACTTCAAGCAAATGATAACCAAAAGAAATCAGCAGTACCTATACTTACATCAGGAAAAAACAGACTTTAAGCTAAAAATGATAAGAGACAAAAAAGTCATTATATATATAGAATATATATATACATATATAAATATATAACAATTCAAAATATTTATGCATCCAACATCAGTATACCTAAATATATAAAGTAAATACAGAACTGAAGGAGAAATAAATAGCAATCCAGTAAGAGTTGAGGACTTTACTACCCCACTGTCAACAATAGAAAGATTATCCAAATGGAGAATCAATAAAGAAACAGTGGATTGAACAACACTATAGACCAAATGGACCTAACAAACATACACAGAACATTCCATCCAACAGCAGCAGAATATACATTCTTTTCAAGTATATATGGAACATCTTTTAGGATAGATTGCATTGTTGGCTACAAAACAAGTTCCATCAAATTCGAGAAGATAAAAACTGTATCAAGTATCTTTTCTGACCACATGGTATGAAATTAGAACTCAATAACAGAAGGAAAGTGGGGAAATTTGCAAATACGTAGAAATTGAACACACTTCTGAACAACCAATGGATCAAAGAAGAAATCAAAAGAGAAATAAAAAAAATCTAAGACAAATGAAAATGAAAACACATTATATCAAAATTTGTGGGATGCAACAAAAGCAGTTCTAAAAGGGAAGTTTAAATAAAAAGAAAGACCTCAAATAAACAACTTTACACTTTCAAGAACTAGAAGAACAAGAACAAATTAGACCCTACAATCTAAAACTAATGATGTAATGTATAGGGATTAACATAAGAATAAAAAAAAATTAGACCCTACATTAGCAGAAGGAAGGAAATAATAAAGATTACAGCAGAAGTAGATGAAATAGAGAATAGGAAAAAAGGGGAAAAGATTAACAACAATAATGAGAAATAATAAAGGAACTCAGTAAAGTTGCAAGATGTAACAATTACATACAAAATCAGTATGTTTGTATAAACTGACAAGGAACTATCAGAAAAAGAAATAAGGAAAGTGATCTTATTTACTACAGTTCAAAAACAATAAGAAGCTTAGGAATAAACTTAACCAAGAAGGTGAAAGATCCACACTGAAAATTATAAGCATTGATAAAATAAATTGAAGAAAACACAGATGAGTGGGAAAACATACTGTGTTCATGAATTGGAAGAGCTAATATTATTACAGTGCCCATACTACCCAAAGCCATCTCAATGCAATCCTTATCCAAATGATTTCATGGCTATGACACCAAAAGTACAAGCAACAAAAGCAAACATAAACAAGTAGGACTACATCAAACTAAAAAGCTACTGTATAACAAAAAAGAAAAAAATGAAAAAAAATGAAAAGGCAACCTGGAGAATGGGAGAAAATATTTGCAAACCCACATACTTAATATATTTATATTATATTATATATAGTATTATATAAATTATGTAAAGAACTCCTACAACTCAATAGCAAAACAAAGAAAAAAAAAACCCAAAACAAAAAACCCGAACAATTGACTAAAAAATGGCAAAGGATCTGAAAAGACATTTTCCCGAAGAAGGCATACAGATGGCCAACAGGTACATGAAAAGGTGCTCAATAACACTAAGCATCAGGGAAATGCAAGTCAAAACCACAAAAAAAAAACAAGAAATAACAAGTGCTGGTGAGGATGTGGAGGAAAAACCCTTATGTGATTTTGGAGGAAATGCAAATTGGTGCAGCCACTAAGGAAAACAGTATGCAGGTTCCTCAAAAAAAACAAAAAACAAAAAATAGAACTACTATATGATCCAGCAACTCCACTTCAGGTATTTATCTAAAGGCAACCAAGGCAACTAACTTGAAAAGATGAATGCATCCCCATGTTCACTACAGCATTATTTACGGTGACAAAGATATGGAGACAATCTAAGTTGTCCATTGGCGAATAGATAGAGAAAATGTAGTATATATATGCAGTGGAATATTATTCAGCCATAAAAAGAAGGAAATTTTGCCATTTGCAACAACATGGATGAACCTTGAGGGCATTATGCTAATTGAATAAGCCAGTCAGAGAAAACGAATATTATATGATCTCATCTATATAGGAAATCTAAAAAAAAACTGAACTCATAGAAACAGAGAGCAGATTGATGGTTGCCAGGGGAGGGAGGCGGGAGGAATTGGTGAAGGTGGTCAAAGGGTACAAACTTCTACAAGATGACTAAGTTCTGGGGATATAATATACATAATGGTGACTATAGTTTACAATACTTATATCTGAAAGTTGCTAAGACTGTAGATCTTAAAAGTTCTCACCACACATAAAAAATTGTAACTATGTGAGATGATAGATGTGTTCACTAATCTTATTATGATAATCATTTAGCAATATATACAAATATCAAATCATTGCATTGTACACCTTCAAGTTTTACAATGTTACATGCCAATTCCATCTCATTAAAGCTGGAAAAATCTAATATTAAAAAAAGGAGGCTAAGCTTTTCTAAAAAAGAATAAACGGGGGGGTGGGGTGCCTGGGTGGCTCAGTCGTTAAGTGTCTGCCTTTGGCTCAGGTCATGATCCCAGGGTCCTGGGATCAAGTCCTGCATCAGGCTCCCTGCTCAGCAGGGAAGTCTGCTTCTCCCTCTCCTTCTACACTTACTGAGGTGCTCTCTCTCTCTTGCTCACTCTCTCTCTCAAAGAAATAAATAAAATCTTTTTAAAAAATAAATGTTAAAAAAAAAAAGAATAAACAGGGTGTTGGGGAAGGCTTTCATTTTTCAGAAAGGAGACACTAGACCTTGTGATCAGCATCATTCTGCATTCTCTCTCCATCTCATAGCAGAGTGTTCTTATGTTGGCACTTTTCGTACTGAATTAGGGAAAGTGAATATTAATCTGAGCTGATTCTAATCACCCATGACAGAAAATTCCCACTCTGATCAAACTTTCATAACATATTAGGAGTAAAAAGCCCTCTCCTGCCTCTCACAAGTCAATCTCCATGCTGCCTATAAGCGTATGGTAATAACAATCATCTGTCCTTCTGCAAAAGGCTCCTTACCATAGACTTGTGACAACGTGGAATTGAGACTGCAATCAAAATGTTAAATGGCCAACTGACAAGGCCAGCCTCCATCACAGTGGACAGGAGTATCCAGTGTTTTGATTCTCCAGAATGCCCGCATAAAGCTCTGCCCACAAAGATGCCACATTGGGAAAGCATTAAATCTTGGAACTTTTGAGCTGAAAAGAACTTAGGTATCTTCTTTTTTTTTTTTTTTTTTTAAGATTTTATTTATTTATTTGACAGAGAGAGACATAGAGAGAGAGGGAACACAAGCAGGGGGAGCGGGAGAGGGAGAAGCAGGCTTCCCGCGGAGCAGGGAGCCCAATGCGGGGCTCGATCCCAGGACCCTGAGATCATGAACTGAGCTGAAGGCAGACGTTTAACAACTGAGCCACCCAGGCGCCCCTAGGTATCTTCTAATCCAATTCTCTCACTTTTGAGCTATCAGTTCAGGAAAGGGACTACTGGAATTTATCTAACCCCAAGCTATTAAATCTTCTGTAGGAACTGGACATTAGCCAGGGCATGGGAATCATCTGAAAGTCTCTGCCTTCTAATGAAATTTATGATAGACAATCCTTTAAAATGTGGGGCTTTGTGGTGTTTTATTTTTACTTAGTTTTGGTCGAGTCTAATAGTCTTTGTCATTTAATGGGTCTTGTGATTACTGAATTGTTTCTGCCTTCATATTTTCCCATTAGTTAATCCATTTTCCTGGCTTCTTATCTCCTCTCTTTCTCTGGCTTCTTTTAGATTGACAAAATTTTTAATAATTCTTCTTGTTTATTCAGTTGGTTTAAAAGCAAATAGATTGTATTGCTATTCTTGTAATGGTTACCCTTAATATTTTAACCTGCCCACTTAACTGTGTATTTGTACAACAAAGTCTCAAATTACTCAGTAGTTCTATCTTCTTCCCAAATGTGACACAGGTTTTAGAATATGAAAATAACCATATGGCCCTGAAACCTGAGATATTTACTATCTGGCCTTTTCAGAAAAATATTTGCAGACCTCTGCTTTAGAATAATGGTTTCATGGGGTAGAAAAACTCTAGATTGACAGTTATTGTCCCTTTGAACATATTACTTCAGGGTCTGCTGGCCTTTATTATTGCTTATAAGAAATTATACTTTATGTATTGCAGTTTTACTGTGATGTGTCTAGATATGAATTTTTCTTTATATTTCCTGCTTGGAATTTTGCATGCACTTTGAACCTGAGGAGGTCATGTCTTCAGTTTCTTTTCAGATACTATTTCCGTGCCATTTCCTATGTTGTAGTCCTTGATCTATCCTCCATGTCTGTTAACTTTTTTTAAAAGCTTACTGTTTTGTTTTATTAAAATGTTTCCTGCTAGTGCCACATTCTAAATTATCTCTTCAGTGCTACCTTCCAATTCACGAATTCTTTCTTCAACTGTGTATAATCTAGACCTTATCCTATTACTTTTTTTATTCAGTGATTATAATATTTTATTTCCAGTATTTCTAAATTGTTATTGCTTGATTGATTGCCTTTCATTGTTTGCTCAGCTCCTCTTGTCTGACAGCTTTGCAATTACCTCCATACAGGCTACCCCAATCAGATCTTTTAATAGTATTTCAGGGTTCCTGTCCCATGTATTATTGGGGAAACATCGGTTCAGTCATGAGGCAGTGGGCAACTTGGCTAAGTTCTTACTTGGGAAACTCTGTGTTCTCCAACCTCTATCATTTTTATAGCCCAGTGATTTCAACCAGGGCTGATTTCCCACCTAGGGCATATTTAGCAATGTCTGGAGCATTTCTGGTTGTCACAACAGGAGATGGGTATTTGCTATTACTAGCATCTGGTGGGTCAAGGCCAAGGATGTTGCTAAACATCCTACTGTGTACAGAATAACCCTACTATAAAGAATTATCTGATCCAAAGTGTTAATAGCACTGAAGGTGAGAAGCACTGATGCAGCCCCAGGCAGTGGTCAGCACTTTGAGCCCCTTCCACAAAGAGCTGCACCCTAGCTCCCAGCTTCAAGCAGCCCTGAGCGTGGTCCAGTGAACACTAGTCATCTTTTTTACTTCTCACAAGTGGACGTCTTCATCATCCTTGTTGACTTCCAGACCCATAGGCAACAAGTCCAAGGACTCAGTCCCATTCATGTTGCATTTCTTGTCCACATAATTATCTTATTTCTGAGCCTAGCCTTTTATACCTTTTTGGTTTTCTACTTTAATATTTTATTTCTCATTACTACAGATTTGGAGCAGAGATAATGCGCCAAAGCATAAACAACTCACTGAGCCACCCTGATCCAGGCCAACTTCCTAATGGGCGAGTCTACCTAAATCAACTATTTTTTCGCCCTTTTCATTTATTTATTTTTGGATAAAAATACCAGATATCGTGCAATATGCTCTGACACCACTCATGATATAACGAGATCCTACCTCCTAGACAGAATCTTCTCAGTTACTTTTTAGCAGCCAAAATAGGCCTTTCAATAGATCTCCATCAAAACAGCATGTAGCTGGCAGGTATAAAAAAAAAAATACCTGTGATGAATGCCTGCACCTTCTGCAGGAGCTTCTACATTTATAAGATACAAGGGGCTCAGGGTAGAGATTTTTGAGAATTGCATTTCAAGAAACACAGATTCCTCCCCTGTGACATATGTTCCCTCTTCCTTGTGTCTTGGTGGTCCTGCGAGAACTGCTGTATGGAAAATGAAATGCCCAAGGCAGGGGTCTCCATCTCAGACGAGATATTAGGAGCTGAGTGTGGAAAGGATTGGCCCCTTTACCATTATATAGTGACCTTCTCTGCCTCTTTTCACAGCAGACCCTAAGGTTTTCTGACACTAGATGGAGAACAGCTGTCTTTGTCATCCAACATCTTGCTCTTCCAAAGCCACTGGGTCTGAGGGATTTAGGGGCAAGACCAAGGCTTGGGTCCCTGTAGCATGCCACACAGCTTTATCTGATTCAGATGTCACATGTCCCCGACAGTGTTTCCCCTGTAAGGAACATCCAGCCCAGGCAGAGGTGTTTCCCAGAGATGTACAGCGTCTCCCCCCAGAACCCTATTTATCATGGGTCTGCTTCTCACTTACTCTGGACACATTTGATTGTCTTCACGGGACACCTGGCCCAACTAACTTCTCTCTCTGAGGAAACTGAGTTTGGGTCATGAAGACATGGTCACTGACCTGTGGAGAACCTAGCTAGAAGGTCATCTGGAATTGGGAGCTGAAGACATCACGCTGGGTTCACTAAGATAAGGCCATGTGGACGTAGGGCCAAATACACCAGAGCACCCAACTGGGGGCCAAGTGAGCCCCGAACTCAGCTTGCTACGCCGTGTGCCCGGACAGGGGCACTTTCTCCTGATTTGCACAAAGTTGTCACATGAGCTAGCAGTGAGTCTTCTGTGCAAGTGGATGAATGTGGGCAGACACCTGTGGTCTGCAAAGACAAGAATGAAGGAAATGAGCAGCAGTGATGAGAGACATGTAGCTGCAGGGAGAAGGAAAGACGATGATGTTGCCTGGGCTCTGAAAGTATCAGGTGCTTTGCTCCAGTCTCTGTAACAACCAGCTCTACTTCCTGCCCTGGGCTTGTAGGAGATGCCCTACTCTCCTTCTGAGAAACTCCCTTAATTAGCTTTAATGAGTGGATTTCTGTTTCTTGTAACTAAAAATATCCTGTTGTAAAAAAAAAGGATAGATAGATAGATAGATCTATCCTGTTGTGATTAAGCTGCAGGAGGGCAGTGGCTATATCCCGTTCACTACTGTATGCTCAGAGCCTAACACAGTGTCAGCACATAATAGTTGCTCAATAAAGATTTGCCAAATAATGAAACTATATATATTTTTAAGTTAATTCCTTCATCTATTTTTTTTTTTTAAGATTTTATTTATTTATTTGAGAGAGAGAGAATGAGAGAGCGAACACATGAGAGGGGATAGGGTCAGAGGACGAAGCAGACTCCCTGCCGAGCAGAGAGCCCGATGCGGGACTCGATCCCGGGACTCCAGGATCATGACCTGAGCTGAAGGCAGTCGCTTAACCAACTGAGCCACCCAGGCTTCCCTCCTTCATCTATTTTTAAGCAATCTCTACACCAACATAGGCCTCGAACTCACAACCCCAAGATCAAGAGTCACATGCTCCACCAACTGAGCCAGCCAGGCACCCCAAAGATTTGCCATATAAATGCCTGGATGAGAAAGTAGTGACAAGAGTGGTTTAAGAAAGTGGCAGCATTTGAGACTCCTCACCAAGTGCACCTGGAACAACAGAAGGATGAAGGTTTCTTCAGTGAAGTTAAATCAGTAACCATTTTTCACCTGAAGCCACTGCCAAAATTTCAACAGTCTGAAGAAAACACAGTGTGAGCCCCAATATTCAGAAGGCTGTGATACTCCCTTGGCAAAAAGAAAATTTACCTCTGTGGTAAAATAAAACCCCTGAAAATGTTTTGCAATTTTAAAAAAATCAATAAATAAATTGAAAAAAAATTTAATTCTTTCTGGAATCATAGATATTACAGTTTATATGGTCTGCAAAAGACAAGTCCATCCAGCACTACTGTTTGAAGCAATAGCTCAGAGAGGTTCAAGAACTTGCACAAGGTCACACAGCAAGGATAGGGGAAGAGAGCCTGGATCCCACGTCTTTGGCCTCTTCAGGCAGCATTTCTACTACACCAAACTGTCCTTGGCAAAGGAGGTTCTTATCTTTTCTCATTTCTCTGCTACTACAATTAAAAAGACATCTCTTATGATACCCATTGAAACAGTTCCCATTTACTACTTTCAGTTCTTTTAATCCCAGTCAAATGGTTGGAGAAATGACTGCATTTATGCATTTATAAATTGAGCACACATTTAAGAAACAACAACCCATCAAATATGCCAGCTTCATTGCAGCTAAAGTTTTAAATGACCAGGTTTCCAAAAAAAAAAAAAGGTGCAATTTTCTACTGTATTATTGCCTGTGAAATATTACAAGTGCAAAATGTAATTACCTTAATGCTATTTTTGATATCATATCAGCAAATTATGCTGGGTCCCCACTGTGACACTTCCATCAGGGTAAGCATTATCCTGTTGTGAGTGTCAATCCCCGGGGAAAACGAAGTCGCTCTAACGGCTTGGATGCTCCAGCAATTAGCCACCTCGAGAGCCAGGAAGGGCTGATTCTGAGCCCGTTCTGGAATGTTTAACCTGTAAACATCTAGGACATTTACCTCCTGTTTGTTTTTTTCCCAATGAAGCCCCAGAGAATCCTCTTGCTGCAAGCAAAGAATCGTTGTATATAATAAGAACTTTTCTCCCTCTATTTTCCTTCCTAATCAACAGTAAATCCCCTTCTGCTATTAAAACACACACCACGGAAACTGGAAAAAGAGGAAATAAGTATATACCATGCTGAAGACTAATACCCAAATGCCATGAGGAGAAAAACACACACAATGAGATGTGTTGGAGGATTAGCTATCTTCACGTTGAGCAAACAAAAATAATAACTTCCAGAAATCTCTGGAGGCCAGTGATTTGTTTTCTGAGGCTCAGAAGCTTTATCAGGAGATTAGAAAGGATGCAAAACACACACACACACACACACACACATGCTTAGGCTTTGCAAAATAGCTTCATTGACTTTGGGTGTAAATACACAGTGTGCTGAAATCAAATCCAACTTAGAATCTAAAAAAGCTGGGCAAAAATGACGCTGGGTGCACTTAAGTTACCAATATCATGCAGACTTTCAAATAATTTATCTACCAAAGTGAAGGACTCTATCCATCTCACTCTCTTTGAGCTCTGTTAAAAATTAAACCAGAAAGACCTTGTGATATAAATGCAATAGTTGTTATTATAATTCAGACTTGTGATGGATTTGGTAAAAATCGAAGGTTTGAGGCTGGAGATTATTCATAAAGAACTATTTTCTCTGCAGTAAGAAACCAACCTTTCAGAAAAGGGAACAGTTGCCTCCAACTTGGCAGTCTTTACAGGTTTAGTTGCAAAGATGAAAATATTAAGGTCGGTTACTAGATCTTGAGCACATCTCTGCATTTTCAGTGTCTATTTTAGGTAGAAAATCACCCCTTAGGCTGCCATTCCATCTGGAAAATATAATTAATAAATCATCTGCTCTCAGCTCTGCACCACTGCCTTATAAAGTGTACCAGAAGAGAGAAAGACTAAGATCTATTTATTATGCATCAGCCCCTAGCACTGCCCTGCAGACTTTTAAGTATCCCTGGGTCTCTGGGAAAGCAAGGTGCTTGGATTTACCTGGACAAACTCGGTCCTCTCCTCCAAGCACACAGAACTGTTCCTGCATTATCCTGTTGTGAGTGTTCTCCAAGCACGGGCTTACCACCCATCTGGACCACATGGGGAGGGAGAGGCTAAAGTACTCCAGTGGGGCCCCAGGACCCATCCAAACGCCCCTCCTTTGATGATAGCCTCAAGAAAGCCCGGAGGGAAGGAAGAGACCTGGTTGGGAAGTTCCAGGAGCATCCTTAAATCAGAATCAGAATCAGATTGAACAGGTTCAAACCTAGGCTCCATGTGGCTGTGAAGTTGGGAAAGTGACTTCACCTTTCCAAACTTCAGTCCCACTCCAGAGGAAGCACTTGACTCTCAGCTACTACTGTGATTTAAATGAACTTATTTAGAAAAGAAGCAACAGCATCTCATCCTCAGGAAACCACCCCCTGGTGGATTCCAATTCATCCGGAAAAATCATCTCAGGTCGCTTCTGGAAGTTGTTCAGCAATGCAAGCGAGTATTTTTATTTACATTTTTAAGAGGAAACTGAGGCACAGAGATGTCAACAGCCAGGCCAAGGTCAAGGTGGTAGCTCAGCTCCCTGGCTTAAAGTCTGTCCAAGACCCCAGGGTCCCACCCTCACCAAGGCTTCACTCCTTCCATCTAATCTGAATGCGTCTCTTGTCATCCTCAGGCCAGAAGAACTGGTTTAATGCTACGTTAAACCTAAAGGCTTCCCTTTTTTTCCTGGTTCTTTTTAGCTTCAAATTTACAATATTTACCCACTCTGCATGCAGTCCTGATTAATGTCTGAATTTGACCATTGCAGTGCGTGTGTGTATATATACATATTTACATACAATCCCAACCCACCACAGCCAACCGCAGTGTGATCTTACTGGGCTACTGGGTTTCTGTACCTCCCTGCATTAGAGCACCAGGTATTTGGGATTAAATCCAGCCTGAAATGTTATTTGCTCTGTTTAGTGCTTTTATGATGATTCTCTTATTATCTGCATGTACTTCAGTGCTAATTGTACATCACAATGGTTGTAAGCAGGCTGCCTGCAAGCAAAACAGGAGAGTGGGGGGTGGTTGGAACAAGCTGCTGTTCCATAGAATCCAGGCAAGAAAGCGCCAGAAGAAGAGACGCCAAAGGAAAAGAGCAAAGGGGGCAACCTGACTTTGCAGTTCTCTGAAAACACAGCCTTGTGATGCCCCTGAGGGCCAAATTAACTGTTTTGGGGGCATGTAGCAAAATGTTCCACCAAGAAAATATTTAAAAGATAAAAATGAATGCTATTCCTAAAATCCTAGGAGGGTGCCCAAAATAAACCTGACTCTTCAGACTCTAGAATCCATATGGTTATATTCAAGGGATGTTTAAAAAGGGAAATATACCACTTAAATTATTAAAACAGATGAAAGACTTCGATGATAGTTGGCATACCAATACAAGCATGAAAATTAAAATAGCCAAATAATAAAGTTCCATCCTGAGCCTGAAAAGAAATTTCTTTTTAAACATTTTAAAAATATTTTTATTTATTTTTTTGAGAGAGAAGGTGAGCACGACTGGGGAGGAAGGGCAGAGGGAGACAGAGAAGCAGACTAGCAGACTCCCCGCTGAGCAGGGAGCCTGGCATGGGGCTCCATCTAGAACCCTGAGATCATGACCTGAGCTGAAGGCAAACACTTAAATGACCCTGACAGAGCCACCAGTCTCCCTTTTTTTTTTTTAAAGAAGCATTTTTTTAAGATTTTTATTTACGAAAAGAAATTTCAAAATCATCCTTCTGATATTTATGCTACTAAAAGAACTCACAGGAACAATTATGCTTCACCCTCTACAAAAATATTTCCAATAGCTAAGAAATCACAATGGGCCTCCAAGTCATGACCGCTAGTGAAAATCTCCATTTATGTTACATGTAGTTTGCAAGAAAACGTCTTGGTGTTCATTCTCAAATTCATCTTTTGCAATGCCCAGTGTTCTGACAAATGCTCAGCCACTGGAGATTAGGGACAACCATTACCAGCCTTAAACTGAGCTTCCCCATCAGTGTCTAGGATTCCAGCTCCTTCCACACTTCATCCTGATCTTGTTGAGACCACCTTACGTGAGGCTCCCGAAGCCTTAGCTTCAGGCCCCTTCAACTCACTGGGGTCCCTTTCAGGCCCTGGATCTAATTTCATATTTGTAGGTTTTGTATTCTCTTTTGTAAACAAGTCTTCCCAAAAGTATATATTTCAAGCCCCATAAAAACTGCCCCTTGGTAGAATGGATGAACCTTCTTGACGCATCTCAGTCAAGTCATGGAGAGCAAAAGGCCAGCCCCTTCCTCATCCCTTCACAACCAGGGTATGTTTGCCTGAAATTATACCACATACAGACACCTGCAGAGTGGCTGAGTTCATGGATGACAGGGTCTGTGGGTGACTCTCTTGTACAACGTAGGCCAGTACTATACAGGAAAAGATGGTTTCGTGAGATTTTTTTCTTTTGAGAACAGAAGCTTTTTATCAACTAGCCCTTGTTTTTCATATGCAATGAAAATGTACAGATAACGTCTGGAGTGAACCTTAGCATTCCAAAACCACGATTCTGGCAATTTTGAGCAAGCATAGGTTTTTTAAAAATTTCAAACTTGCAAAATGGTATATAGTTTGGCTTTTTGTCTAAACATTTGAAAATTTCCTAAAAATTCCATTTCTAATTTTACTTTGATTTAAAATTTTAATTTACACAAGCACAGCTCAATCCAAAATGTTTTGCAAAGTTCATAAAAATATCTAAAAATATCTAATCTCTTTTTCATTTTATTCAAAAGTTTGCAGATTTCACAAAATAATTCTTTCTCTAAAGACTGTCTGGAGTCTTTTTAAATCACTATGTAATTATATTTCACCTTAGAACTTCTTATGAATACAGCATTAAGAAAACGGGTGAGAACATCTAATTTTATCGATCACTTCACTTTTCCCAGGTATTTGGTAGTATATAGCTAATGTAAGCCTCAGAATAATTCCATGAGGTAAATACCACTATCCTTATTTTATAGTCCTGGAAAGTGAGGCTCAGGAAGGCAATGTAACTAGTTCAAATCAAGTCATGTAACTAACTAGTAACTGAACAAGTGTGGAGTCCAATCAATTCCATTACACTAGACAACTAAGTATCTGAATACATACTAAACCATTCTCACAGTATGCATGAAGAGAATCACTGAGGAAAGTGCAGAATTTGTCCCCAATCTATAGTTCTCAAAAATTAGTATATATAGTTTGACAATTCCACCACAAAGAAGGTAAGGATTTAGGGAAGATGGAGCATCATCAAGGACAAAGAAGAGTGAAAAGTGAAGCTTCTCTACAGAGCAAACCTTTCCCAACTTTTTTTTTTTTTTTTTTTTGAGAGGAACAGAGAGAGAATCTTAAGCAGGCTCCACGCCCAGTGCAGAGCCCAATGCGGGGCTTGATCTCACAACCATGAGATCATAATCTGAACCAAAATTAAGAGTTGCCCGCTTCACTGACTGAGCTACCCAGGTGCCCCTCCCAATTCTGGTCATGTGTTACTAGCCGTGTGACAGGCAGAAATTGTGAAGAGTGGAAGACAAAGGATAATACAATATTTCCTTGAAAAACAAACAAATACAAGTGCTGAAATTCTGGGGCTACTGCTAAAAACTGACCAAGGTTACCAAGTCCTGCATCCTGGAAAGCATGCTCGATGCTTGAGATTTCAGAAAGAAACAGATACTCCACAGCAACCAAGACCAGGAAGTAGGGGAGATCCTTCTTAGAGGCATTGGGCTTGGCACCAGACCCCACACTCTGAGGAAAAGAGAAGAGGTCGTCAGGATGGAATCAAGACAGGGGCGCCCAGGTGGCTCAGTCGGTGAAGCGTCTGCCTTCGGCTCAAGTCATGATCCCGGGGTCCTGGGATCGAGCCCCAGAGTGGGGAGCCTGCTTTTCCCTCTCCCTCTGCCAGCTGCTTCCCCTGCTTGTGTGTGCGCACTCTCTCAAATAAATAAACACTTAAAAAAAAAAAAAAGGATGGAATCAAGACAGTATCCATTTAGAAGTAAGTTAACATTCTGAGGCTGTAAGTCGAAGATCAGAAAACAAGGTCATTTATTCCAGAAAGTAACGTCATTGAGATCTCTCAGTGGGATTCGGTGGAGATGGAGGAGTGCCCACCCAGTTATAAAGCTAGAAACTGACAGACTGAATGAGAAAAGGACAGAAGCTGAAACACCAAATCAAGGCAGATGGACAGTCTTTGGCAAGGGAAGAATGGAACTCTGAAATGAATGTGGGGCATAGGGCTGATTGTAGGTCTTTTGGCATCGATAAAAAATGACAGCAGCACTCGATTTGATCTTGAGAATCAATGCCAATTCCTTATTAAACTGTCAATCTTTCTTAGTGTCAACCTTAAAGATCTTGATTCCGTGAATGTACCAGTGAAGCTGAAAGCTGCAAGTTTCAACAGCCCTCCTTGAAAAGTAAACACCAGCCTCTCACCCAGAATTTCTGGAACTTCTGGTGCCATTTGGTGCTACTTTCATACTGATTTTCCTAATAAGCTACACTGTTTACTCCATGAATAATTTACAGAAAATGTCTAATCTCGAAAACTACTTTTAAAATAAATAGCTGGTATTAATTTCCCTAGAGCCCCCAAACAACTAAAACCTATCACTCCCCAGCCTCCACCGTGGAAAATTGTGGGAATGGCCAATGCTGGCAATCAGAAAATTTATAAGACCTTGATAAGTATCAATAACTTTGTCCAAATCATTTCTCCCTAAAAGATCATTCCTGTGTCATTAGCCCACTTGAGCTCCTTTGGGGTTGTAGAGAAGCCAGAAAAAGGATTCAAATCTGATTTCTCTTTTGGGAGTAGAATATAAGGAACTCCTTAGCTTTGCAGCTCCCAGGAATATGTGGTAACTTGGGTCACTTGCTTGTCTATACCAAACTTTAAAGTAGGCCAATTCAGATAACCCAGGGAGTGAAGCACCTGCTTGAGCTCAACTACAATTCCAACCTTGATCAGCAGTCTATACCAAGCCACAGAATTCTGAATTTTCCCCCTTATCATCCTCATTTCAAATCAGCGAAGCAGCCTGAGCAAGTACATGCTGGGGGACATCTTTCCTCATCACTGGATCACTTTTTGGTTTCATTGGGATAGTCCTACCAGACATTACCTCAGAGTGTGTTGCTTGAAAGATAACTCCCACAAGCATCAGACCTGCTTTTCTGAGGTCATCCATGGAGCAAGCATGCCCACATTCCAGAGGGGCAGCCCGTCTCAGGCTTCTCCGACTGTGGACATCTCACTCAGCTCTGCTGCTGCAACTGCCATGGCTCACCCCAGGCCTGACCAGTGGCCCCAACTCAACGGAGATTGGAGAGCAGCATGTAGATCAGCCTTTGCTCAAGGACAATACCACAGAGTAACACACAGCCAGAGAATCTGGACTAGGAGGGTCAGCTTTCTCTCATTGCCAACTGTGTCCCTTAAACCCTTTCCCCACCTGCTTCCAGCCTGCCTTTGTGTGACAGAAGCCACATTCCCTATCCTTTCCCCAGAAGCGTCTTCGGGCATATCTAGAACCCTCTTGGTCTAGATCCAAAGAGATGGGCTCCCTTCGGTAGCTTCCAAGGCTTCTTTCCCATCTGAGCTTCCTCTTTCCACTCTGGGATGGTCTCATTCTTCAGCGGAGACTTCGCCTTTTACTCTCAGGTGTGTGACCTTACTCAGGACGTCACCACATCAGGATATATCTACAGAAAGGACACCATCAAAGTAGAAACACAGGCTGCGAGCGTTTGCTGAAGGCCGCTCTCAAAGGCAGGTTTAAGTCATGATAATTCACTTAAAAACAACACGGAGAACTCTGTCTGGCATACGAAGCAAATGAAATGTCTCAGACCTTGAGAGAGAGGCGCTGTCCAACAGAAACAGCACATGAGCCACGTAGGTAAAGTTAAACTTTCCACATTAGTAGCCACATTAATAAAAGTAAAAAGAAATGAGTGAAATTAATGTGAATAGTTTATTTTATTTAACCCAATATATCAAAACATTATGGCTTCAACATGTAATTAATACCAACGATTACGAGGGAGATCCTTTAGTTTTCTTCATACTATGTCTTCAAAGTCCCACGTATATTTTACATTTACAAGCTCATCTCAATTCAGACTAGCCAGGTTCCTCAGGGGCCACTGGTGGTTACTGGCCACTTCATTGGGCAGTGCAGCCCTGGAGGCCACAGCCCAGTGGAGCTGAAAGTTATTCCCTCCCACTCTCTCCGTAACACGAAGTGATGTTCAGACTCAGAATCGGCCTCCCCCCTTAACCCAGGGAAGGTGGCCCAGGACTTTCCAGGGTGAATTTCCTTAGGCTGCCCTTTAAGGCTAACTACTCTATTCCAGGCGGTGGAACAGACCCGAAAAGGGGACCACGGCCAGTGCCGGGCACCGTTAGCACCCCAGACTGCCCAACCCCTGACAGCATCGTCCTCCTTGGGACTCCTGCTATGGCTACTTTTACAAGGGGTAAAAAGAGCCTGTTGATACTTCCACAGCTGAGCGATCCTACCCCCAAAGCTTTCACAATTGCTGTCTTTGGCTAAATTTCATTCTATTATTGATCTCTGGCCAATTGATTCTAATATACACGACTCTGGGTATTAGTAAAGTCAGCGGTTAGGAACACCTCAGTTCCAAGTGACAGAAAAACCCATTCAAACTAACTCAAGCCAAAAACAGGCGAAGGGCACGAGTGCTGTATCAGTCCACGTAAGGAAGGAGGCCCAGAGAGGGTGAGCCAAAACAGCGGAGGCGGCATCAATTTCACCAAGGCCCTGATTTCAGTCTGTCCACTCCGCTCTCCTCCGCACTGACACAATCCTCAAACTTCACTTAGTGGTCGCCCGCAGCTCCAGGAAACCACCTGAGGTCTCAAACTGACTTCAAGTGCAGCGACCTCACATCCAGCAGAAGGAAAACAGCCTCTTCCTTAGTTCCCCACAAACCCTCGGATTCACCATCTGCCATTGGCCAGAAGCGGGTCACGTGTCCACGTCTGAACCAATAACTGCAAGCGATCCCTGGCTTCTCCAACTGGCCAATCAGAGCCCATCCCAGGAGCTAGAGGCGGGGTTCATCCCACCCAAACTGTACACGGTAAATGGGGGGTAGGGGGTGGGAAGTCCCCACAGGAGGAATCAGGGTCCCTCCATGTGAGAAGCCGAACGTAGACACTGGAAAGGCTCCCGACAAACCTCCACTCCACTCAACATGATGTGTCCAAGGCTGTTACTTCATCTTGCCTGATGTGTGGGGATTCACCTGGAGAATTGCTGAATTCTCTCGTAGCTTCAACTATGTCTCCCTGGATTTATTTCAGTCCTTCCAGAGGACTCTCATAACTCCTGGACTTCTTTGGATGGAGAAAAATCTCCCTGGCACAAAGCTTTTAAGAAAGCAAGCCCCCATTTTGGATGGGTTTTCTCCAGAGTGCTCTATTGAAATCCTGAATATAATCCAGGGATATTAAAGACATAAATGCCTCACAAGGGTTAAAAACTACAGAAAGATTTTATGAACAAAGCTCAGGTGTTATCAGCTAGTACCCTAAGATTACACAAGTAAGCCTGTGCAAGCACCAGGCTAGCACATCTTTCAACTAGTAAAAAGATTTAAGGAAGTCTGTGATGTCAAATTTCTGTGATGGGCTCTTCAAATAATTTTTTTTCTCAAGCTCAGAGCTTGCTGTGCTAGTTCCTTCTGGTGACAAGAAGACATCATGCATATAAGTGGGGGTGAGGGGAACCCCAGAAGTGTAGGAAGCAAGGGATGCACTTTGAAAAAGAATAATTCTTGACACTAAAGTATCCTTTAGTATATTTATGCTTCAGAAGACTTCAAAATATCACATTCATTTGAAAGATGGGATGTTCCTCCTAAGTTTATAATCTATACCAATTATTGTAATTAATAATCAGTGACATCCATATGGGTAGGAACTGTTCTGTTCACCACCGTGAACCCAAGTCCTGGAACACGGTAGGCATTCAGCAAATATTTGATGCAATGAAATCAGATTGAATTTATTTGGAAGAAGCCAACCTATTTTAACACACAGCCCTGGCCTGAAGACTATTCCACTATTCTAATATAATTCCTCTAGGTGGCTTGGATTGAGGTGAGGCAGGTGGTGATGGTGGTCAGGGAGTGGTCAAGAATGGAATGCTTAAAGGTGACCTAAAAGAAATCATTCCAACAATTCAACTCCAGGGATCCAGAGATGGAAATAACACAAGTTCATAGATACTCAGGGCAAGAGGAACACCTGTGTAGCAATAACAAAATGGGATATATAACAGAAGGAAATGTAGTGTTATGGGCACAAAGATGAAGGGGCAACTAATTTTCCCTAGCAGGATCAGGGAGAATTCTTTCACAAGAAAGAATTTTGGCTTATAATTGTTCTTACCAGCAGCCTCCACAAAGACAATATTTAAAGTCTCCAGAGACCCAGAGGAGTGGTGAGTGGGAGGTGGGAAGATCAGAGGGGCTGTGTAATCCCTAGAGCCTTTAAAAGTGTCTTCACAGATGAGTGATTCCTCCCTTTGCTGCCTTAGGAACCTTTGCCTATGTACCCATCACAGGCCCACAGGGTCCCAATCCATTAGAACAAAGCCCCAGCCAGGAGACAACCCAGTGTCCCAGGAACTGAAGAGTTTAGCAGGGATGGACAGAAAGTACTTGCTTTGAAACAAGGCAGTTGTTTCTGCCATGCTATCTTGTTTCTGGTGAAATTTAATAAACAGTGGTTCAGAAGAAGGGACCACATCCTCTCTGCTAGATAGATCTGTTTTTGCCACATGGTTTTCAGTGTTCCTAATGAACTGTTAACAAGCTGTCAATTAAGTGCACAAATTAGGAGAGATGACACGGAGAGGTTTCTACAACAGAGCATGCTCCCAGGCTGCAAACTACAGACCCTTCCAGCAAGCCCGAGGGCCTCGCATTTGGACTTTCCAATGAGCACCTTTGACCTGGATGGGGGAAATGTTGCAGTTAGGTCCCAGTTTGGGGTGGGGGTGGGGGTGAGGGGTTAAGACATGAACTAAAAATAAAATAATTTTTTTTTCTCCCTCTAAGTGCTGAAAAATCTTCTTGGCTTCTAGCAAATCAAACAGTTAATTCTCTGCTGCAACTTGTAAACCTGTTTTACTTAAATGGGTGCTGACAGAAGACTTTATTCTGTGTGACTTTTATTGTCATTTCTTTTCCAGCCAATTGGTTCTGTAGGCTTTCTGCTGTTTATCAGGCCCCTCTTCAGGGAAAGAACTCCCCACAAAGGAAGAAAACTGCACAAACTTTAGATGTAATTCTCCCTGCTCTCTGCCGGCCACTCCTTCCCAAGAGAGTCTCCTACAAATCCATCTTATTGGAGGAGCCCTAAATCTCCCTGGCCTGGTTTATTGCCCGAGATGGGATGTTAAGGGAATGGCTGAGGGCAGCGTTAGGAGTGCCAAGGAGAACGACGCAGCTTAGGACGTCCTGGGGGCGCGGGGGGGGGGGGGGGGGGGGGGGGGCAGTGTGAAGCTCTCTCACACAAAGGGACATGAAAGGTTTTCTGCAGACTCGAAAGAGAAAGGAAACAAACATCAGAAGTGCTCCCTCAGTGAGAATTGTTGGAAGGGTTTCTCACACAGAAATGGGATAACAAAAAGACCAGTTACTGGTTAACTCGAAGAAAGAGCTGTGGACACACTGGGGAGAGGGGCAGGCGTCTTAATACAGTGAATGAAATGGCCTTACCAGCCTGTTTGTCGAAGGAGTCAGTGGGAGGAATTTTGGAAAGGAGGCTGCGGGGGTGGGGAGAGGGGGGTCTGTCCCTAAACACATGGAGCTGACAGGAAATAACTGTTCCCATTTCACACCCCAAAGTTGATCCTTTCCCCCAGAAAGACATGGGAGCCTCTGCTGGCTGGGCCCTAAGACTTGTGGGGCTGATTCCCTATGAGCCTAGGCCCTCTGGGACTCAAGTTTCCCCACCCACTGAAGGCCTGGAATGATGCTGACAAGCCTCAAATGAAAGGAGATGCCAGGGGCAGGACCCTTCTCCCTTCCAGAGCAGAGAAGCCAGCTGGGAGGAGGGCTCAGGCCAGCCGCAGGCCCTAGGCCCCCGGGAGGCCCCAGGGACCTTCTTCCCTTCCTGGGCCACTGCTGCCTCCCCACTGTCCTGCCTTTTAAATTTCAGGTTTCTCCCCCAGTCTGGTTCATCACCACCACCCTCACCCAGTCAGCCGGTGCAAGCCATGATCCTCTTCCAGTCTGGTCTGAGGCCCTCACCCTACCCTGCTGTAGGGCAGGGGTCCTGAATTTGGAGTCTGAAGACCCAAGTTCATGTCCTAACTCTGCCATTCCCTGAGTGACAAGGAAGACATTTCTTGACTCCCTGATCTTTGCTTCCTTTTCTGAAAATGGATCACAGAGAAATAAAGCTGTTATGAGATTCAAGTGAGAAAGTGGAAAATTTTGTAGCCCAGAAGGCAATAAACTAGAAGTTTAAAAATTCTTCTCCCTCTCTCTTTCTCTTTTAGCAGCGGCACCCTCTGTTCCAAAAGGCGTCTTGAGTGGAGCCCCAACACATAAGAGAGAGGACAGAGAGAGCCCCACCCCCTCTGCCGTACCCTCTGGGTCTGTTCCCAACTTCATAATCTGAAAACCATTCCCCTCCACTCAGAGTCACTACTACTAATTGCTAATCAAGAGCATTTTGAAAATAAAATCCATGCTATTACATATATCATGAACGGAAGCTAACCCATTATGGCCCTCAAGTGCTTATTCACATCAGACCTAAACAGGGGCAGACTCGCATCTCTTTGAGTATAAACCTCTTCTCACAACACCCTGGAATCCTCATGATGCCACCTATCTCATTCACCGTATTATACCCATGGTTATGTAGCCTTTAAAAGAGATATCTTCTGTCCATTTTGTGACTCAGCCCTACACACACACACACACACACACACAAATAGCTAGATAAAAGTACAAATTTCTTAAAACCAGTCCAGGAAGAATGAGCTACAGATTCATTAATAAGAATGCTTTGGAATCCCCTAATGATCCCTACCACCAGGCCAAGTTTCCCAAAGTGACTACAAATAATTGTCCCCGGCTGACTAATGCAAGGATGGACTCTGCTGGACAGAGGACGGGTGGTGGGGTCGGGCATGTAGCAGAGCTTCCCTGATCAGCCTCACCTAGGCCCAGCTTTCGTTCAAAGTAAGTGTTCCTGCAGGATTCACCACTGCCTCCCCCTCTTTGCACTCTGCCCATTTCATTAAGCGATTCTTCCCCCAGATCCAAATGCTAACTGGCTGGCAGGCTGGAAAGCCGCATTCCCTACCCCCAGCCCCGAGAGGCCCAGAGGGAAAGTCAGCAGGCACAATTATAGCTTTCATGTGTCTTTCTGGAGAGAAGACTTAAGTGTTATTTTATATATTTTCTCTGCACCATGTCAGTGATTTTTCTCAGGAAGCACAAGCCTCAGGCTTTCTCTCACCACCACCCCCCCGCCCCCCATGAAAATTTCATGGAAAACTTACCCAGACTAAGAAAGGCAACATTTTTTTTCCTCCTGAGAGCTATAGGGGTTGCTCTCCAGCACATGCTACTGTTATACACAGAGTCACAAACAAACCCAAGAAGACGGAAGAGTGGTGTAAAATATTAACGTGGAAGAGAAGAGGGGAATTACAGAAATCAAGAGAGAGCTCCTCACTTATAGGAAAAAAGAATAACAGATTGCTTTCTTCACAAATGAGAGAATCGGGCCTGCAAGGGGCCTTTCCTGCTTCCAATCCCTAAACCACGGGCAGCCCTCGGGCATTCATGGCTCTCTTGTGCCCTCTAGTGGACAAAGGTGGTCACTGTTTTTCCTTGAGTGACAGCCAGAGTCCCTTATGCACTTGTCGGCCTTCTTATTACATCATGAATTTTGATAAGCCCATTAGCCAGCCAGGCAGCCAGGAGGAGGATGTCTTTCTCACTTGATGACTACACAATGAGGAGTAATATATTTTAATTTAAACACCATAAACCTATTGAGTGCTTAATTAACTTTAACCGTCTTTAGGGGAATGAAGCCAATTTGAGGGGGTCAAAAGGAGTTGTTTCAATATCAAACAGTTTTACATAGTCAATCCATTCATTCGGCCTACAGCTACTGATTAACACACAAAATTAACATGTTCGTAAAAATTCATATTCAGGCCTCTAGGGAAATTAAGATGCGCATGCACAGGGCATGATTAGCACAGCTATTGTTTTCTCCCAACAATATAATTTAATGGGTTTTTAGAATTACAGAAAGAGAGACTTGGTGCTGGTTTGAATTGATTATTTACCACAATGCTTTGAAATATAGAAAGGATAGAAAACATCTCAAGCCAAAAGGGCCAACGAACAGAGGCGGATGGGCTCAGAGTGAGTGTCTCTTACTAAGGAGCTTGGCCAGGATGAACTGATGGAGAGGCAGGCTGGGCACCACAACCAGACAGGATCCGGGGCCAACAAGAAGAGTGGGGAGAGGCTTTTTTGGCTGCATGAAAAAGCACAGTAAGAGACGCCTTCCCAGGGAGGAGGAAATTATTTCATTTAAGATTTAATCATATTATACACCCAGCCTATTTCCCAGATGTATCTGAGGTATTTACCTTATTCAAACACACATAAACAGAATAAATAAAGAAGTGTTTTTTGTTGGGCGCCTGGGTGGCTCAGTTGGTTAAGCAACTGCCTTCGGCTCAGGTCGTGATCCTGGAGTCCCTGGATCGAGTCCCGCATCGGGCTCCCTGCTCGGCAGGGAGCCTGCTTCTCCCTCTGACCCTCCCCCCTCTCATGTGCTCTCTGTCTCTCTCATTCTCTCTGTCTCAAATAAATAAATAAATAAAATCTTTAAAAAAAAAAAAAAAGAAGTGTTTTTTGTTTATTTTTTTAAATAAGAAGTCAGCGAGAAAGAGAACAGAGAGCAAGAGCATAAGGTAGTTACCACATTCACAAAGCAAATTTAGTTCTGAGCTTCCTGGCAGCCAAGGAAAAAATGTAAGGGCATTGGGATATCTAGTTCTCATTATCTGATGTCCTTAAGGTAACATGCAAGTTTGTCTGAATAGAACATGTTTCCTTCCTCACCCTGATTTGAGAGACTGATTGTGTGATTGCTTACAGAAAGGCCATTGTGTAAGATCGATTGTCAGTGTGTTTACGCCTTAGCAAAAGATACAAAAGTGTTCTTCAGAAAGTACTTCTTATGTGAAGGCTCCATAAGAGGCAAGGACAAAACTTTATATTGAAACTGGCCAGGGCGCCTGCGGGGCTCGGTCGTTGGGCGTCTGCCTTCCGCTCTGGTTGTGGTCCTGGGGTCCTGGGATCGAGCCCCGCATCAGGCTCCCTCTCGGCAGGAAGCCTGCTTCTCCCTCTCCCTCTCCCCCTGCTTGTGTTCCCTCTCTCGCTGTGTCTCTCTGTCTCTGTCAAATAAATAAATAAAATCTTTTAAAAAAAAAAATCTGGCAAAACCATTTCTGTAGGGTACTAAAATAATACAGTCTAGGTATATGCTTTCTGGTGACCTTTCTAGAATCCCTCTGGTAATAATAATAGTAGCTTTAGGACACAGACAAGCAGGAAGCAAAAAGGACTTTGTCCTCACACACAATTTACAGGATCCTCTTGAGAACCTCATAACTGACTTGATTGCCTCCAGTCTCTCTCTAAACCATCTCTATATAGCCAAGAAATGAATCCTTCTAAATCATCTGCTTTAATATACCCCTTGGCTCATAATCCTCCAGGGCGTCCTTGCTGCCCACATGGATCTACTTTCAGCCTCCTCTCTCAACACCACCTCACACAAATCCTCCGGCCAACCAGGCTGGTCATTTACCAATCCCTCACCATGCCTCCAAACTGCTGTTCATGCCATTCTCCCATTCCACCCTGGCTTGCCTTTCCTCAAGTCCTTCTTCCTCCACCAAACCTTACTCCACTCTCCTCAAAGACTGATTTTCTGCACAATAAATAGTCAAGGCCCTTTACTATCTGACCCCAATCTGGCTCCTGCCATTACCTTCTATGTATCCCAAGCTTCAGGCTATGAACACCTGCCTCTCCCCAAATTCATGACCAACGTCTTTGCCCACATCGTCCTTCGGCCTTGTTGTCCATCCTCTGCTTTCAACCTGGCAGACCCTCCTTCAAGATGCAGCTCATCTGACACCTCTTCTGTGAGGTTCCCCCCTCACTGGGCAGGTCTCCTCCACTTGCCCTCAGCTCTGCGCACACCTCTTGCACACCCGCCACAGTTTACTGCGAGTATTTAGTTCGGCTTCCATCTCCCCTGCCACACTGGGAGCTCCTCGATGACAGGTTGAGTGTTTTCATGGCTTCTTCTTCTTTTTAAGTCTTTTGTGGTTAACAGTGCCTGGCACTTAATAGGGCTAGTTGCATTAAACCACTAGGTAATCCTCAATCACAAGCACACCCAGCAGACTCGAAGCTCCCGGGTGACAGGGCTGCAGGGCTCTGCTTCTCGGTGTCCCTTGGGCTGCTTCTCTGTGGTGGGAAAGCAGTCCTTCTCTCTGCTCGCTCTTGTAGGAAGACCTCCCACAGTCTGTCGGACTGACCAACTGTCTATGTATCTGTCTGCCTTCTTCTCTCCCTTCTCTCTTCTCTCAGGAGCTTTTATTCACCAAAGAAGCCCGGCAGAGGCTCAATCGGTGGAGCGTCCGACACTTGATTTCGGCTCAGGTCATGATCTCAGGGTCGTGAGATTGAGCCCCGCGTCAGGCTCTGAGCTCAGCAGGGAGTGCGCTGGAGATTCTCTCCCTCTCCCTCAGCCCTTTCCCCACCCCCTACCTCTCTCTCTCGAAAATAAGTAAATAAAATCTTTAAAAAAGAAGACGAAGAAGCCTGGCTGGCAAAGAGGACAGATACAAGGAACCAAACAGAGAAAAAGACAGTGGTTGAGAGGACCCATGAGCCCAGTGTCCTCACAGACACTTTGACCCAGCTGACCTTGTTTCCTGGAGCTGGGAAAGGCCCAAGGTCAAAAGATGCTACAGCCCAGCCCTTCAGCAAAGAGAGCAGACCAGCAGGAGTCGGGTCACTTTACCAGGCTGAGGGCAGGGTGACGGAGACAGGGACTGGGTCGGATCCAGCACGGGAGACAGCTCTGAGGCTTCTGTACAGGAAAGCTTGGGATCTGGGAACTATGTGTGTGTCAGGTTCATGAGGCTCAGGCTAGCAGGGCAGGAGGGAGAAACCTCCTGGTGTGCTCACAGACTGGCAGCCTGTCCCTGTCAAAGAGGAGACTGTGTCTTAGTGTCTCAGGGACCCCGGCCTGCTTCCCCTCCTCCTAACTCTTATTCTCCATTAACCACTTGTGTTCACTGTTTTTCCACAGGTTTCAGAAGATGCAAACATTTCAAACCCAATATGTTCACGGGGACATTTTTCCACAATTGGATGGGGGGGGGGGCCGTGCACAAAAGCTGCTCAGAGGCACACCCCCATTTCTCTGGCTTCAGTCTCTCTGTTGGGCTAATTATGTTGGGTGCATCGCTTCCCCAAACCATCTGACAGAAGAGGCCAATCCTATCCTGTTGCATGCTCTAGGCGCTCACACTCTGATCACTCCCTGCCCATCTCTAATGCGCTCTTCTATAGACTAAGCGAATGCACACTTCATAGCCATCAGATAAATCAACAGGGGGGGATGCTAAAGCAGTTACAGAGCCACCAAAGGGCTCAGCTCTCCATCGGAGGTGCAAAGGCAAGGTGGCTGCCCTGGGCATCTGAGCTGACCATCCCCGAGGGCACCCCTCAACACTGATGGGGAGGGACTTTCGGGGGGGGCAGTCTGGCATACTCACTTAAGTCTTAAAAAGGTATGCAGTCTTAGGATTCTCAGTTTATTTAGGAATTTATGCCAAATAAATCATCATGGATGTGTTCAGAGATTTAGTTCTATAGACATTCATTACGGTATTTTTTGGTAAAAAGCTGGAAACACGCTCAATAATAGATCGATTAGCTAATGAAATTATGGCATCCATTCAATAAATTACCAGCAGTCTAAAGGAGCTTAATATTTATCGACAGAAAAAAACCATTCAGCCTATATTATTAAATCAAAAGAGCATAGAATAAATGTTTCTACAGCATAATCCCAATTTATTTGGAAATCTATATATGTAAATGGACACAAAACGTTCTGGAAGGATAGTTACCAAGATGTTCAGAGAAGTTATCACCATGTGATGGGAGTCATGGGGCCTTTCCATTGTAATTTTTTTTTACTAATCTGCAATTTCAAATTTTCTAACAATAAAAATTGTGTTGCTTTTGCAAAAGGAAAAAGACAATCGGAGTTATTTGTAATTCTTTTTTAAAAAGCTGATCCTGCAGCTTTACAGCTGTTCCCATTCTTTATTACCAAATATGATCCTGGATTTTACAAAACTGCTCCATTACTTGGCTAAGACTGATTGCCACCCAGCACCCATTCTTCCCTTCTTTGGTAACAGAACCCCAATGTTATCCCGGTGACAATTACTCAGCTAAATGACTGCATCTTCCAGCCCCCCTTGCAGATGCCGTGGCCCTGAGACTAAGTGCTGCCCAAAGAGATGGACACAAAAGTGCCATGTGGGTCTCCCAGAAAACTCTTCAAGGAAGCGGACTCGCCTGGAAGTTCTGCCCACCATCTGTCCTTCCTGCCTTCCTCCTACCCGCAGCCACAAGGGTTGAAGTTCCAACAAGGTCTTCTAAATCCATTTTTTATTAAAAAAAAAATTACATTCTTGTTTAAGTCCCATTATTTTGGATTCTCTGTTCTGCACAGGCATCCCTACTCCTCACTGCTACAGGGGGTCAACAGTTACTTGGGGAAAAATAAAGGAGGAAAAGCACTTGAAAGTCTAAACTGGGGTGGCAAAGAAAGCCAGCAAATACTTCCGGGCTGGGCTTTCATGTGCCATTATTTAAAATCATAAATGTTGACATTTATGCAACGGGGGAGGAAATGCCATTATGGCCAGCATTAACCGCACAGAGCCATGTCAAGTTGTTTCCCCTAAAAGATGTTGAACATGGGTACCGTGATTGTCACTTAATGGCTCAGGGAACCAGGAGAGACCTGCCTTTGTCTGTTAGAGCCTCCTCTCTGCCGATCACAAATATTTCCTTTTATGTTTAGGAAATGTAATTACGTCTAATGCAAACTGCAAGCCAGAATACCACCTTGACGCTTCTTGCTTTGGTGGGGCTTCCGTCTTTTCATTATTTCCAAACACTGCGGCCCCCAGAAGGCAAAGCCTAACTCCCAAGACCCTTTGGAGAATGTTTAATCATGCCCTTCAAGGAACCGGTCACTGAGCATATAACACTGATGCTGGACAAGGCTTCCAAGGTGACTTTTTAACCACATCCTTCCCCAAACTGAAGCTTGCAGACACCTCCCTCTTGCCTGACTTACTCAGGTCCAGTGTCCCCTCCTGCAGGTAAAGCTCAGTTAGGGGCTTGTCTCTGGCAGTCCCATAACCCTGCGGCTAGCCTCTCATCATCATAGCTGCCACCTATCGAGTCCTTCCTACACACGGTGCCTTAGAAGGGCCATCACATGTAAGCCTCAGAGCAGTGCTGTGAGGTGGGGGCATGTACATTTTATAAGTGAGGATACGAGCCTTAGAGAAGTGAATTACCCAGCCTGGGCCTTGCAGTATGATTCAAAGATTATGAAGTAACGATTCAACCAATCCATCTGGCCCTGGACGCAAAGTCATACTGTCTCGTAAAGCATGAGGCAGGCTCTCATGGTGCCGCGTGCTTCCCACCCCCCGCAGTGCTCAGCATCCAGTAGGGACTCAGTAAACGTGAGCGGAATGACTGCCCACGGTCGTTTCATTCCCACCCAGCTACACAGACTTGGGTTAAAAATCACCAGACGGAAATGAGAATTAGTCCCCACGGTTGGGAGAAATAACCTCAGAGAGATGTGGTTAAACAGAAGTCTATTTACAGGGAGTGTGGCCCATAGTTGAGGACAGAAGCTCCTTTCAAGATGCATCTTTATATTGCTGAGGGATGAGTGCTTGGGAAGAGATCCACATTTCTTCCTCATGATTCTTCACAGAAACAAAACAACCAACAGCAGCTTTAAAAACCCATAAGAAACAGCAACCTGGAAGCAGGCCCAGCCCTGTGCTCGGATTCCAGAAGACAATGGCTCTAAACTCAGAACAGGATTTAGAGGGCGTCCTTGAAGAGGCTCCGGAGACTCGTAGTGGAGATTCAGCTGGGGCCGAGGCCAGAAAGGGCCCAACCAATAAGGCTTTTTTCCTCAGCCTCACGATGCAACTTGTCCACAGCATTCCTATAAAGCTTAGTGCTAAACTCGTTTCGTGTTAAAGCTGCCCCCTACCTAGTCCTCATTGTGTACCAGGCACATGTTCCTGCCCTGGGAAGGATGTGCAGATTTGGGGCAGGAGAAGGCCTTTACTTCTCCCCAGGACGCTCTTAGAAACCAGGACGGGACGCATCAGGCAAAACAGAGAGATCAGGTCTGCTGCCACTCCTCCCCTTGAGCCCTCAGAGAGAGCTTTTTCACAGGACCTTCTGACACCGATCTCTCTCTCTGAGACACCTCAGCAAGCCCCTCCGTGCTTGTGGCTACAGTGCCCACTGGCGGGGAGACTGGGCCCGATGGGGCCAAGCACAGGATGGCCGCCATGACGGAGGGCGAAGCCATGCAGAAAGCACGGCGTCCAGCAGCAGCACCTGGCCTCCTAGCAACTCCACAGCCAGGCTTGGAGTCGTGCCTGAGTGTTTTGTTTCTGATTTTTGACAACTCCCCCCACCCCGCCTCATTTTTTGTCCAAATAGGATCCTCCTGACAGACCCCTCTTGTGGTTTGCTGGGGGCCAGAGAGCACCAGTCCAGAATGGCCGCCTTCATTTGACTATGGAGCTATCTCTGACTCCTTCGCCACCCACAGGCTAAAATCTAGTCTTCTTGAACTGCAATTTTGATTCATGAAATGACAATGAAATCCCTTTTCCTCTGGCAGGCTACCAAGGCTGCTTTTAGGTAGTGCGTTTGTGGGCAGCTCTCCTGCTCTGCAATGGATACCGGGCAGGATCGGCATGGGTCTCAGCAGTGACGTCTGTGAGACTTAAGCCCCCCGAAAAGGAACAAGGCAGACTGGCGACTCGGAGGCAGATCCTACAACCAGGTGACGTTTGGGCCAGACACCCACCATCTCCCCAGTGTCCTTCCTCCTGTGCGTCCACCGTCACCAAGCGCTATAAACTCCACGCCCCCAAGAGCAACTTTATAGCCTCTTCTCTATGCCCAGCACCAGAAGGCCAGCCGTCAACATCCGCTGGGGCTGCGCTAAAGGCTCCCCAACTTTCCTCCACCCTGCATGCCTACACAGCGTGATCATGTCTCCCCCATTCCTCTATGACACAACACCACAATCTGGCCCCCACGAGATGTTCCATCCTCATCCTCACCTTTGACAATTCCTTTCCCGGCCCTACTCTTGCTTTGTGCCCCACTGATACCCACATGTCTGTTTGTGGTGGAGCCCCTGCCTAAGTCCGTTTCTCACACTCTAGTTTGGTGTCCTCCTCATTCTTCAAACTCCAGTTCAACACCACCCTCTCTGAGATGAAGACTGCCAAACTATACACTGTCCACTCTAGGTTGAATAAGTCACTCCCTCCCTCCGAGTTCTAGAACACCTTCATTCCTTTTTTTGTTCCCCAGGGGGACTGTGAGTTCTTTTGAGTCCAGAGCATGGTGTGAATTCATCTTTGCATCTCCAGCACTAATATGGCATCTGTCTTATGTAGGGACACTCTGTTCCTCTGTCACCACAAACTTGCCTTGATGGAAACCAAGTGCCTCATCTTCAGTTCCTGTCTTCACTTCTGACAGCTGATCAGTAACTGGGTTATGTTGTTCTCACCTCCACAGTCGTGCATATTCCTTCCCATCTGTCCTTCCCATTTCTACTTCCACTGTCCTCAGGAGGACGGCATCATCCTGTACCTGACCTATGGAAGTGACCTCCTATGAGCTGATTCCTTTCCTAAAAGCCAAGGTGATTATGTCACTCTCCTGCTCAAGATCCTTCAGTGGCTCCCCATGGCCTACAGAATAAAGTTCAAACTCCTTCACTTGTCATTTAAGATCCTCTAATGATTTAGTCCTAACTTACTTTTGTCATCTCATTTCTGAGCACCTGTATACAAGGGTCTCGCCCTCCTTGCCAACAGAATTATCACTGTTCCTTTCAATCCAGATAAAATATCCCCTTCTTTCTGGGTAAAATCAATCCCTCCATTCAAAGCATTTCTGCAACACACAGTTTATATGTTAAATGAGCACTCCTTTATTCTGCCTATTATTACATTTGGTTGCTTTCATTGCAGACTGGCCTGCTAGACTGCAAGCTCTCAGGGGCAAGAATCCTGCCTCATCCACCTCTAATTCTCCATGTCGTCTTGAGCACAACAGATGCTCAGTGTATTTCCATTAACTGCAAATGAAGCAAATGAATCGAAGTTATGAGTTGTGTTTAAATAGGTTCACACGGGTTTGAAAAGCACCATGGTCAGGATCATGTTAAAAAGCAGCTCTGGAGGAGAAAATGGCTCTTTAAGAGCTCACAGTATATTTGAGATAATACAGGTAACCGTCCAGACATGAAAAGCCACAAAGCAATGTAAGGAAAAACAATGTTCTTCAAACATGCATGCAAAATGAAGCAGAGATTACATTTATGAAGCCCATGGAAGTGTTTTCATGCCTTTGCTCTGAATTATACCTCTAGGATTTAAAATTCTACCAGCTTTGTTTGGAGAAACAAAGATTCTCTGAAAAGTCTTCATATTGTTGCACATGACAGTTAGATTGTGTAATCACAATCAGTCCATAGAGGAAGCTCTCCTGGGGCAGTGGTGCCTATTGGTTAAGAGCCAGACCACCTGAGTTCAAATCCCAGCTCCGCCACTTTCTCATTGGTGACACTGGGCAATGCCTTAACCTCTCTACCTCATTCTTTTCCTCCTATAAAGGGAGAGCGTAATAAATACCTACCTCATTGGATCTTTGGGAGAACTGATTGAGTTAGTATATATAAAGTGCTGAGAACATAGTAAACCCTATAACGACGACTATTATTTTTAAATAGACCAACTTTCCAGACAGGGACGAAGACTGTCCAGCTAACAAGCATCTGTGTAACATCTAGTATTGAGGTACTGTTCTTTCCTCCTCACTGATTTCAGAAACTACTTTTTAATGGGAAGTTTGGATTTTTTTAAGAGGTTACCATTCATTAAGGGTTGACTCTTTTCATACAGTGTATCAGTTAATCATGTAGGAACACAGGATAACAACCAAGAACTTGGACTCGGTAGCCAGTGAGCCTGGATTACCTGTGGATGTCTTCACTATGTGACTTAATCTTTCTGGTTCTCAGTTTCCTTGTTTACAAAAAGGGGATAGTAACAGTATCTACCTCTTGCCATCCTTCTGAGGATTAATGAGTTGGGACAGGTAACAGCAACTTGGGATGTTGTGAGTGCTCAGTAAATGTCGCCATACTTATCCAATAAACAGGTACTGAGCACCTGCCGTGTGCCAGGCACTGTGCTAGTTGCTGGGGATCCAGCAGCAAAAAAACACCAAGTCCCCATCCTCTAAAGATGTAGGTGCTATTATTATCATCATCAATCTTGAAATTGAGACTTAGGGCATATTTAAACCTGCCTGAAGTTATTTGCTAGTAAGTAAACAGGCTGTGGTTTAAACCCAGCCAGGGCTTAACCAGAGTACCATCCCCCTTCAACATGGAGCCTTCAGGGCCAGCATTCACTCTTTCATAACCGTAGAGACCCTGATCACTGTCTACAGAGTTAGAATTTGGACTCCTGAGGCCAGATTCCAGACATGTTGACAATAGTACCATCTTCATACTCCGTCCTGTGGGAAGCAGCCCAAGGCTGATCCCCAAGAAAGGCAGAGCCGCTAATTGGACCACAGGTGAGCGCCTGACCCCAAAGCAGTCCAACTATAGGCTTCCCAAGACCCATGATGTGGCCAGCACAAAAACTTTGCTCAGTAGGGATAATGGTAACTAGTGAAACCAATCAGACTCAGTCTCCCTCCAGGAGTGAACAGAAAACTTCAGAGAGAAGCAAACCAATAGGAAAGAGGACCAGAAATAAGAAAACACTGAAAAAGATGCAGAGAGCACATGGGGTAGCATCTCCCTCATTGACAGAGGACAGAGGTGAAGACCTCAAGCTCCAGGTACGGAGGACGAGATCTTGGATACAGGACAACAGTGAATCCATGGGATCCCTATCCACCTATAGACCCCACATCCTGACAAGAAGCCCCTGTTTCCTGAGAGAGCTCCTAAGACTCTGTTCCCTCTAGCTGTGTGTAGCCATTCAAGACTCTCCAACTCCAGCTTCCCTGTCCTGCTTTCTCTTCTACGTTTGCTTTACACATAACACTCCTGGGACCCAAACAGACCACGAGCATCCCTGCTCACTCTCTTCCGTGCCCTACGTCCATATCCTTCAGGGCCCAGCCACACTCACCATCTGAGTGATGCCACCCTCAGCAGGTGTGGCTCCCCATCTGTGACCTCTCTGATCCTTCTTGGCCCATAAACACAAGTCCTGTCTCCCCAGCATGACTCCAATCAGACTGTGGGCCTGGTGCCTTCTAGTATGTTGCTTTGTGCACAGCACAGTAAAATCCAATAAACATTTGATGGTTGGCTGGACTTCTGATGATGCAAAGTACCATAGGTCTAGAGAAGGAGTTCTCAACTTTCAGCCCCAGGGGGTGATTTGCCCTCCCCTCCCCCATCCAGAGGACATTTGGCGTTGTTGGGAGACATTTCTGGTTGTCACCACCGTGGGGATGTGCTAATGGCATATAGAGAGTAGAGGCTGGTGATGTGCTCAATGCCCTCCAATGCACGACACAACAACCTGTCCACAATGAAGAATTACATGCCCAAAGTGTCAGGAGAACTGACATTGAGAGACTCTGGACTAGAGCCATAAGAAAATTTAAAAGTGGCTCAGTCGGTAAGCGTCTGCCTTCGGCTCAGGTCATGATCCCAGCGTCCTGGAATCAAGCCCTGCATCGGGCTCCCTGCTCAGCGGGGAGTCTGCTTCTCCCTCTGATCCCCCCCCCCGCTCATGCTCACTCTCTCTCTCTCTCAAATAAATAAAAACTTAAAAAAAAAAAAAAGAAACAAGATTTGGGGCATACACTTACAACAATGACACGTTGCTGAAATAGAATGTTTGGCTAGACTCTATTCCTCTGAGTAGTGTTTATGATTTTAGATAAATTACAGTGAAACCCTGTGGTCCCAAGCCCCAGGACAATGCTAATTTGGATATAAGGCAATATAGCCAACCGGCAGGAAATCCACCCCAGCAATTCCATTCACCTCTCAATAAGCAATAACGTGACCCTACATTTTATGGGGTGGAGTTTTTGGACCCCACTGATAGCATTACAGCAGGGTCAGACTGCAGCTCCATGGTGTTGGCAGAGATCATGAGCAAGCTAATGCCAAACTGGCTGGTGGGACAAGCTTTTATCCAATCTGTGGGCTTCACTGGGTTTGGTCCTATTTACCTTCTTAACGTGAACGGCATTTCTCCCTTCAGTCACACACATGGCTTTGGAGAAGAACAGAGGCCGACTCCATGCCCAGTTTTGTTTTTTTTTTTAAAGATTTTATTTATTCATTTGAGAGAGAGAATGGGAGAGAGAGCACGAGAGGGGGGAGGGTCAGAGGGAGAAGCAGACTCCCTGCTGAGCAGGGAGCCCGACGCGGGACTCAATCCCGGGATTCCAGGATCATGACCTGAGCTGAAGGCAGTCGCTTAACCAACTGAGCCACCCAGGCGCCCCCATGCCCAGTTTTTCCAGGGGCCCGCACCTGCCCAGTCCCGAAGGGCGGGACTGCGCCCGGGCCCTGGGCCACTGCACGCTCAATGCCTACAGGGGGACGGTGCTTGGGAAACAACTCCATTCTCCAGAAATCACTAGAATAGCACCCATTCTCTGTCTCACCTAGTCCAAACTCAGTTTCTTCACCTATAGGATGGGGAAAATAGCACCTAGGACAGCAGCTGTTGCAAGCATTAAATTAAATGAGACCGTGTATATCAAGCTCCTGCAACAGAAGTGGACACACAGTGCAATTAACGGCTCTTATCCTTCCATCTTAAAACTAGTAAAAATCTGCTAGCTCTTTCAGTATCCTGAGAGGTCCCACGATTTCCTCCCCGAACCCTCTGTTCTTCAAAGAAGCACTACCCAGCCAGAGGAAGCTCTAAAGCGCCGAGAATGGAATAGGTTTATTTCTCTGAAGCTAATTAAAAATCAAAAGTTCGGCCACGAGTTCCAAGCCAAATTATTCTCACATGTGGGCTTCGCATTTTAAATTTTAATTTGATTATGTACATCTTAGACTAGCAACAGGAATGGATGAGGGCCAGGGTTCTGTCTTATTATATTTTCTCAGCATTACCTACCTAACTGCAGGTGCCTAATAAACAGTAAATGAACAAAGGAAAGAACCACAACCTCAGGTTCTAGCTACCAGATCTCCTAAGGGTGAAGACTAGTTATACAAACATGAAAGCTTATCTGCTTGTTCTCTGGTTCACAACTGGTCATAAAGCCATCAGGATGAAAGAGTTTAATGGTAACATCAACTTCAGATAAAACCTCGCAAGACCCATGGCTGCTGAGAGAATGTCCACAAGGCAGTATCCATGAGCGCGCACAGCCCGGGAAGTCTGTGTGGCAGAGCAGGCCTGAGGGCTGGCTCCCAACCAAGCTGGGTTCAATCCCTGGCCCCACCACTTTCTTACTACAACTTCCAGTCTGCTTTTCCCCATCTGCAGAAGACCACTAATCCACCTGCTGCTCTGGGCTGAACTGTGCCCCCCACCCCACCCAAATTCGTATGTTGACATTCTAATGCCCAGTACCTTAGACTGTAACTTTACTTGGAGAAAGGCTATGTACTCTAGTTTAAATGAGGTCCTGAGAGTGGGCTCTGCTCCAGTATGACTGGTATCCTTCCAGAAAGGGGAAATTTGGAGACAGGTGCACGCGGAGAACGCCATGGGAAGATGAAGCCAGAGATTGGGGTGATGCTGCTACAAGGCCAAGGAACACCAAAGATTGCCAGCAAAGCACCAGGAGCCGGGGGGAGAGGCATGAACAGATCCCCCCTCACAGCCTTCAGAAGGAGCCAACCCTGCCAACACCTTGCTCTCAGACCGCTAGCCTCCAGAACTATGACACAATAAATCTCTGTCAGTTAAGCCACTCAGTGTTTGGTACTTTGTTATGGCAGCAAACTAACAGAGAGACTTGCAGTGCGAAGTTGGCAGCTGTTGGTCTTACTGATCAGAATATCACAAGTGGAACATAACACAGACAGCAGATACACATGTATGGTGAACACAGGAGATACCAGATTGTCTGAATATAAAGCAACTCCCTAAATGCCAATCTCCCATTTTTCTAATGAGAAAACCAGGGGGAAACTTTTAGGGATAAAGAGGAAATAGCCAAAGGTCTCCTGGTGATATTCAATTTAACCTAGTCACACATACACAAGTAAAATCACATGTAGAAGAAAACCATATGCTGCTTTTAGAAATGCTTTTTCTAGTTTCATAGTTCATGAAATAATTTTATTCTGAGATCAGTCTTCATCATCCTTAGAACCTTTTTTTTTTTTTTTCTGAGTCGTTTTCAAGAGAACTTCATCTTGGTTTCCATCTAAGTTGTTTGAGATGCAGCGCTTTTGAATCTGTATGTAATGCTAACGTGAAAACTTTGTCCTAATCCCCAAATATTATTTTCACATACGATGATAACTGGTTTTTTTTCATGTATTCATGCTTTTACGTAAATTCTTGAATCTGTATGTGATGCTAACGTGAAAA
>NW_023270418.1:11730508-11794367 GCF_011800145.1 Mirounga leonina
CTAACGTGAAAATTTTGTCCTAATCCCCAAATACTATTTTCACATACAATGATAACTGGTTTTTTTTTTCATGTATTCGTGCTTTTACGTAAATTCATGAGCTTCGCTGTGTAACCACAGGGCTGTGTAGCATGATTTCTAAAAGGTACATTGAAGACAAATTCTAACAGTTGTCATCGTGAAGTCACACCTAAAGGAATAATTCCTAAGTCACTGCTGGGAACGTCTACAGGCATCAAAAACTAACCTTGATTTAGGTCATTTCAGGCTAATGTGATTCTTCAAAATAAAACAATGGAAAGAGAATCCCATAACATGAGGGAAATTGCAAGACTTGAACATAAGGCATCTTATTCTTTTCTGAGGGGCAATTCTTGGGGGAAAATCCTTTACTTTAGTTCAGACTATAAGCAGCTTATGCACAATGGGTTTTATCAATCCTGATGCTTTTTTCTTATGTCCTACTGATTCTCATCCTTCAAGGCCAAGTTCAAATGTCCCTTCCTTTCACCCACAGAGTTGGAATAAGTCTCTCATTACTTCGTTCCCCACTGCACACCATTGCCTATTCCCCATAGTTTTCTCTAGTCCTGAGACTGGACTTGAGACCAACCTTGTCTTTACCACTCACACCCAGAACCTTGGTTTGCAAATAAAAGGTCCCTTTTGGGGGGCACCTGGGTGGCTCAGTTGGTTGACTGACTGACTTGATTTTGGCTCAGGTCATGTTGTCAGTGTTGTGAGATTGAGCCCTGCATCAGGCTCCGTGCTGGGCATGGAGCCTGCTTGAGATTCTCTCTCTACCCCTCCCCTCCTGCTCTCTCGCTCTCTCAAAAAAAAAAAAAGTCCCTTTTTCTTTAATGAAGGAGAGAAAATAACTATTATTTTCTTCTGATTATAAAAGTAGTATATATTTATTGTAAAAAAAAAAAAAAGTCAAATTCTAGAGAGATATTTTGAAAATAAAGTATGTCTGGGGCTCCTGGGTGGTGCAGTCAGTTGCGTGCTCATTTGGTTTCAGCTTCAGATCTCGGGATTGTGGGATTGGGCAGCCTCTCAGGCTCTGTTTGTGTTTCTCTCTCCCTCTCCCCTCCCCCCCCAAAATAAGTAAGTCTAAAAAGAAAATAAAGTATATCTTCCAAAACTCCCCTACTGTTAAATTTTTTGTGTGTGTACTTCCAGAATTTTTACTATGTGTACACATGCATGTTCATACACATGCATACACATACATATACATAGACACATTTTAAACAGATGAGAAATCATGCTGTAACATGTTATTTTGTAATCTGTTCTTATCATTTAATAAATTATGTAATTTTCCTATGTAAAGAAAAATAAATTTATATTATAATTTGTAATGGCAGCATAATATTAGAATATCAAAATTTATTTAATCACTCCCTAACTGATGGATCTTTCAGTTGTTTAACATTTTTTTTTTTTAAAGATTTTATTTATTTATTTGAGAGAGAGAGAATGAGAGAGAGCAAGCACATGAGAGGGGGGAGGGTCAGAGGGAGAAGCAGACTCCCTGCCGAGCAGGGAGCCTGATGCGGGACTCGATCCTGTGACTCCAGGATCATGACCTGAGCCGAAGGCAGTCGCTTAACCAACTGAGCCACCCAGGCGCCCTGTTTAACATTTTTTAATAATCACAATGAAAAGCTTTGAAATTATAGCTTAGAAAAATCATCTTTTCCTTAGGATAAATTCTGAAAAGTAGTATGCTAGTTCCAAAGGGTATACTTAATGTCAGTTTTAACTACTCCAAGTAACAGGGCAAAAGAGTGTCTGTTTCCCCGGGTCCTCACCAACATTAATACTACCATTGCTTTTAATCTTGGCCAAAACAAAAGGACAAAAAAAAATTTTTTTTTCATTGTTTTAATCCCCATTTTTATTACTAGTGAGTTTGAGCATCTTTTTGGTTAGTTCAATTATACAATTGTTTATTGTACAATATAATTATTTATGTTGTATTAAATATATTTGAACATAGTACATTTATTACATAGTATGATTATTCTTTGTATTATCCTATATAATTATTAAGTTCTTTATAAATATTTGCACAATAATAACAGCTAAGACTGATGCTGTGCAAGGCACTGTTCAGAGCACACCTCCACGTGGTCCCGCCTCCTCGGGGCCGGCTGCATGCACTCACCATTAATCTGGTGAAGCTTATCATTTAGTTTGAACTACACTGTATGTTTGAAATATGATTACATTTTGAAAGAATGTTAGTATTCGTTAAACATTTTACATATTTTTTTCTTATTTTATTCCCCCAATAATCTCGCCAGGTTGGCACTATTATAATTCTCACTTTACAGATGAAGAAGCTGAGGCATGGCATGCTTAGGTGACTTGCTCAAGGACACAGACCTAAAAGAGATGGTCATGATTTGAACCCAAGTTTTCTGATCCCAAAGCTTCCATCCTTAACCACCACACCAAGCTGCTAGTGACAGAAGCCCCTGGTAGGGACACTTACTGTCCCCCCAACACAAGTAGTGGCTGGTTCACAAGGTCCCTCAAGACGGCCTTGTCTCTAAGTCAAAAGGAACACTGAGGCCTTTAAAATAAAAACAAGAGTCAGAGACAGACTGGAGCACGGGAACCCTCCATGCTTGCACTTGCTGCTTTAATCTCATCAGATGCAGAAGAGTCCCTGAACCAGAGACTGGCTCAGGGCTGGAGAGGTTCCCAGTGGGAGATGGGTTCCCTGCACACAGAGGTGGAGAGTGGGTTGGATAGGCCAGCACCTAACTGGTTGGGCCCATTCCGTTTAGAAACCTAGACTAAGAAGTTCTGTTAGTCAAGCAAAGAGAACAGGAAAGAGCAAAGTGAGGGGGAGGAAGAGTGAGGGAGAGAGGGGAATAAATAAGGTGACATTTTCTGAGTGCTTACCAGGCACCAAACTCTGTGCTATTTGCTTTCGGTTAAGTCCTATTACTTGGTCCTCCCAACTCCCCTGTGAGGGAGGAACGAACACATCTAATGTGCAGATGATACTTGTGCAAGGTCACACAATAGCAGAATGAGGATTCAAAGCCGGTTCTCCTGACTCAAGTCCAGGAAGGATCCTGAGGGTTCCATGGATATACTGGGTAGGGTGAAGGGCAGACTCATGGGGCAAGGCTCAGGGCTTGCCCCTCCTGTCCACCAGGGCTCTGTTTTAATCTGTTTTAGAAAGAGCAGCCCCAGCTAAGGGTTTCTTGGAATGAAAGGATTCCACTGTTTGAAAAAAAAATTTTTTTAACAGAGTGCCATACCATATCTGATTCATGCCCACCTCCAACCATCAATCGCTTGCACTAAATAGGCACACATTAATCACTGACTGTTTGCAATGCTCCCTGTGCTGGCAGTAGTGTTATGAAAACAAACCAGACATCAAGACATGGCCCTGACGTCACACCTTGCACCTTCTGGTAGAGGAGAGAAGTACCACACCAAACAGGTACACGTTTGCAAGGCAAGTGTGGCAAAGGGGAGAGTTGGAGCGGGCTAATGTAACCGACTCCATGCCACTGGGGAAGGTTTTGCTGTAGATGCTGGTTGGAGAGGGTCAGAGAATTTCTTTGTACTCAGGAGGAAAGGAAGACCTTGTGAAGGGGAAGGTGTGTTAAGAAGATAAAAAACCGTCCACAAGTCATGAGCGCAGAGAGGAACACTTGGAGACAGAGGAGGCATTTTAGGGATGAAGAACCCCTCAGACCGGCAATCCGCTCTGGGAGCCTTTGTTCCCTTTGTCACACCCTTTAGGAAGCTAGAATCCTGAGAAGGAAACGCTGAGGAAGATGAACGGAAGCTGGAGTAAGGTTTGTAGCCCCCGACCTCACTGAGTCTGCGATGCCTTCTCACGAGCCGGGTGTGACCATCACCTGCTCCACAGAATACGAGGCCACAAGAGCCTCAACGTGAACAGAGCTCTTTATTTTTAATATGCAATTTAAAAGGTGCATTCCTTCCAACCTGGAAAATTCTCCTCGAGACGAGACATGTAACTTCAGCAAATATCATAATAACATAAACGTCCAATAGCAGGGTGCTTGGTAAATCTATGAAGGTATCTCCTACCCTCACACACCATATTACAATTAGCATTGAGGGAAAAATACTAACATGAAAGATGTTCGTGATACTGTTAAGTAAAAGAAATTAAATTATGAACTAGTGTTATAGGATTATTCAATTCTTACAAAAGAAAAAAAATCAACGTGTGAAGAAAAACAGCAAAGTGTTCATAGAGGTTACTGATTATTGATGAGTGTGCAATTACTGGTGATTTGGGCTTATCTACATTTTCTGAAGTTTCTATAATATTTATTACTTTTGAAAAAAAAAAAAAAAACAAGAAGTCAATTTTAAGTGATCCTCCCAGCCAGGGTCAAGACCCAGAACAAGTACGTGGCTGGCTGCCTTCCCTGACTCTTATTTCTGTGACCTGGCTTGTTCCAGGGCACAGAATTCAAGGCTGGGTAACAGCAAGTAGAGTTCCATTCCATCACCGTTATTTCATTCAGTGGGAAAAAAATATAGATTTGAGTCCAGTTCCTACCTAGCATGTGTAGGCTAATCCCTCAGCTGCAAGAGCTGCTGTTTGTTCTGCATGGTCTCCATGCAGGGCTCTGTGCTGAGCATCTTCAAACTATCTCACTGATCCCACCACCAACTGTGAAAGTTAGATACCATGACTTCCATTTTACAGCCAAGGAAACAGAGACCCAGACGTGCAAGGCACTGGCCCAATCCCCAACAACCAGTAAGTGAAAGAATGGAGTTTCAAACTCTGGTCTGACACCAAAGCCTTGAGTTTTCATAGACAATTCTTCCTTCTTAGGATCCGGCTTGTTAATATTTATAGAAAATGCATTGTAGCGAAAGAGGTCTTCCAAATGGCCTGGGACTGGCATGAAAACCTCCATCTGGGAAGCTGCCAAATATAAGGGAATAGGTGGCCACACTGACATTCAAATAAATTATATTAAAGAAAAAGGTAATAAATACAGCACTCAAAACTCCTCACTTCCTAATTAATTTACTACCTTTTCTACTAACTACACTCCTATCTGTGCAATGGAAATACCTTCTAATGGTCCGCTGCTGCATATCACTCACCTCTGCATTCCATGATACCTCGGGGGTAGCCTGAAACCAGCTACAGTGGTTGTATTTACACCATGGAAATCAGCAAAAACGAGAAATCAGGGCTTGATTTATTGTTTTGTTGTCTAGACTTAAGGAGGTTATGAAGAAAATGTTAATAATATAGATTAAACTGTGCCATCTTTCTAGCTGTTATATTGTGAATAGCATAAAAAATTGAGGAAATAGTCTTCCGGTATCTGGAAGCTAGTATCTACCTCACCAAAGAAGTATCCCACGTCACTGACAAATGAGTCAAGTTATGATACGTGTCTTTGTTGTGTCATTCATGTTGGAACTGTGCTCATTCATCAGTGATGTAACTTCTTTGCTGAACCAGATTGCAATCACCTGTTTATTTGTAGTCTGATTTCATCACACGGGTTAGATTGCAACCACAGGCTGGCTACGGATATATAAGAGTTCAGCAAAATCAACAAGAGCACTCTGATAATGAGACTTACCAATAAAGTATGTTGCCTAGGTTAATATTATTTGTAAGTTGTGAGCTATACCTCTTTTATGTCTGTAAAATTTATAATAAACTTCTTTTTTCCCCAGACAGTCACTTGTTAAACATTTAAAGCACACCACTTCATAGAACTATGGACAACTTAAATACAACTCCTTCAGTGATAAATTCTCATAATCGTACAGACAAGGGCCTCAGTAGTCCCAGTTAACCCCCAGGAAAGTGAGATTTCAGACCTGCCCCTTTCTGCAAACACAGGTCCCAATTCCCAGCTTCTTAAAGTCATGTGAACTCTGGGCCCATCTTTCCGAGAGCTAAGCACAGGTCACTCAATAGAGAGAAACTCTCTCCCTGGACCATGAGCTGGAAACAAAACAAGCCTGGTGAAACAGAAAGCTTTCGTTAGCACCTTGAGAGAAGTTCACCACACTCTCTTCTTAGTCACATGTGAATATCTCATTGTTACATTTATCACGGGACATTGTTAGTTACTGATTTACATGCCAATCTTCTCTGCTAGACCTTGAGCTCCATGGAAATTGGGGTGTCTCTTGCCCAGGCCTTGCCCAGCAAGTGTTCAATGTTCTTCAGCTCGTGTATGAATGCCTGAACAGACAGAAGTAGAGAGGAAAGGATCTCCTTTACAAACCTGGCATTGGCAGAATTAATACGTCTCACCGTGTTATTTAGGTATTTTCTTTACGATTCAAGAGCAATGTTTTGATTGTGATGCTATATCCAAATGGATGCAATAGCAAGTCAATTCAAAAAGTCATCCACATTTTTCAAAATATGCTCTATATACTTGTTATTCCTATTATACAAGGCACCTGACCATCACAATTAAGGAACAACATCCATGGAGTTCATACAAATAAATAAGCTGCCCTTCAGATATGGCTCCTCAATCCCCAAATGTATGGACAAAGACACTACTAGACTCACCACTTCAAATTCCCTATTTGTAGAGAAGAGGGAAGAACAACCTATCAGTGGTTGAGAGGCTGTGTGTAGTGGGAGCGGGTCCCACATGTACAATTTTATCCAGAGGGGATTACGTCTACCTTGTTTCAGAGGATCTGGGAAGCCATGCCCAGGACACTTTGTGGACAGGAGACTGAGATGCAGAGAGGTAACAGCTACTCTCCAGAATACAACTGATCCTGAGAACAATCACAGGCAACACATATTTTTGACTTGGCTGCAAAACCATCCAGAGCTTAGATAGTTTTCTAAGTTGTGCCTGGAATTTAAAAAAGGGCGGGCGGCGGAGGGGGGAGGGGGGGATGCCAAGCAATACACATGAGATAATTCATTGTTTAATTCAATCACTAAAATAACAGACATCAAAAAAGCACTAGAACTTTCTTTCGGGGTCCATATAGATTTTGGTATTGGCCCACTTTCCTGATTTCCATGCTTGCCACAGTTTTTAAGTTCTCCTTTCAATGACTGGAAACCAAATACACAATTTTATCTTTTGAAATTCTCTCTCCCCAGGAACTGGGGATTTTCTGACCTCACAAGCTAATTCAGAACATGTTACCACGGCAAGGATTGCCTTGCAACTCACCTGGCATTTACGGGTTAATCTCACACATTTACTGTCCTCCCTTAGACAGGAATAATAGGAGCCAGGAACTGGCTTTTATGACAACCTTCCTAAGATGGTGCTACTTCTTCAGAGCACAACAGTTAAAAAGAAAAAAAAAGAGCCGTGCAAATGGAGATGAATGGTACGCAGGCCACCGAGGTAATTAAAAATGTATTTTCCATCTCCTAGTAATTGAATTGTGTACAAGCTGCAAGTTAATGAGGTCATCTACCCTCGAGCACTGACAGGAAAGCAGGAATAATTATCTTTCAATTTTTTCTTATGTAGCAATTAATTTTAACCATTCGCTTACACCCCACTTCCACTCCCCTCAATCCAGTCAGTCAAAGTCATGGCTAAACCGAATTGACAAGCAATTGATACGGTGGCGGCACGGAGCTGCCGAGGCGGGCAAGGTAATCAAGGGGCTGCAGCTGTTGAGGGCTAAGCGCTTCCAGGTGAACGTCGCCTGAGATTTCGCATTCTGCCACTCGGAGGACACGGGACACACAGTGGTGGCTGACAGAACATCTGGTGCCAGGTGGGCTGGGAAGAGGCACGGCTGACTTGGGAAGGCAACAGAAGGATGGACAAGGATTGATGGATGGACAAGACTTGGAAACAAAATGTCACTTATGAAAACTGTTACCCAAAAACGGGGGAGAAATGCTCAGCCACTCGTTAAACTTGTCCCGAGCTTACAGCAGCATCGAGCTTCTGGGAGGGTTCTGGCTCCCCTTCAGGAGTGAGGTCCTAAAGGCTAATGCTTCTAGAATCCATGAGCACCAGAAGTTTCTTCCCTCATTTAGCTCGACCATCTTCATTCTGAGCCCACAGTTCTGATCCTGGGCACTGCTGGGGGGGCGATTTATTCCAATTGTGCTGCTCTTGGATCGACTCAGCCCAGAATGCCTCATGTTAGGATAGGTAGTGGCTGGAGTCTGTCCATCTGTGACACTAGTGTGACCAACGCTTAGATCAAGCCCTAGTCACTCCACTCACCCCCCCCACTTCTCTAATTGGTGCTCTCACTACTAAATATGGTGGCAGGATTGCTCAATTTATATCTGTTGTCCTGATGCAATTGTTAATAGCATCAACTTTCATTCTTGAAAGCATCCCATTATGGATGATAACTTATATGGCCACCCGGTCATGGGGTGCCCTAGGGTGAAAGGTGGGATATGGCGAGGTACAAGCTGCCTCAAAGTGAGAAGTCCTCCTCATTCCCTGAGAACAGGTTGCCATGTCTTCTTCCTTCTTTCTTCTGTATGTCTCCATAACATCTGGCACGAACCTAGCAGCCTTGCGCTAAATGCGCATCAATGACTTGGTGAATCCTACAGATTAGAAGTCAGTGCAGTGACGTGATGCCATCAGGCAATGTGGTTTTTCTGTGTGTCTCTGTGCTGAAAACACAGATCTGAGATAAAGTTAGCTTCTCCATTCCTGAATCAAGTTAGGCTTTTTGAAGAATGTCAAACCAAGCAGAATACATGGCTGGAAATCTGTACATGTTCCCAGATACTTGCAAAAAGGGAATTTCCTTTTGAAAGTTGGCCTGGTAGTTTTGAATTAAAGAGAAGGATCATCCCAGAGCAAAGCAAGGTTCCTCAAAAGGTATCCATTAGGAAACCAAACAAACCGAGTGTCTTCTCATCAAGCGACGGGGTAGGATGCGGATCTTTTTCCTATGTTCCTGGGGCTTTGTTTTACCTGCATTCACATAATGTCTATGCCATTGCCCCACAGAAGGGAGGGCAACACAGAAGGGGACCACAGATGGGAAGGTACCTTAGATCTAGCCTTACTCTGATCAATGCAAGGGTGACCCTCTTGCTCAGCAGTGATCAGTCTTCAGTTCTATTTTGACCTTCAGTTGATCAGATGAGGCCCACCTACATTATGGAGGGCAATCTGCTTTACTCAAAGTCCTCTGATTTAAAGGAACTCTCATCCCAAATATCCTCACAGAAATATCCAGGATAATGTTTGACCAAATATCTGTGCACCATGGCCCAGCCATGTTGACATAAAATAAACCATTATAAGCACACAGGGGTGACAAAGCTGGTATCATTCCAGAGCATCTCCTTGGCTAAGACTTGGAGGAGGTAAGACTTCTGAGCAGTTTCCAGCCTTCACATGATTTTTTGTTTTGTTTTGTTTTCCCTTTTCTGTTTCCTACTCGTGAACTGAGCAGAGAAAGCATTTCAAATGTTTATTGGGAAAGACATATGCAAAAGGTGATGGAAGAATGTTTTAAAGATAGGAGATGATGGATCATGCATCTACACTGCAAGAATGACCCACTGGAGATGTAGAGAGGTGTAATTCAGGAGGGATAGGCAATGGCCAAAAGAACCAAGACCTCTAGACTAATCGCTGCTGGTAGAATCATAGAACCCCAGAGGGAAAGGGGACTTCTGAGTTCCCTGTACCTTCTACCCACCAGAACAGCAAGGTTAAATAACATAGGCAAGGCTATTCAGCTACTTAATGGTACAGGCAAGTCTTATCAATGACTTGCTCTTTATTGAGCACTTACTATGTGCCAGCCATTTATTTTACAGAGAAGAAAAACTGAGGCTCAGAGAGGTGAGCTGTCCCAAGTTAGACACCTACCAGGGGCTGGAGCTGAGATTTGACCCTGAGAATGTCTGACTCAGAGACCTACATACCTACTCTCCACATCAGACAGCCTCCCAGGCCAGGAGCCCCCTTGCCCTGCAGGGGTGAATCACCCTAGCTCTGGAACTCCTCTCCTATAGCTACTCACAACCTTCTCAGGGAGAAACAGAGTGTCCTAACTCTTGGGAGAAAAGGGACGATTCTGTCTATATCTGGGACACATAGCCACATGGCCTCTCAAACCAAGAGACAAGACTAAGATCAGATCCTTGAGGGAGAGTCTGTCGAGACCACCACCACACACACACACACACACACACACGTGGAGGTGTTCACGAACAGACGGCATCACTTCACGTGGCTCTGCGAGAAGGAGAAGGGGCCACCCGCGGGAAGCTCCATCGTCACCTGCTAACGACAAGCTGTTCCATCCCCATGCCGAGCCCTGAAACCAGTCTGTGCTCGGACACGAAGAAGCCTGGCTTCATTTTAGCAGCCAAATCGCCATCCAAAGAAAAGACTTCCCAGGACAACAGATTTCTCTGGGGAGAGCACAAAAGGGTGGGCAGGTGGTTTCCCGTCGGAAAGCGTCACCCGTCACTTTCTCTCCAGATTCCAGGCTGCCTGGTCAGGCCTAGAGAGGAAGACACAAGCTGGCTCCAAACAGAGACACTTTTTTTTTTTGGAATGCAAATGTACATTTTGAGTTGTTTGGGCATTTTGTTTTAACAGAAAAAAGACACTGCTGGAAAAAAGTAAAATGGTAGTGATGAGAGCCACTACTGATTACACTTGATAATAATGGTAGCGGCGATTTATTGAGCACTTACTGCATACCTGGAACTACGCTTCACCTGCCATCTTAAACCTGATCTGCACACCTCTATAAAGTATATTCTATTCATATCACCATTTTATAGAGGAGGAAGTGCAGGTTCCAACAGGTTAATTCACTTCCCAAAGATGCCTAATGTGTATGTGCAGTCACTGAGGTTTAAATCCGAGTCCACCTGATTCCAAAGCCTGTTCTCTGTGTGTGTGGGTGTGTGGGTGCATGTGCAGATGACCTAATATAAAATGTAAAGCACCATGGGCATTAACTGTGTGAGAAGCAGGAAGGATACAGAATGAAGTCTAACTCCTCCTCTCTTTCTCCGCTAACAGCTAACAGGTCCACGCACTGGGAATATGCAAGCAAGTGCCCACAACGCCCTATACTCAAGAGGCAAAGGTGGAGGGACCTCCTGCCCTACTGCATGTCCCAGACTTTTTCAGTTTTCTAGATATTAGTAAGACACGGGTTCCCTGGTGCCCTCCCCAACTGCCCTCATGATGTCCACCCACTGCCTCCTGACGCAACCCCACTGATACCTTCGATCCCACTTAGAATAAAACCCAATGCCCTTCTCTGGGCCAACGAAGCCCTGTATGATCTGGCTCTGGTGCTCCCCTCAACACTGCTGAGCTCCCCACTATCAGCCCCAGGCCCTCTTGGACTGCTGTGTGAGAGGGAAATAAAAACCTTTTACTTGATTAAGGCACGGCACTTGGGAGACTCCTGTTAGAGCAACCTAGCCAATATATTACTCATACTCTTGGTCTCTGACCTGATATTTAAACTTCCTCCACTCTCCTCAAATCTTGGTTCTGCCCTATCCACTTGATCCCATATTCTCCGCCAACAACTCGATCTGTATCAGAGAGAAAAGGAGGCCAGCATATGGGAACTCTCTCTCAGCTTCCACTACATAACCTTTTTACGTGACATCTGCACCCACCCTGCTCCTCCATTCCCTGCTGGGACTCCATGGGGATGTCCCCCTCCTGTCCTGGCCAGGATTTCCATCAGGGCTTTGGGTCCCATGTCCCCACTTACCCTTCAGGGAATGCTCATTATCAGTCATCCCTTCTCTTTTATAATTCAACCTCTCCCTCTCAACTGTGTCCACAGCAGTATTTAAACATGCTCGTATCTTTCTCATCTTAATGATAAAAAATATATATATTGATCACACCCACCACCCCTTACTCTCAAACAATCTCTTAATCACTTTCCAGCAACATTGTTTAAAAGAGATGTCTAGGGTGCCTGGGTGGCTCAGTCGGTTAAGTATTTGCTTTGAGGTCAGGTCATGATCTTGGGGTCCTGGGACTGAGCCCCGCATCAGGCTCCCTGCTCAGTGGGGAGTCTGCTTCTCCCTCTCCTTCTGCCCCTCCGCACTGCTTGTGCGTGCTCACTCGCTCTCTCTCTCAGATAAATAAAATCTTTTTAAAAAAGAGTTGTCTACACTTTCTGTTCCTAACTCTTCAGCTGGCATTTACCCTTAAACCCCCAGCCTACCCCCCATAAGAGTTATGCCCCAACACTGCACAAAGAGTCCCAGTTAACATTTCCAGTGATCTCATGTCAAGAAATCCATTCTTCAACCCTTTGGCCTCATGGCAGTGTTCACCCTTGTTATTCCTTCCTTGAAACTGTCCTCCATGACATCACCCCCTCCTGATTTTGTTCCCACCTTTCTTACCATCCCTATCGTATTTAATTTTGAGCAAACTTATGACATAGGACTATTCATATCTCCATTCTAGAGATAAAGAAATGGAAATCTGAGATGCTAAATAAATTGCCCAAAGTGATACAGTGAACTGAAAGATCTAGGACTGGAATGCAGACTGCCAGACACCAGAAGCAGTGTTCTGAACCTCCGTGTGATATGATGTTCTAGACTCAAAGAGCTAGAAGCATACTGAGTATGGAAATATTGGATTGTTTCTTTCCCTACAAAGCAAAGGTTAACAGGTAAGGAAGCAGCAAACTCTTAAACAAGGGCATTTTGCCTATTCTAAGAGTGAGTTTTCCAGGATAAACAACATGATCAAAGCGCAAAGGAACATGAGACCATGAGACCACATCAGAGGTTACGTCATTATGGTGCAGTGGCTTCTACCTTTGGAAACCCAAGTGGCAGTGGAAAGAGACTTGAATTCTGGTTTAGGTTCTGCAGTTAATTACCTAAGTGACCCTGGATGCTACTTAACCTCTCTGGGCCTCATTTACCTCGAACGGAACGATAATACCTGCCTTCTCACCTCACGTAGTCTTCGTGAAATTCAAGTGACATCATACAACAAAAGATCTTTGACAAATGGGGCCTACCACTCACATTCAAAGAGAAGCAACGGGAAAGAGAAACTTGGGGAATCCCCAGTAATGCCTGAGTAATGAATTCCGGCCCCCACCTTGTGCCTCCTGGAGAAAGGAGAGCATCCCAAGTTCTGATCCACAGAGCAAACTGGCCTAGGTCAGGTGGTCTCATCAGCCACTCACTCTCTGACCGGTGGTCCCCCTTCCCCAAACCCAGGTACTTCTGTGGTATCCCACTCACATTAGAGACTGAGCCATGCCCTTGAGGACTCAGCTCGGAGTCACTGGAAAGGGGCCCCTCTCATAAAAGCACGGGAATTAGGGAACCTCAAGAGCCAGTGAGAAGAGGAGAGGAGTCATGTGTGACCAGGCAAAAAGGGATGTGTGGGGCCATTCAGACTGCACAGCAGGTGGCTGGTATTACGTGTGGAGCACAAGGGCAAGAGCACAAATAAGAACCTCAAGAGCAGCTAACACGAAGCCAGCCCGGTCTGTGGCTGTACCGAGTATTCTTCTAAGTGCGGTACCCAAGAATCCCCTAAGGTTGGTATCATTATTACCCGCACTTTCAGATGAGGAACCTGAGGCACGGGGAGGCTGTCCTTTGCCCGGTCCGCCATGATTCCGACCTACCCCGTCTGCTCCGGCACTTGCACTGACAGCTTCCATTACCCGACACGCCAAGAACAAGGATCTTCCCATTTCCCAGGGCTTCGCGCCCTTATCAGACTCCTTCTTCATAATCACAAAACTTACCAAGCATATCAGAAATGAAGCAAAACCTCCACCGCTTCTCATTCATGATGCTTCCCTTGCCGGTAACAGCAGGACAGGAAAAAGAGCTCCAGAAGCAGAAAATAACTTCAGGGGAGTATTTTTTGTTCTCTTCCCATTTTCCTTTGCCAGATGAGCTGTTCTTCCCAAAGGTGCTCCTCAAACGATTCTATTCGTGTGCCTCTTACCCTTGACTTTACATCTCTTAGCGATTCAGAAACACGGTCACAGGCAGAGGGGGAGGAAGTGTGATCAAGGGTCCACACCCCCTGACCAGCCAGCAGGCTGTGAGCCCTCCTATCAGCCTCGCTGCTCAGCAGAAGGCTTTCATATGAAGCCATCGAGGGGACCTTGCTTTAAAAATAAGCCCTAGGGGCTAATGATTCAATAAAAACCCATTTCTAATGTGGAATGAAAATCTATTTCCAACGCAAAGTGAGGGAAAAGCAAGTATGTTTCCTCTGTCAGTTATTTAACATAACACACAACCTGAGATGAATGTCTTCCATAAGCTGGCCTTATTGAAGAAGTCCACGTATAAACGTTTGACCTCAGAAGCACGTGAGCAGGTAAAATGAATCATTCCCACGCTAGCAAAGTGGTAAGTAGAGCTCCTCACAGCTGCTGCTTCGGACTGGCCAGTCACCTGCGTGCTTTCTTAGAACTCTCCTTTGTTCTGACTTTATCACATGGTCATAAAGTTTACCAAGTTCCAGAGTTCTGGGGGGAATTTCAGGGCTGGGCAGAGAGGGAGGAGGCCCTGCAGCATTCGCTACAACCAAATCTCAAATCTTCAAAAACAAGAGGATTGTTTCTGCGAGCCGAGCTAAAGAATCAGTTCTGTTAGGTCTTCTGGAGTAACACGAGCCCAGCCTGTGCCTTAAATCAGAGTAGGTCTCCCCCCAGGGCACCTCCGCAAACCAGCCAGGGAGTGGGTGCCTCTTATCTCTTGCTGCTGGGGCTGAGCACAAAAGAGGCAGGGATCTCCCCTGCGGTGAGAAGGCTAAATTGAGTTCTCTTGCAAAATGGGGTCAAAGAAGGCGCAGAAAATACGGACTGCTTCACTGCACCTGTGAGAAGTGTCGTGGAACCATCAGGGCCTTTATTCCCACCCCAACCAGGCACGACCACCATCATCATCAGTACTATAGTCACTATTCGTGTGGTTCCAACACATCTCTACAGCCCTCTCTATAGTTTACAGACAACTGCGAATACAGTAGTCCCCTCATCCGCGGTGTTGCTCTCCACAGTTTCGCGTACCTGCGGTCAACCGCGGTCCCGAAGCCGACGTAGGGCCAGAAGGTCAGTAGGAGCCTCACGCTACGTCCTCGTGCCTACATCACTCACCTCACTTCATCTCATCACCGAGGAATTTTATCATCTCACATCATCACAAGAAGAAGGGGGAGTACAAGAAGATAAGGGTACAGGACGAGAAGATACTTTGAGAGAGAGAGACCCCATTCACATCACTTTTATGATAGTATATTGTTATAACCATTCTTTTTCACTATTAGTTATTGTTGTTCGTCTCTGACTGGGCCTAATTTAGAAATTATACTTTAGCATAGGTATGTATGTATAGGAAAAAAACATAGTATATATAAGGTTCAGTGCTATCCGCGGTTTCAGGCATCCACTGGGGTCTGGGAAAGCATCCCCGGTGGGTGAGGGGTCTTGGAAAGCATCCCCAGTGAGGGGGGCTGCTGTAGATTAGCAGGGCTGACTCAGGGCCTTAGTCGCTCAGCGCTCCTTCTTCCTGTGCCAGGTCAGTCAGGTCCCACCTGGGTCCTCCAGCAGGTAATGCTCCGCCCCCTCATGCTCACCTGCCCAGACGCCAGAGTTCAATGGTTCTACTCTGAAATAGCTACTCACCTTTGCCTGACCCCTCTACCCCTGTACTTCAGTTTCATGATCTAAAATGAAAGCAACAGATATATAATCTCAATAGGGCTGTTGTGAAGATTTAAGTATATTATATAAATATAGATACAGACATAGATATATATTCTCATCAGGATTTTGCGCTGCAACCCACAGAAATGAAGTCTGGCTAATTTAGGATGAAAGGGGATTTATCGAAAGGATTCTGGAGAGCCCAGAGCTCTCCAGAAAGGCTGAAAAACAGGTTTAAAGCCAATGTTGCCAGGAATAACGCCCAAAATCACATCACAGAGCAAGTCCCTTACAGAACCCTCTGCCACAGCCACTATCCCCAGACATACTGTGGATGCTGACACCAGAAACACGGTCATGGCTCAGGAAGGACGAAGCTGCCCTCGCTCCACCACCCTCAGCCGTCCCCACCTCAACACATCAACAGCTGCTGGGTCACAGCCTGGGCAGATGCACTGGCAGAGCCTGGATCATTCGCCCGCAGCTAGGATGCCACAAAGGAGGCTGGGAAAACAAGTATCTTGCATTTTTAGCTTCTGTAAGGTGTGTGTCATGGGGGAGGTGATTCCTATAGTCACAGGAAGTATGTTTAGTTGCTAACAGCCAACAAGAATGACTAATATTCACTAAGCAAGTGAAATACTTAATCCAGTCCCTGATGTGTTATCATCCTGTACCTTATCCATTGTACCTTGTCTGTGTTGACAAGTATGTCAGAACACCACATTATAAAGATATTCACAACGCCCCCCATTCTTCCCCCCAACACACCCACAAAACTTCCAACCTGTAAAACCTACCTATTTCCACACATCGATCTCTTTATTCTCCCGCCCCCCAAGAAGTCACTGGTTGTCTGATAAACAAATCCCTGCTTAATGTTTGATTACTGAAAATGGGTTACTTAGTGTGATTTTTTTCCCCCCGAATCTTTCTATTTTCACAAGAGATTCCAGGAGCCATAAAGCTTCAAACCCAGCAGAATCTCAAGCAGCTGTGAAATTTACCTTGGGGAGTGTGGGGTCAGTAACGAAGTCTTTCGTTAGTAAACCAGTATCACCAACTCCCTAACAGCCCCTATCTGCAGGGAGAACTCACGCGCTTCCCCAGGTTTTACCTCACCCAATCTCTCCCCAAACCCCATGTGATCGTCAAGGTAAGTGTTATTGCCTTCATTTGATAAATGAGATACCCTGAAAGGCTGAATGAATCTCCCAAGGGACTAAATCTGGTCAACAGGGGAGCTGAGACAGGACACAGGTTTCCTGACTCCTGACCAAATACTTTTCACTTTCTCCAGTCCCTGGCCATCCTTCTCCAGGTCTCAAGAACAATCACAGTGGTGTCAGTGAATAAGAGAACAAGGGGAATCCAAGAGACCCTCCCTGGGAGGAAGAGAGGCAGTCAGGGGAGAAGAAACGGGCACAAGATGATCCCCTTCCTAGAGCAATTCCATCTGCTTTGATTTAACTCCGAGTGTTTTTCAACTGGGTTCTGATTCCAAAACATTTACATTCACCAGGAGGACTGAATATAATTACTCCCTTTGTGTCTCAAAAATTGCAAAACTTAGGGGATGTACAACCACCACAGAAGGAACCCAGGAGCTGAGGTGGGGGTGAGGGTGGGGGGAGGGAAGCCCAATCTGCAAAACCAGTGTGAGCCTTTTTAGCTGCATCGATGGGGAAAGTGTGCTGTCTCTGAGCTCCATGATTAAAGCAAACGCAAATTAGTTTCTGCAAAGGTCTTTCCCCTTAAATTGAAAAGCACCATGTAATGGAATTTCATAGATGCTGCTTTGGAAATGACTTCATACCTCACTCTGTTCAGAGCTGAGAGGTGGCTGCATGGCGTGAATCATAAGAGGCTGAGGCTCTCGAGGGGCTGCCCAGCCTTCCTCCCACTTTCACGTCTACACAGTGGCAGGCTGCTCACCCCATCCCTTAACCTGGGCCGGGAATTAGTGAACTCAGAGGGCTGGAGTCACTGCTACGTGATTTGCAGTCTTCTCCTACCCCAAACCAGGCTATCTACCTGCAAGCCCTGCTTTCTGACCAGAGTCAGGCTCCTGGGGTTGCTAGTCACATAAGCCTGGCCCGGGGACACACATTTTAAATAAAAGGCCTTGGAGGACTGTGGGGTTTCCAGGCTCTCTAAGATTTCCAGTAGAAACAATGAAGTCAAGGTGACAAAGATTTAATGAATGCCACACCATTCTTTTCACTGACTACCTACCTGTGCTTTCTTCGGGGCACTCCTCAAAAACCTAAAAATCAGATTTCCAAATTGTCAGCAGCTTTGCAGTGAATCAAACAGGTTGCGTTACAGTGTCAAGCCTGATGGAGGAATACTTCCAGAGAGACCAAATCCTTAATGCACTCATGCAAGAAAAATGTGTTCACACCTACTATGTGCCAAGCCCTGGGATACAATAATGAACACAGCTATTAGTCACGGCTCATCGTTTGCAAACAAACAATGGAGACAGGATGCTCTCAAATACTTATTCCAACAAATGAAAAACTGCAACCCTGACAATGTATATGCCAGGTAGTGGGTGGTAGGGTGGTACTGAGAGAGCCCAGGAGAGGGGAAGTAGACCTAGTCAGCACATCGGGAAGGCATCCCTGAGGAAGTGACCTTTCAGCTGGAGAACTAGAAGGAAAAATGAACCAATAGAAGAGAGACAGGAAAACCCCTGAGGCAGAGGGCCTGGCAGGGGCACTGCCCCACCTGGGCAGGGGTGTGCTGAGGGACACAAACCTGCAGTCCATAGCATGCTCATTTTGTTAAATTCTTTCTTATTTGCTTATCATTTAATAAAAAGATCTACCTAAGATAATGGTATTAATCTTTAAACTACTGTCAATATTTTCTCTATTTGTAACAATCCTGTTATGACCACGTTGCCCAAACAGAGTCCACCCGGAGCTCTGCCCCTTCCCCTCTGCCCAATCTGCTAGAGTGGCTCACATGTTTTCCTGCCCTTTGTTTCTGTTAAAAATTCATAATTATGCTCCTCAGAAGAGTTGCACAATAACCCAGCAGCTTCCTTTTCTACATCAGCATGGATTAGATTATTGAATTAGTTAGAAATCAGGGCTCTGCACAAATAATGGAAGGCAAGACAGATGAGCTTTGATAGGAAGGCAAAGGAAGGCAGAGACACAGAAAGGCAGGCGTAGGTGGGCTCCCGTGGTGGCAACCAGCAGTCTTGAGAGCCTCACGTGCTAGTAAAGGGAAGTATCAAATCTCAGGTTCTGGTGTATCCTTGGTTTGTCCTTGAAGAAGGTCAGTGTGGCAGGAAATGCCTCATGTTGAACAAGCTCCATTTCCTTCTTCTCCTGGAGACGCTTCTAGACTACATTTCCCTTACAGTTAGGTGAGGCCATGGGATTCCTGCCTCGCAGAGTACAGGTGGAAGTGCTGTGGGCCACTTCCAGGCGTGGCTTATAAAAACCTGCAGAGTCCTCCTTGCTGTGTTTTCCCAACTCCTTGATGGACACAGAAGGCCCAACTGATGTAGAGCAGTGGTTCTCAACTGGGGGCAACTGTGTCCCCCTCTCCCCAAGAACATTCGGCAATGTCTGGAGACACTTTTGGTTGTCACACTGGGAGAATGTCCTACTGGCATCTAATGGGAGAGACCAGGGATGAGCTAAACATCCTACACTGCACGAGACAGCCCTCCATCCATAACAAGGAATTAGCCCGCCCCGAAACATCAATAGTCCCACGACTGTGAATTCTGAGCCAGAGCGGGGCAGAGCCACAAGGTGGGTTCTCCAACGACAGCATGGACACACACACACACACGCACGCACACACACACGCTGGACTGTGTTAGTGATTTTAACAAGAAATAAGCATTTATTGGGTTAGGTTATTGAGATTTGTGGGTAATCATAGCAGCAAGCACTATCGACAAATACAAGTGATGGAGGTTAGGCTTTCTGTGGAGGACAAGTGTACCTTAGCAACAGAGTAGTATCACTTGACAGGCACTGTGAAGGTCTGTGGGATAAAAAAATGAATGCTTGGTCCTATTCATTAAGTCAGTAGGCCTCACACCACCATGGCAGTGAATAAGGTCAAGAATGCAGTGGACTCCTCATAGCTCTTTCATTAATGACCGGGGGTGGTGTCTTTGGGGAGAAACTCCTAGCAACGCAGTGGAGGAACACGGGAGGAATCTGCACCTGTCCAGGAAAAAACACACGACACGCCCGAAGCAGAACCAGTGCTAACCTCTCTCATTTTCCTCTTTCCCTCGTCCCTTTTTTGTGTGACAGACTAGCTGACAATAACCAGCAAGGTCCGTTTAGTGTATGGTCTGGTCTTGCTGTGACTAATAAGATGATTGGTTGTATATAGCCTCTTTATGGCTGTTCATTATATCACCCTAACATAAAGTAATTTAATTTCAGTGGGATAATTAGGGTATTTCTAATCTAACGATAGTCTGAATGAAATGAGATTCTCAGAGGGAGATTTGTGTATCAGGAGATTGGTGACCTCCGGCCCCAATTTTCACACAATGTATTAATCTGACAGCCCTACTTCCCAGGCATACTGTATCCGTACATTTCTGAGCCTGTGGGTTATAGAACACACCCGCAAATGAGATTACTTTATTTATAATGAGATTTCCTTGGGCTCAAGGAGACAGATCATAGTATTTTAACTGAGGCCTTCAGACTGACAGAGGATCCATCTGTTAATAGAAGCCCTGAGATGCAAATGTACTCAAGAGGGAGTGTGGCCTTGTCTGGGGTCTGGGAGATGCCAGTCAGCAGGAGAAATCACGACTGAGCCCCTTAGGATGCCTGCCTGCCTGGGGCAGCTCAAGGCCTCCCCAGCAGAGCAGCCTGGCGCTGGCCACTGGCCGAGGGCCACAGGAAGGCTGTTCTCACCTGCCCCCAGGAGGAAGCTGCCCTCGGAGTCTGCTCATCGAGGCCAAGGTGGGGAATAAGGAACGAGACCATGGGATAGAGGAAGCAGTATGTGCTGGTGGGGGGTCAGCAAGGAGGGCAGCCGAAAAGACCTACCGGCTGCTCCTCAAGCCCCCAACCCCCGCCTCCCCCAGTGGCAGACCCACTGACCTCTGTCCTCCACCCCGGCTCCAAACCTTAGCAGTAGAGTCCCTCTTTTGTACCAGTCATCAGCAGCAGGATGCTGCCTCTTACAAAATCTGCTACTGAAAACACTTCCCATTATTCTTTTATTCATTGAGCACCCAATGCGCTGAGCACGGGTCAAGCCTGCTTGGGAAACGCCTTTAAATTTCTTTTAGAATTTAATATGAGAGAAAAAAATAGTCTGTTTCTCTGGAAGAAATACCATGTTTTCTTCTATCAGGTAATAAGAATTGCATGGCTCATCTTGTTCTCCTGTTTTCTTGGGTGCCAGGAAGCTCAGAGATTAATATCATGCTCAATAATCTCATAAAACACCAGCATGAGGTTGCTGTTTTAGGTCTTTTTCCTCCTTATCTTCTATCTTCTTATTTTCTATTTCTAGTAAAAAAAAGAATGACTTGTATGCATCTTATGTAGTAAGGTATTTCAAGTTCAATTTGGGAAGAATATATTTTATTTTCAAAAATAAGCAAAGATAACCTGAAATAATGTAACATTGTGTGCCAGCTATACTTTAATAACAAACATCTTTTTAAAAAAGAAAACACATATAAAGTGCTGCCTTGTCTTTGCCCCCTGCTCAAAATAAAGCTGTTACCTTTCTAGCCCTGTCCGCCATGGTGTTTAGCAGCCAGGGATGCGTGGTCTCAGACATGTTTACCAAGTAAAACACTGACTTGAGGGGCGCCTGGGTGGCTCAGTCATTGAGCGTCTGCCTTCGGCTCAGGTCATGATCCCAGGGTCCTGAGATTGAGCCCCACATCGGGGTCCCTGCTCCGCGGGAAGCCTGCTTCTCCCTCTCCCACTCCCCCTGCTTGTGTTCCTTCTCTCGCTGTGTCTCTCTCTGTCAAATAAATAAAATCTTAAAAAAAAAAAAAAAAAGAAAACACATAGGAAAATTCCTTCACATCCTCGAAGAAATATATTTCCTCCCATTTTCTTGGAGACATGTGGCCCTACTGATTTGTCTTTCGCTTTTCCATTTTTTAACAGATACAATGAATGAATAAAATAAAGACACATAATAAAACCAAAAAAATAAAAAAGCAAAGATAGCCACGTTGACTTACAAAAGGCCACTGTTAAAAATTCTTTAGTATTTGCTAAGTGCCTATTAATAACTAACATCTGCTGAGCCCATGACACGGGTCCTTTTCTAAGCACTCTGAACCCCACAGCAGCCTCTGCTGTAAAAACTATTATCGCCAGGCACCTGGGTGGCTCAGTCGGTTAAGCGTCTGCCTTCGGCTCAGGTCATGATCCCAGGGTCCTGGGATCGAGCCCCACATCGGGCTCCCTGCTCCCCGGGGAGCCTGCTTCTCCCTCTCCCTTTGCCTCTCCCCCTGCATGTGTTCTCTCTCGCTCTCTCTCTCACTATCTGTCTCTATCAAATAAATAAATAAAATCTTAAAAAAATTAAAAAAAAAAAAAGAACTATTATTGACACTTTGGAGGTGAGGGAATGAGGAACAGAGACGCTGAAGAGTTTGCCTAGGGTTACACCTTCAGGAAGGAGTGGAACCAGGATGGAAACGTGGGCAGTCGGGCTCCGGCAGGCGCCCTCTTAACCAGTGCTCCTCGGCACACACAAGTCCCCATGCTAGGTGACAGGACATGTACGTGACACGTGTGGGACACCTCTGCGAGGCGGCCTCACATCCCCTGGAGCTTCCTTTCTACTCCAGCCTTGCTGCAGCAACGGCCATGCCGAGGAGTGACCTGACGGCACCCTGCCTCGGCAGCGTGAAGAGTCTCTTCTGCCTCCCCGGGGTCTCTGCCCCAGCAGACACCTCATGGGAGGTGGCAGGAATCTGCTCCATGATTCTGACACCTGCACAGACTTGGGAAAATCGGGGAGCTAACACCACGTGCGGCGAGCCTTGACCGACAAGGGATGGAACCAGTAGATGAGGGCTCCCCATTTCTGCCCCGTGGGCAGACAATTCTGAGGCCTGTTTTACACGGCTCCTCAGGGATCCCCAGTGGAATTCAGCCACTGTGGCCCACACTGCTGCTCAGCTCAGACACCCTGGGCTGGCTTTCCTTGTTTTAGTTCATATATCCTAGGTCTCCACTCTTGCTCCTTGGGATCAATTTCTAAAGCAAACTACTTGTAGGCAAGATCTTGTCTCAGCTCTGCTTTGGGGGTAAATCAAGGCGAAGACACTAAAGTTCCTAGCTTGAGGAGCTCAGATTAGGGTGACAGGTCATTACGAGAGGAACAATTCAGCAATGGTAGACTAACAATCTATGACCAAGTAGCCAGTACAATGACTCAAGCTATAAAAACACAAGAGCCCAGAGAAAGTCAAGTAAGTAGGGAGCTACCATAAAGTTTTATTTGAACACAGCCACGTGTTCATTGACATGTTGCCTATGGCTGTTTTCCCACTACAACAGCAGAGCTGGGTAGTTGCAACGGAGACCCATGGCCAACCAAGCCTAACATATTTAGTAGCTGGCTGTTTACTGAAGAGTTTGTGGATCTCTGACATAGAAAATCCAGGCGCCTATGGGAATAGAGAGAATGGGCACGTAGTCTACTTGACAGGTGGTGGTGGGATGGATGGTCACCAAAAGCTGGGAAGAGTCAGAGCGTTGAAGAACAGGAGCAAGGGCATGCCAGGAAGGGGCAACGGGTGGATCAAAGGCAGGGCTGAGCCTCAGCAAGCTGCTGGGAAGGAATCATAGGCAGCTTGCTGTTGCCCGAGAGAAAAGAACCGAGAGGAAAGTGATGGGAGATGAGACTACAGGCAGACATTTCCTTCAGGAAATTGTTGCTGGGCAATTTCTCTCATTTGGAGATATTTCCTTCAATAGGCAAAGACACTCTAACAAAGAGTGACTCCAGAGCCTGGCTTATACCCTCTACTGAAGGGAGTTTACGTGAAGTTCGTAATGCTTGTGCTCTTCTGATGATCGGTGGGAGCCCCTGCTCATAAAGCAGCCCCCTTTGCAGCTGGGCATTCCTGCCATTAGAGACCCACTGCTTTGCCCTCCTCGGGTTGCGTGCCTTGGAGTAGGCCGGCTGTGGCCTCTTGCCCCAGACACAGCTGACTCATCACCATTTCGGTCAGACGCCACTGGGAGCTCGGACAGGTCTCCCCCACAGGCCAGCTCTGCAGTTTCCTGATATGAGGACGAGGCAACAATGAGGGGGCAAGAACAATCATGAGAGACAGACCTACTGCACAGCCCCGGGAGGGGTGCTTCCTCACACCTTTGGGAAAGAAAAAACCCCGGGTGAACCCGCATGGTCCGACAATGAGTTATTTTGTGTAGCTCTTTCAGGGAACACTTACTGCGGACAAAATATGTGCCCAGCAAGGCAATATACTCGGTACAGATAAACGATGAAGGTACCACCTGCCCTTGAGGAGCTCACAGTCTAATGGGGGAGATGGACGTGCTATTTTCAAGGCAGGGCGAGTGGTGCCAACTCCCCTCTGATGGGAGTGCAGCTCCTGAGAGGTAAAGCATGGGAGGATATTAAAAGCTTAAAAAACATCTTAAGGGAATATGCTTTAATGATCATTCTGGAATGAACTACAGTTAGCCACATCAACTGCTGACATGCAAATGTATACACGAAGTCCTGAAAGATACTCCAAACCAGTTTATACCCCTTAAGAGCTCCCAGATTTCCCTGACAATACTTATTTATACTCTTGACTGATTTGGTGAACCATTTCTGAAAAAGCAATGAAAAGGTAAATTTCAGTCCCCAAAGGACAGAACTTAAACATAATTTGGAAAACAACCTGATAATACCAAGTTGCTGGCATGTAGATATCCATTTTCAATTGTTTCAGATTTGGCTATAAAAGCTAAGATGGAGAAAACCAGCAGTGAGTTTTTTTTAAAAGGAAGAAGGCAAGACTGATGAATCACAGACCTGTACCTCTGAAACAAATAATACATTATATGTTAAAAAAAAAAAAAAAGAGATAGTAGGAAGGGAAAAATGAAGGGCGGGAAATCGGAGGGGGAGACGAACCATGAGAGACTGTGGACTCTGAGAAACAAACTGAGGGTTCTAGAGGGGAGGGAGGTGGGGGGATGGGTTAGCCCGGTGATGGGTATTAAAGAGGGCACGTATTGAATGGAGTGCTGGGCGTTATACGCAAACAATTAATCGTGGAACACTACATCAATAAATAAATAAATAAATGTGTTAAAAAAAAAGGAAGAAGAAGGGTTAACATTTACTGAGTATGTGCATCTTGTCAAACACTGTGCTGAGGGCTTCATCATATGCATTATCTCCCTGCATCTTCCCAACTGTCCTCTGAGGGAGACTCTAGCACTGTGACCGTCTCCATGTGATGGACAAAGCAACAGAGTCACACAGAGTGGGTAACCTGTCCTCCAGCCATCCCTGGAAGAGGCAGGTATCACCTGACAGTATGTGCACAGGAAGGGCCGCATCCTTCACCACTTCACCATCCTTCAACTGTCCCCCCTCACGGGCCAGGCCCCCGTTCCCGCCCGGGACGGCTTTTTTTTTTTCCCCCCAGCAGTTTTGCCCTGAATAGGCTTTAGGATAAGTTCCTTCCTCGTGATAAGCAGGGCCCACGACCTCTGACAGCTGTTCCCCGCTCCTCCTCATCCTCTGAAACAATCAGTAAGCATTAGAGAGTGCTTTTCCCTTTACAAAGGTGATAATTAGATAACAAGCTGAGATTAAAGTAATTACAGTCAGACAGCTGGTGAGGCAGCACAGTCATGTTGAAATATTGTTGGTACTTCAGCATCTGGTTCTAATAACAGCACAGGCTAAAGGATTTTACATTAATTACAGAACATAATTTAATATAAACATATTTAATTACAATTGATGAGCGGTAAACTGTTCAAGAATGACTTAACCCCTTCCGCGTGTCAAAGTGATGGGAACTTTGGGCAGGCTGCAGCCTCTTCCGCTGTCTCTCTCAGCCTCCCCCGCCATGCCTTCCACAACTCCCTGGTCCCCTCTCCTACAGAAAAATCCCCCTCAAAGACAGAATGTTCTAGATGGGGATGTTGCTCATTGACTATCCCATCCTTAGAGAGCCAGGTGAAAGGAGGTGAGTGTGCCAGCCAGCCTGGGATGCGTTGCTTTGGCTGGACCAGCTGCCCTTCCTCATATTACCTCACACTGATGAGACAAGGTTAGCTCCCCTTAGCTGGTCTTCCCCGTGTTCTCACACCTTTATGTGGTGCTGGCTTGGCTTCTGACAGTCAGTGAACCACCTCTTAGACCATCCTCAGATCTCCAAGAAAAAGTATGTCATGACTAGGAAGTCCCTGTACATGGTAGCAGGGGTATTTTCACAGTTTTGGAGTAAATGTGTAATATCTGGAGACCCCTATGTGAGAAAGGACACTCTGCTCTGTCAGGAATTCTTCCTTACATGCTGCTAACCCCTCCCCACCCCCTCCAAACTAGCAGAAACAGGTCTTGTGTGAAACAGTTTCAAACAAATTGGGACCACACAGACACAATCCTCAGTGGATAAAGGACTCAATCATCATTACCTACACATCAACTTCCGAGGTTCATAGATGAGAGATATTCAAAAGCCACAAACATGCCATGTTATGGACTGCATGACTATATTCCCCTCAAAATTCATATTTTGAAATCATAACCCCCAATAGGGCAGTATTAGGAGATGGAGCCTTTGGGAGGTAATTAGGTTTAGATGAGGTCATGAGGGTGGAGCCCTCATGATGAGATTATTCTTAAAAACCAAAAAGTGGAAACAACCTAAACGTCCATCAACCAATGAATGAATAAACAAAATGTGGCATAGCCATACAATTGAGTACTATCCAGCCATAGAAAGGAATGAAGTATAATAGAGGCTACAACATGGATCAACCTTGAAAACATCTTGCTAAGTGAAAGAAGACAGACACGAAAGCCCACATTTTGTATGATTCCATTTTTATGACATGTCTAGAATCGGCAAATCTATAGAGATAGAAGGTAGATTCATGGTTACCAAGGGAAGGGAGGAGAGGGGAAATGAAAGTGACTGCTTGTACACTTCAAATTCGTTAAAATAGTAGATCTTATGTTATATAAATTTTAACTCAATTAAAAAAAAAACTACCAATCTGGGAACTGGAGCTTAATCCCCCTGGAGAAGCTGCGAGCCTCTGTAAAGTGGGTGGCTCACAGTTATCTCATCCAAGAGGTGAGGAAGCTGGGGTATTTATACACCAGCTCCCACCAGTCACTGACTGAATAAGGTTGCTTCAATGCAATCCCTATCAAAATCCCTATCAAAATTCACAGAGATAGAGAACAATCCTAACATTTGTATGGAACCACAAAAGACCCTAAATAGACAAAGAAATCTTGAGAAAGAAAAACAAAGCTGTAGATATCATGCTCCCTGATTTCAAACTATATTACAAAGCTATCATAATCAAAACAGTATGGTACTGGCATAAAAAACAGACACGTAGATCAATGGAATAGAATAGACAGATCAGAAATAAACCCATGCATATTTGGTCAATTAATTTACAACAAAGGAGGCCACAATATACAATGGGGAAAGGATAGTCTCTTTAATAAACGGTTTTGAGAAAACTGGACAGCCACAAGCAAAAGAATGAAACTAGACTACCATCTTACACCATATGCAAAAATTAACTCAAAATGGATTAAATCTGAATAGAAGACCTGAAACCATAAAACTCCTAGAAGAAAATGTAGGTGGTAAACTCCATGACATTGCTCTTGGTGATATTTTGGATCTGACTCCAAAAACAAGGCAACAAAAGCAAAAATAAACGAGTGGGATTACACCGAACTAAAAGGATTCTGCACAGCACAAGAAACTATCAACAAAATGAATAGACAACATACTGAAAGGGACAAAATATTTGCAAGTCATATATCTGATAAGGGGTTAACATCCAAAATATATAAAAAAAACTTATACAAATCAATAGCAAAAAAAGCAAACACTCCAATTAAAAAATGGGCAGAGGATCTGAATAGCTACTTTTCCAAACAAGACATACAGACGGCCAACAGACCATGAAAAGATGCTCAGTATCACTCATCATCAGGGAAAAATGCAAATCACAACCACAATGAGATATCACCTCATATCTATTGGAACGGCTATTTCAAAAAGACAAAGAATAACAACTTTTGGCAAGGAGGTGGAAAAAAGGGAACCCTTGCGCACTGTTGGTAGGGATGTAAAATTGGTGTAGCCACCATGGAAAACAGTATGGAAGTTCCTCAAAAAATTAAAACTGGAAATACCATATGATTCCACCTCTGGGTATTTATCCGAATTATATGAAAACACTAATTTGAAAAGATATATGCACCCCTATGTTCACTGCAGTATTATTTACAATAACCAGGATATGGAAAAAACATAATATGCATTGATGGATGAATGGATAAAGAAGATGAAGTATATATATAGATATATATCTATATCTATATATATAAACAAGGTTTAATAGAAATCCTTGAAAAAGTAAGCCAAGAAACAGAAAAGAAAACCACAGTTAAATTCAACAGAAGAAAAGTCATGGACTCTGATGAAGAGGACGATTATTGAAATTTAAGATGTTTAGAGACTGGAACTTAATGGAACAGTTCTAGGACAGATAAGACTGGGTAGAAGTGAAGATCTGATTGTTTACTTTGTTTATTGTCTATATATGCCTTTTAAAAAAATAAACTTGTTATGCAAAAAAAAATCCACAAATATATATATCTATATAGATATAGATATAGATTTATATTGTATATATACACAATGGAATATTACTCAGCCATAAAAAATAATGAAACCTTGCATTTGTGACAACATGGATGGACCTTGAGGGTATTATGATGAATGAAATTAAGTCAGACAGAGAAAGACAAATGCTATATGAACTCACTTATATGTGGAATCTAAAAACAAAATGAAACTCATAGATACAGAGAAAAGAGTGGTGGTGCCACAGGGGAGAGGGGCTGGAGGGTGAGCAAAATGGGTGAAGGGGGTCAAGAGGTACAAGCCTCCAGTTATAAAAGAAATAAGTCATGGGGATGTAATGTACAGCACGGTGACTCTAGTCAATAGTGTTGTCGTGCACATTTGAAAGTTGCTAGAAGATTAAATCTTAAAAGTTTTCATCACAAGGAAATAAAAACAAGGTTTTGTAACTTTGCATGGTGATGGATAGTAACAGACTTAGTGTGGTGATCATGATGTATACAAATATCGAGTCATTACATTGTTCACCTCAAACAAGTATGATATTATATGTCAGTTATACCTCAATTTAGAAAGTCTGTATAAAATGCTTCACAGTGCTAGACACAGAGAAAGCTCTCAATAGATGTAGTTATATTTATAGGAGACTCACTATGGTTAAATAAGTTGATCAAAATTGCACAGCTAATGCAAAGTCGCGGTAGGATTTACTCAGATCTGTCTATACGACACAATCTTTTTTTCTTTTTACAATACAATCTTTCATACTGAGAATTATACTAACCAAATATATACTAACCACCTTGCAAACACACATCAAAAGGCAATCATGTCATCATTGCATTCAGAGGCTATAACAACATCTTTATATCCTTACTCTCCTTCCCCCTTATGTGCCCTGTTTGGGGGAAGCAGCTGCTTTTCTCACAAAAAGGCCCGAGGGCTGATGTTATTGTCTGCTCAAGTTTAAATAGATGCGCGGGGTTTTTTATGGAGATGCTCATTTGAGATGCAAAGCCTGCACATTTGCCGCCAATTTAGTGCAAAGGACCAAGATATACGAACACCTGAGACTGCAGGAACAGCAGGGTGACACTTCCTCACTCACATGTCGGTCCTCCTGTTCCCCTGTTGAATCACCCGACTTTCAGTGGGCTCAACAAAAAGGTGCCCTAGCAGAAGAAAATGGAAGGAATCTCTTCCCATCATGCCCTGCATGAACTCCCAGCAAAGGGCGTGCCGGAGGAATGACAGAAGGACATGGGGCTCAGAAGCCAAACCTACCTGATCAGGTAGTGGTTGATAATAGTGTCGAAGTAGCTGTAGTACACGGCATTGTTCACGTGGCCATACTGGTCATTGTCCTGCCATCTCGTCTGGATGGGTAAGAAGTACCCATAGGCCTCATGGTGTCGATGACAATCCTCAACTCTCTGGCTCTTTGGTGATGTGCCCAAGGAACGGACATTCCTAGGAAGCAACCTCGAAGCCCAACAGGTCATAGCTGGTGATTGCTGTCTTGGAGCAGACCTTCAAGAAGAAAGCAACAAAGGATAAGGATGGTGTGCCGAAATCTTGATATCAGGTTTACAAAGCAATTTCATTCAATTTTGCCCATCGGTTTCAAAAGGAAATTCGATTTTTCTCCCAGGAGGTAAATCTTCCTTTATAATCCAAGTCCTTGTCACAAATCTGTTTACTTTTTTAAAAGACTCCTTACTAAAAAGGCTTTCACAAACACTGACAGAAACCAGTGAAGCCTCTGTTTGAATTTTTTTTTTTATAAAGATTTTATTTATTTATTTGAAAGAGAGAGAGAATGAGAGACAGGGAGCACGAGAGGGAAGAGGGTCAGAGGGAGAAGCAGACCCCCCGCTGAGCAGGGAGCCCGATGCGGGACTCGATCCCGGGACTCCAAGATCATGACCTGAGCCGAAGGCAGTCGCTTAACCAACTGAGCCACCCAGGCGCCCCTGTTTGAATTTGACTAGTGGGAATTTAAATTAAAAAATTTTGATTTATATTTGTATGGAGGTCTTCCATTCCACAAAGTATTTTCAAGGCGGGTACATTCTTTCCTCCCTCCCTCCCTCCCTCCCTCCCTCCCTCCTTCCCTCCCTCCCTTCCCTCCTTTCAGATTTTTTATTTACTTGTTTGTTTGTTTGTTTGTTTGTTTATTTATTTGAGAGGGTGAGTAGGGGCAGAGGGAGAGCAAGTCTTAAGCAGACTCCACACTGAGCGTGGAGCCCAAGGAGGGGCTCAATCTCATGACCCTGAGATCTCAACTTGAGCCAAAACCGAGAGTCCGACACTTAACTGACTGCACCACCCAGGCACCCCGAGGTGGGTACATTTCTGCTGAAATCTGTAACACCACTGAGGACATAAAGAGAGAGCTCAGGCAACCAGTATAAAATAAAATGTTTGCCAGAAAATATCATCAACTGGGCCTACTATCAGGGCTTTTTTAAGGGTATGAATTTTTTTCTTGGAACAAAAGTAACTTTCCAAAAATGGGAAAAAATTTAAATATGCATAACAAAGGGGGGATCCCAACAACCCAATGACACCAGTTATATTCATTATTCCAGTCTTATATTCATGTATCTGTATATGCATTCTTAAATTGGACCATATTGCACATGCCGTGTCACTATCTCTTATGCTTAACAATAGATCATTATCATGCATGCATATTCTTCTACATCATTTGTAATGTTGAATTCCATAATATTGCATTGTATTAAAGCACCACAATTTATCAAATCCTCTATTGTTGCATACTTAGGATTCTGACTCCAATTTTATTGACTGGGATTAGAATCTTTGTAAATAAATCTTCCCACACATCCGGATTATTTTCTTAGGGTAAACACCACCCAAGCAGAATTGCTAAAGGGCAATTGTTAAAGATTTTGAGATAAATCGGTGCCCTCCAGAAAGGTGGTACCAACTTCTACCCTCCCCAGTGGTGATGTGCAGGCCAATTTCCTTGTTGATTTTAAAATGCTTTGTCGATTTGACTGTGTTCTCTCATTTCCACACAAATTCAATGAAATGTGCTAAGTGGAGAGAATGACTCCTGCCACCGGCTGTGTTAGAATAACCAGTATCAGAATAACCCCTCTGTTTGAGAAGCGCTATCAAAGCTAGATAAATGTAAAAGAAGAGCTGCTTGAAGCTAGGAGCAAATAATCAAGGCAGCAGGACTTTACAGGCTGCAACCTTGGGGACAGGGGAACACATTCAAGGGAGCCCAGCACTTGCCAACACTTTCTCATCCGGGTATTTGCCAGCTCAACGAGTGGGGAATAAAGCCTGCAAGATGGCAGCAGCCTACAGCTCCTGGTGGTCTTGTCATGTTGGAAGAGGGGACAAAAAGTGATAGGCCAGCATCCTGGAGAAGGGTGAGCTGCAGAGATGTGAGCCTGGAGGTGCAGGGTCCCCTCAGGGCATCTGCTGCCTCCCACACAGCACATGCTCTGAGGAGACAGACAAACCCTTGGAAAGCAACTACTACAAGGCTAAAAACCTAAGGAGAAAATAGGAGTCTCATTGTGCTGAGGACATAGCTTTCAGGGCTGCTGAGGAGGAGGGCAAAGACCCCAGACTCTCAGATTCAACCCGAGAAGGGTTACCCCCTTACAGGGAGGACAAACTTTAAACTGATCAGCCTTGATCAAGCTTACCTACCCAAGTTAAATCACCTTGAGAGGGAAATAACACCACCTACAGCCTCTGCAATGTTTCATACACAAAGTCTGGCATTCAGTCAAAACCAGCCAGGCCTACCAGTAAAGAGGAACGAATGACCAAAATCCAAAAGTATTAAAAAAAAATAAAAATAAAAAATAAAGAGATTCAGAGACTCACACAAATTTTAAAATAACCATGATTACCAGACATCAGATAAAGGGCTAATATCCATCCCTAATACATAAAAAACTCTAAAACTAAGGGGGTTAAGAGTTTTAAAAACCCAACAGAAAAATAAATGAAAGTCACAAAGAGACAATCCACAAATGTTTTTAAATGACCTTTAAACATATGAAAAGATAGACTTAGGTCATAATATGAGAAATTATAACTATGCTGCATTACTGTTTCTCAGTGATGAAATCTGGTAAAAATACAAAGCTTGACAGCACATTCTCTTGACAGGACCTCTTACACGCTGCTGGTGGGAATGTCCCCCACCTCTATGGGAGGAGAATGTGACAATATCTAATGCAATCATGAGTGAGTTTACCTTTTGACTCATATCTAAGAATTTACCTTGAAGGTACACCTTCAAGAATACAAAAATACAGGGCGCCTGGGTGGCTCAGTTGGTTGGGCGACTGCCTTCAGCTCAGGTCATGATCCTGGAGTCCCTGGATCGAGTCCCGCATCGGGCTCCCTGCTTGGCAGGCAGTCTGCTTCTCCCTCTGACCCTCCCGACCCTCCCCCCCTCTCATGTGCTCTCTCTCTCTCAGTCTCTCTCTCTCAAATAAATAAATAAAATCTTTAAAAAAAAGAATACAAAAATACATATGAAAAAGGAACATCACTATTGGTTATTGAAAAAATACTGGGATAAAACAAACAGAGGATTGGTTGAATCAACTATGGTACATTCACACGATGGTATATTATAGAGCTGTAAATAAAAACTAAAGAAGGTGTGGTAAGGAGTGATTTCCAGGATGTATCTGCAGTCAGTCAAAATAAGCAAAGGGCAAGAAAGCATATATGTTACTTTTGCATAAGAAAGAAGAGAAAATAAGCTCTTTTCTGGGAGATACAGGCTAGCTGGAGCAAGGCAGAGGGAGAACACCCAGATGGTATGCACAGCCTATGTTCCTTGAAAGCAGCTCTACAGGCCACTAGATGTCTGACAAGCCTGAAGCCTGCTCCTCAGGCCACAGCTCCAGGCCAGGCACAAAGGCCTATTTCACAGGACTGGGGGGTGTGCTTCTGTCTGCTATCTATGCAATGCCCTGGGGGTGGCATCCTGCCAAGAACTGCCTCTCTGACTGCCATAGTCTCCTGGGACGCAGGGATGCAAGCCCCTACCCCATCCCCGGCTACTAGAGCCAGGGGATCAAGGGATGTCCTCTGGGTAGCAGCTGCAAAAACCAGGGCACCAAACAGGCAAAAGCTCCCTTCCAGGAAATGTTGGTACTCTGGAGCACGGCAAAGGGAGAGCGTAAAGACGGCACCAGCCAATCTCCATCCCCAGAGAGTTTTCTAGCAGGCTACTAGATGTGTTAAATTTGATGCCTGTGCTCAGGCTAATGCTTTAATAAGATAATTATTTATTTATATTTACAAAAGGAAAATAAGGAAGGTTGAACTTGAAACTAATGAGGGTGCATTAACAAGGTGGGTGGGGTGAAAAAGGGGAAGTAATACTCCTCTGAATATAGCTTTTTGTGTAATTTTGGGTTTGGGGACCATGTTAATGTTTTACATACTCACACATGATGATGATGATGATGATGAAATTAACAATGATGGAAGGAAAAGAAATAAAAAATGGAATATAAACAGAAACAAATGAGTCCAACTATATTTCAAATGAGTAACAATCACACTGAAGGGAAAAATAATTACTTTTGAATACAGAGTTTTGACTATATACCCTCAGTCTAAAGACAAAAATCTTTTAACAAATACTAAACACTGGTTAGTGCACATGTTTTTTTATAGTGGTAGGATTAGCAATTCTGGAACTGCTTTCTGTGAACCTAAGACTGGGAAAATGGGTAGATATGCCAAGGATAATGTGAGCCAGATTTCTCACTTGGAGAAAGGATTTACAAATAGGAAGGGGAAAAACTAAGATAAGACTTCTGGTGTTAGATTAAATTTTGGAGTATCAGTATGAATTCACAGATTAGAGACAGAAATAGAGGTTTCTTATCTCCACTGAGCCTTGACACAATGACACTCTAGTAGCAAAATGATCATATTGAAGTATCCAGATCTTAGGTTCTAAACACCTTTCTCCACTAAAGGAAAGGAGGATGTCTTAAAGAAATGACTGATTCCAATGCTGGGGCAGATAAAATAAAAGATGATCCTGTTGTGGCACATCGTGTTGTGCCAGCAAGTAAAGAAAGTTCAAAGAAGATTGCAAAAGTCCGTAAGAGCCTGCCTAAGGGGGTTTGAAATGGCCATATCTGGACTATTTGAGCATTAGATTTAAAAATGAGATCAAGGGTGGGGGGTGCCTGGGTGGTCAGTCAGTTGGGCATCCAACTCTTGATTTCAGCTTAGGTCACAATCTCAGGGTTGTGAGATTGAGCCCCACATTGGGCTCCACACTGGGTGTGGAGCCTGCTTGGGATTCTCTCCCTCTCTCTCCTTCTGTCCCCACAACTCTCTAAAAGAAAAAATTAGATTGATGGATTATAATCTTCTCAATTAAATAAGAATTCCTAAGTCTGCAAAATTAATAAATGGGGTCAAAGGAAAAGTTATTCTTTCCCTAGGTATGCCAAGTAATAAATGTAGAAAGGATAATAGATTTAGAAAATCATCATTTTGCAAATATCATAGTAATAATTGATTCACTCAAGAATCACTGATGAATGCTAAAATACACTAGGCACAAGTTTGGTGAGGAGCATAATATTTATATGGTCCCCAAATATTTCTCCCACAAATTATTTACTCATTACAAATCAATAACAGTAGCTTTATGGTGGATCACACACAAAGACAGTATGATTTTACCAAGTTATCCAAGTCAGTAACACCAATAACAAACCAACAGACTGAGACGATATACTGAGACAGACACAGTATCACTTCTGTGCTATTTCTGGCAACAATGCATTATCTGAATCTAATCATGATGGAACATCAGAAAAACCAAAATTGAAGAACATTCTACAAAGTAATTGTTCTGTATTCTTAAAAAATATCAAGATCATGAAAGACAAATAAGGGTGGAAGAATTATTTTAATTAAAAGAGACTAAATATCCCTGACAAGTAATTGTAAGGCATGATCCTAAATCACTGGATTGGGAAAAAAAATGGAGCTATAAGGGACATTATTGCAAGAACTGATAAAAATTTGAATTCAGATTGTAGATCACACAATAGTATTATATCAATATTAAACTTCCTAATTTTGATAGTTGTACTGTGGTTATTTAAGATGAATTCCTTGCTTTTAGTAAACTCAACTGAAGAATTTAGGAAATAAGAAGCATGACATTTGCAACATCCTGTCAAATGGTTCAGAAAGAAATAGTGTGTGTGAATGTGGCAGGGGAGAACACCTGTGCATGGAGGAAAGGAAGATAAGGCAAATGGGGAAAAAAATGTAACACATTGTAACTCTTGGTAGAAGATATACAGTAATGCTTTCCACCATTCCTACAAGTTTTCTGTAAATTTGAAATTTAAAAAAATTAAAGTTGTCCCCCAATATTCATATGTTCAAAACAGATTTTAAAAAACTATTTTACCAGAGCAATGGAATCTATGAAATATAATCATTATATTATGAATTCAGTAGATAGGTTAAACAACAGATTAGTTATAGTAGAAGAAAAAAATTAACTGGAACATAGGTCAGTTTAAATATTAAGATTGAAGCACAAATAGATAAAAAAAATTTAAAATACAAACAAGCATAACCAACACATATAGGACAGCACTTTTTTTTTAAGTGACATAATTGTTGTAATTAAAGTTTTAGATAAACAGGAGGCAGATAATGGGTAAGAAGCAATATTTGAAGAGATACTGACAGAAAGTTTTCCCAGACTGAAAGACCTGGAGCCACAGATCCAAGAATCATTATGACTCCAAGTTGGTTAAATTAAAGAAAAGCAACCAGAACAAAACTGCTGAAAACCAAAGACAAAGACAAGAGAATCTTGAAGAAAAAACGAAAAGACATTTTACCTTCAAAGCAACAACAACAGGCTGACTTATTTGATGGAAACAACGGAAAACAGAAGATGGCACCTTGAAAGCTCTTCAAGTAAAGAATTGCAAAGCTAGAATTCTACACCCAGAGAAAATATCCTTCAAAATTGAAATCTAAATAAATAGCCATTTTAACAAAACCTGAGAGAATTCATCCCAGCAGATCTACACTAAGGGAAATGCAGAAGGGTACTCTTTAAGCAGGAGGAAAATGATCCTCAATGAAAGCATAATAATGAAGAAAAGAATGAAGAGCAGTGGAAAGGGTAAATAAGTGGGTAAATTTAAATTAATACTGACTCCTTAAATAATAATATTGATAATATCTTATGGTATTTAATATATATAATATAAATATATAGATATTTAAAATATTCCACAGCAGTAGCAAAGGGATAGTAGAGTAAATTCAGTTATAGTGTTCTAAGGTCCTTGTATTCTTCAGTAAGTGGTAACAATCCTAATTTAAGGTTGACCGTAAGTCCAGGATGCATGTTGTAACCTCTAGGATAATCACAAAAATAACAGAAAATGAATATTTAATTAACAAAAGGAAAACTAAGCAATAAAAAAAATCTTCAAATCCAAAGAAGAAAATATCTAAGGTGAAATGACCAAAACACAGATGAGACACACAAAAAACAAAGTAAGGTAGTAGACTTAAGAAAAAAAATAACAATAATTATATTAGTTGTAACTAAATACTCCAAATAATAGACAAAGATTGTCAAAATGTATTTTTTTTAAACCCAACTACACATTACTTAAATGTAAGGACACAGAAAAGCTGTGAGGAAAAAGATGGAAAACATACAAACATTAACCCCCCCAAAAAAGGCTGGTATAAATGTACTAAAAACAGACAAAATAGATTTTAAGGCAAGAAGTATTACTACATATAAAGAAAAACTTTTGGTAAAGATAGAAGGTCAATTCAACATGAAGATCTCCACATAGTCTCAAATGTAGCAAAAGCTAACAAAACCAAAGGAGTAACAGACAAATTCCCAAACCCAGTGGGCAGCTTTAACACACATCTCTCAGTAGCTAAAAGAACAAGCAGAAAATAAATTAGGTAAAATATAGAAAATCAGAACAACATGATTAACAAACTTAGAGCACCCAATGATTACAGAATATACCTTATTTTCAAGTATCTATGGAACAGTTACCAAAATAAAACATATACCAGGCCATAAAACACGTCCCAACAAATTTCAAAGAATTAAAATCAGAGTATGCTCTCTCACTACAGTGGAATAATCTAAAAATCAATAACAAGGAAAAAACTTTGAAAATCCTTAAATACCTGAAAATCAATAAAGTTGTAAATAACCTATGAGTTAAGTAAGAAATAACAATAGAAATAATAAAACATTTTCAATGAATAATAATGCAAATATGATATATAAAAACTTGTGGGATACAGCTCATCTGTACTTAGAGAAAATATAACAGTTAAATGAAAATCTCAGGATGAAAATCAATGACCTAAGGATCCATCTCAAGAAGTGTGAAAAGGAACAGCAAATGAAACTCAAAGAAAGTATAAGAGCAACAATAAAAGATAAGGGCAAAAATTAATTTAAAAAGAAAAAAAGTAGGGCACAGGTCATTAAACTTTTTCTGTAAAGGGACAAAGGGTAAATATTTCAGACCTTGTGGACTACATGATTTTCACCACTATTCAACACTGCCATTGTAGTGCAAAAGCAACCACGGACAATACGTAAATGAATGGATTTAGCTGTATTCCAATAAAACTATAGTTACAAAAACAAGTGATGGGTAGATCTGACCAGGAGCCATATTTTGCCAATCCATGCAATAGAGGAATACAACAAAAATAAAAGTTGGCTCTTTAAATTAAAAAAAAAAAAAGAATTGATAAAATGCTAGTAATACTATAAAGGGAAAAAGAACATCACTACAGATCTTACAAGCATTAAAAAGATGAGACATTATAAATAACCTTAGACCAATAAATTTGATAATTTTGATGATATGGACAGATACCTTTTTTAAAATACTAACTTACCAAAAGTGACACAAGAAAAAAAAAATAGATAATCCAGTCTTATGTCCATTAAAAATAAGAAGCTATAATTCAAAGCCTACTCATAAAGAAAACTTCAGGCCCAAATCACTTTATCAGTGAATTCTTTAAACATTTCAAAAAGAACCAACACAAATCTTATATAAATTATTTCATAGAATGGATAAAATAAAATCACTTCTGAACTCATTTTATGAGGCCCCCTACCAAAACTTACCAAAAAATAATTATTACCAGAAAGGAAAAGTATAAGCCAATCTCTCTCATGAACATAGATGAAAAAATCTGACAAAATCAAATAAAAATATTAGCAGATCAAATCCTATGATACAGAAAAAGAAGATTTCAACCAAGTTAATTTATAACAGTAATACAAAGCTAGTTTAACATTTGAAAATCAACCAATATAATTTACCCAATGAGGTAAATAAGAAAAATTATATAGTCACAGGGCGCCTGGGTGGCTCAGTTGGTTAAGCAACTGCCTTCAGCTCGGGTCATGATCCTGGAGTCCCGGGATCGAGTCCCGCATCGGGCTCCCTGCTCAGCGAGGAGCCTGCTTCTCCCTCTGACCCTCCCCCCTCTCATGTACTCTCTCTCATTCTCTCTCTCTCAAATAAATAAATAAAAATCTTTAAAAAAAAAAATATATATATATAGTCACTAAATAGATGCCCCAAACAAGCATTTGATGAGATTCAATGTCCGTTCATGATGTTTAAAAATCTTGATAAACTAGTAATAGAAGAAATCATCACTTCTATTGAGCATCATAATGTTTAATGTACTATTAAACATTATCATCATTGTATTTCTATTAAGCATAGTGGTCCAAAGAAAAGAAATTAAAATTATTAAAATTATTTTTTTAAGTTTTAAAAGAAAAATCTGTGTCATTGATCACAGATTATAGAATTATATACATAAAATATTCAAAATAATCTACAAATAAACTATTGATTAAAAAGTGAGGGGCACCTGGGTGGCTTAGTTGGTTAAGCGACTGCCTTTGGCTCAGGTCATGATCCTGGAGTCCCAAGATCGAGTCCCACATCAAGCTCCCTGCTCAGTGGGGAGTCTGCTTCTCCCTCTGACCACCCCCTCTCGTGTTCTCTCTCTCATTCTCTCTCTCTCTCACATAAATAAATAAAATCTTAAAAAAAAAAAAGTGAATTTAGCCATCATGGGATACAGACATCATACTTAAAAATCAACTATATTTCTATATACTAACACTGAACAGATGGAAAATGAAATTTTAAAACAATATCATTTACATTGCTATAATGTAAGCTATCTAAGAATCCCCAGCATCAAAAATACCAGATACCTAGGAACAGCATGTGTAAGACCCGTATATTGAAAACTACAAAGCACTGCTGAGAAAAATTAAGGAAGAGCTACAAAATTGGAGGGATATACTATGTCCATGGATTAGAAGACTAAGTATTGCAAAGATGTCAGTTCTCCCCATTGATCTTGAAGTTCAATGTAAACCCAATCAAAACCTGAGCTGGCTTTTCTATAAAAATTAATAAACTGATCCTAAAATTTTACATGAAAAGGCAAAAGAGTTAGAACAGCCAAAAAAAAAAAAAAAAAAAAACCATGAAAATGAATAAAGTTAAAGAATTTACATTATCAAATATCAAGATGTATGATAAAGTATAGGGTAATTAAAATAGTGATATTAGGGCGCCTGGGTGGCTCAGTTGGTTAAGCGACTGCCTTCGGCTCAGGTCATGATCCTGGAGTCCCGGGATCGAGTCCCGCATCGGGCTCCCTGCTCGGCAGGGAGTCTGCTTCTCCCTCTGACCCTCCTCCCTCTCATGCTCTCTGTCTCTCATTCTCTCTGTCTCAAGTAAATAAATAAAATCTTTAAAAAAAATAAAAAATAAAAAATAAAATAGTGATATTAGGATAAGATGGACAAATAAATCAGTGAAACAAAATAGAGCATCTAGAAAATAGACCACTCATATAAGACCACCTAATTTATGAAAAAAGTGCTACTCAATGCAATGGGGGAAAAGATGGTATGTTTAATAACTGACATTTTTAAATGAAATTTTAACCCACCTCAAAGCATGCATACATATCAATTCCACATGAATTACAGATCTAAATGTAAAAGGAAAAACAATAAACCTTCTGGAAAGTAACACAGGCTATATTCTTAATGTTGGGGTGAGCAAAATAACTTCTGAATACAGGACACAAAAATCACTTACCATAAAAAGAAAAGATTAATAAATATAACTTCCTCAAAATTAAGAACTTACATTTATCAAAAGATACCAGTAAGGTATGTAATACACATATCCAGCAAAGAATTCATACCAAAAATATGGAGAGAACTTCCAAAAATCAATGAGAAAAAAATGGACAACCCAATTTTTTAAAAAAGAAGAAAAAGACTTAAGTAGGCACATAATGAAAGAGGACATCCAAATGGCCAATACGCATAATAAAAGGTGCTATCTAACCATTATTAGCCATCAAGAAAATGCAATGATAACCACAATGATTTCACTTTAAAACCCCTCAGAATGGCTAAAATTTTACTTTGTTGGTGAGTATGTAGAGCAATTAGAACTTTAATACTCTTCTGATGGGAGTGTGACTGGTAGCTACAACTCAGAAATCTATTTCCCAGTATCTACTAAAATTGTACAAACACATATCCTGTGACCCAGCAATTCCACTCCTTTGCATATATCCAACAGGAATGCATACATATGTCCACCAAAAGACACATACAAGAATATCTATAACAGCATTGTTCATATAGCCCCAAACTGGAAACAAAACAAATAGTAGGATGGATAAATAGTGGTAGATTCATGGAATAGAGTACTACACAACAATGAAAAATGACTTTCTGATACACATAATCACATTAATGTATCTTACAGAAATAATTTTGAGGGAAAGAAGTGAAACACAAGAGTGTACTTGCTTTATGATTGTACTCATATAAAGTTCCAAAACATCAGAAGCTACAGTGACAGAAATCAGAATGATTACTACTTTCGATAATGACTGGGGAGAGGTATAAAGAATGCTTTTGCAGTGTTAGTAATGCTCTACAACTTGGTCTGGGTGGTGTTTACATGGGTATATTACTCTGTAGAAACTTACCAAGCTTCTTTCATTTATGAATGTGCTATACTTCAATTAAAATGTTTTCCCAAAAAGTATGCTATGTGGACAGAAGTTATATGATTATATTAAGTCTCTAGTGTCCAGAAAAGTTTATTTTTTTTATACAGAGAATTTATCTCTCGTCCATTTACCCTAATGCTAACTCAAAAAACTTGAGAAAATTAAGTTCTTCTTTATCCATATAAGGCCTTGTTATATCAGTTGTTCTGTGGATGTGCACATACAGCCCCAAGCAGACACTGATAAAAACAGATTTTAACTCTCACATGGTAAAAAAGAAAGTAATGTCTTAGAACCTTTGATGACCTGAAAATAACCTGCCATCTAGGTGACATTTACAAGGAGAAGTTTTTTAAACTTGTACATTTTTACACTAAACTTTCCTGAGGAATCAACCTCCATCGCCTGTTACCTTCGGGGAACACAGAGGTTAATAATATTCATTCACTTGAACACACACAAAAATCTCAAAATGAAAGAATGCTCTGCATGATACTGAGTACCAGGTGGCATTCTGACTGACCACGAAGAGAAAGTAGAGGGAAATCCTTTTTTCAAGCAATTTTAAAGAGCTGTATATTTAAGTAGCAAAGAACACGAGCATATCCAAAGGAAATCAATTTTGACACCTGCTTCATAGATACTCAGATTTTACAAATAATATTAAGGGCATTCCATATCCTTTGGGAATGTGCCTTGACTTCACAAAGCCTGTCGCCACAAACGGGCACTTCCCTGAAGCCGAAGCAGGGGTGAGGGGAGGATCCTGCCATGCAAAGAAATTCTCAGGAAGCTGTGAAGATATTAGCTATTTTACTCAATTTATTCCAAGCTGAAACATAATAGTACATTATAAGTCTCTTTTGATTTTACTTAATCTAATGAAAAAATGTTCATCTTTTTGATAAGTGCTCATTAGCCATTTTTTTCTGACATAAACAGACAAGAAAGATGTTCTTGTGCTGCATTTAAAACGCAACTCAGCTAATTACAGTGCAATGACGCAAAGAAGAAAATCAATGCACTGAAATTTCTCACTTGAATTGTCTTTATAGTTGAATTAAATATCTAACCAAAAAAAATTTTTTTAAAGGGCCCCAGCAGTATATTTTATACTCAGGTTGAATAATGTTTAAGTAAACAAAGGCCAAATTCTAGCATCTGATATAAATTTTTTAAAATTTTCTGATGTCATTTACTCTCTAAAAATAGTCACTGAATTTATGAAAAGGGTACATGCTTGGAGGGGGAGCAGTGTGCTGTCCTTTTGAGAAATGGTGATAAATCTGCATAAGCAATTCACCCTATTTTACCCAGTCCCTGGTAAGACCAAAAGCCAACGTGTAGCTAATAACCAGTCCGGGTGGGAGCCAGGCCAGGGCATGTTAATAGCATAAAGCTAAGTGATTTCTGTAAGAATCAAACTTTCAGCCCAGGCTGATGCCCAGGCTTTTTGGGAATATCAGATGGTTTGGACTTTTTGAACCTCAGAGTATTAATCCGCTGAAACCTTATCCTGAACAAGTCTAACAAAATTAATGCCACTTCCCAAAATGCTTGATTCACGCTCCAGGAAGAATTTCACCTACAGTAATCTGATCCTTTGGGTATCTTAAATCCAGCCTATTACCCAAATGATCATTTCATTGATTTTTTTAAATTCATGTTTTATTATAAAGTATATTTATCTGAAACTAGAAACTTTAAAAATTATTTTAGCTCTATGATATATAAATTATGCATATTGTACCCAAACTCACAGGACAAAACATCATGAGAGAAGTAAGTAAAATTGATTACTTAGCTACTTCTTCCTACTTTATGAAGTCACTATTTAAATAAATACATGCAGCTTTTTTTTTAAAAAGCCATCTTATGAAATCAGTATTTAAATAAATACATGCAGCTTTTTTAAAGCTTGTTTTAATGAACAAACAGAATAGCAAGAGAAGAGTCTATTGATGAGCTCATTGGATGGATGGTTGTCCAAGTCACCTTCACAAATGATTGTGCTATCATTTCATAGTCATTAGCCACCGGATACTAAGAAAAAAGACACACATAATATTTCCTGTATGGGGGTGGGGGAGGCTGCATACAAGAGGCATTGCAATTAAAAGCAGTGGTCAGAGTAGAGCCAATTAAAAAAGTAACAAAGACACACAGAAGGTGAGGGCCTCTGAACATTTTGTACTACCTCTTTCCATCTACTATTCTGCAATTTCTCATTTGCATTTCAGTCTTCCTCATTTAGCTGGGAGCTCCCCAGGGACGGGACTAAGTGAATCATCTTTTTCTCCCCAGTGTATAATACAGCACTTGGCAGGAATTGCTCAATTTCTTGTTTGTTGAATGAACAAATGAAAGAAACAAACTCTTCACCTGCTCCACAGAGAATCAATCACATCTACTCCTATTTTTAAAATGATGCTTTACTCTGTTTGCCTTTAGTATCCCCAAATAATCTTCCTGTCCTCTAGTCCAGTGATCTCCAAAGTGTGGGATATGCATCAAGCATTTATCTAGGATGATCCAATGATGAGAAGCATGGGGAGGCAGGAAGAAAATACTAGAACTTCCATTGGGGAGGCAGGAAGAAAATACCAGAACTTCTATTCATGTTTATTTTTTTATATCAAGACTAAAAGACAAATTAAGCATCACTGGAATATATTATATGGGTTAATGCTGACACCCTCACTCACAGCGGGACCTGAGATGTCCTAAGGAAAAGGAGGATTCCACTCTAGAATGGCATCCTTCCTTGGACAGGGCCAAGAATAAGTAGATTTACACATCATACATTGCTATAGACAGAATGTTTATATCCCCCCAAAATTCATATGGTGAAATCTAATCCCCAACATGATGGTATTTGGAGGTGCTTAGGTCGTGAGGGTGGAGTCTCATGAAATGGGATTAGTGTCCTTATAAAAGGGACTCCAGAGCACTTCCTCATCCCTTCCACCATTAACACAGTGAGAACACAATCATCTATAAACCAGGAAGCCACCCCGAGCCGGACACCAAATCTGCTGGTACCTTCATCTTGGACTTCTCAACCTCCACAACTGCGAGAAGAAAATGCTGTATATAAGCCAACAAACCATCTTCTCTAGTTTTTATTTTGAAATCTTTTGATTGTAAAAATGACACATCCACTTGATTAAAACATTCCAGCTCTACAAGAGCATTAAATGAAAAATACCCACTCATTGCCTTTATAAAAAGTTACTACCCCATTATTCAACATCTTGTTCCCTACTATCCACCCACACTGGTTCTTCACTCCCATCCCGCCCCCAACCCACATCTGGATGTCCACATTCATGGACAGGATTACTGGAATTGTCATGTAACCACTAGACTAACTGAGCTCTCTGTCTATTCTCTTTAAGATCATTTACCACTTTTGTAATTATAATATTGTTGCTGTGATTCTTTAACTGATATCTGTCTCCTCCTCTAGACAGAGATTCTTTGAGGGCAGGGACCCATTGCTGTTGCTTTCTTAGTTTGTCCTGATTCTAGAAAGCACTCAACAAATATCTGATGACTAAATGAACGCTGACAAAGTGCTTGCTTCAGCAGCACATATACTAAATGAATGCTGACAAGTATTACAAATAGTAAAAGTTCTGGAGAACTGAACCAACGCTTGTCTGTGCACCTCAGTGACCCCTGGTAAGGGCTGGGAAAAACACGGATGTCAGAGATAAAAAGGGCTATACTCATTATTTAGGTCAAGTCGCTTCTATTCCCTGAGTCACCCCAGCTGAGAAACAGCAGCCCTGGTCTATTTGAGCTTATAGGAGACAGAAAAACGATTTCTTCTTTGTGTAGTGACCTACCCAAGGGAAGAATCTTTTTCATCAGGCCCTTCCTTACCTCCCAAAGTTTTCTTCTTCATAAACAAAAGGTCCTGATATCTGAGAGGCTCTCATGTTGAGTGAGACTTATCCAGCCGGACTTGGAGTGTAAAGCGCCCCCCATGAACCAACTCTCTGTCTTGATGGAAAATAAGTGATGTGCACCATGAGCTCCATAGTAAACCTCTGTCTGTAACACGACAAAACCTCACCACTTGATTTCGGCATCCTGAACACAGTCAAGGAGCACAGGCCTACTACACTCACCCTCAAACCTTCTCTGGGGAGAACAAAGCAAGAGTGTGCCAAGGGCACCCAATGATGACTGGGCTGGGGTGTAAACCCTACCAAACCGCGTAGGGTTTCTTCCTTTTTCCCCTTCCTCTAGGGGTTGGAGACCTAGTACATGAAGATGACAGGGCAAGGCAGGAAATCATTTTAGCATAAGGACAGTATGGGAGACACCCAATATGGATTGTTTGTCATATTTTACAAATACTCCCCACCCAGAGAAGATATTGTGAAAATCCCCTCAAACCCCATCATTCAGTGCTCTGGTACCATCTGGTCAAGGACACATGGAATCAACCACCGAAAGGGCATAATTCTGAGGACTGGGAGCAAACAAATAAAAATGAAGAGGCCACAGGGCAGGAGAGAAAAGGCAAGAGCACAAGACAAGGAAGACTTACTCAGCCTCCTTGAACCTGCTTCTCCATCTACAAAATGGGAGTAATGAATGCAAAGTCCTGAATTTAGTTGTAAAACGTCACAGGCACAAATCTAAGGAGGGGACTCTCTGATGAGAACCAGGGGGTTTAGTTGACCAAAGGTCAATATGACACACGTGTGATGTATGCAATTGTTTTTAAATACAGTCTCCAGCTGCATGAATAGAAATAAAATTGTTTGCAACAAATAAAGAAAGAACAAAAGTCTATTCTTTCTGCATGAATTTGAGGTACAGCATTCAGTTTTCAGGGGAACTCTCAAGTTCCAGAGGAAGACGAGCAGCATGGCAAAGGCCCAGAAGTCGCGCTACCCGGGATGAACACAGGGAAGGCTCCCAAAGCCCACGGAAAGCCCACCCCTGCTCATCATCTTGGCTCGGCTCGTGCCTCACCACCTAGTCTGCGAATCTGGCAATCGTTAGCCTCCTCCTGATGATGACACCACCCTTTCTTTATCTCAGCAGACAACAAAGGATTTCATTAAACAGGTCAATTCAATCTAATATTTTATGTGTCTGTATAAATATATAAGCATTTATTTATATCCTGCCTCATTCTAAAAGGGATCCAAGGTGGTTTACAGTGATATATTAAAAAAAAAAAAAAAGCAAAATAGCATACAGTGGAGAATAGATAAGAAAGATAAATATTATTTTAATTGTTTTCTTTTTTTTTAAGATTTTATTTATTTATTTGAGAGAGAGAGAATGAGAGACAGAGAGCATGAGAGGGGGGAGGGTCAGAGGGAGAAGCAGGGACCCGGATGCGGGACTCGATCCAGGGACTCCAGGATCATGACCTGAGCCGAAGGCAGTCGCTTAACCAACTGAGCCACCCAGGCGCCCGATAAATATTATTTTATTCTACCTCTCCTCCTCTCCCATCCTCATTTTTGCCTTGGGGTCCCAACTCACATATGCCATCCCATTTGACCCAACACCTGCTCTGAATGAGTGGCCGCGGCAGCGGCAGCCTGAATCAAATCTATGCATCCAGCTTCATCTTCCCTACTCCTCTCCTTCAGTCCTAACACTGTCAGGCACCAGAAACACAGTGGCATCAAGACAAGGCCTCTGCCCCACAGAGTTACCGGTGTCGCAACTCATCTTCTTCCCAACAGGTAGGACGCTTAAGAAACTGGCAACGTTGACTTAGAAAGTGCAAATTTAGGCACAATGGGATGGGTGCCTCCAAACCTTTGAAGGGCCCTCATATGATTTCTTTTCTTCTTCTGGCTTTGAACTACGCTATTTTATGTGTACCCTTGTTTGAAGAGGCCTCAGATTCCTTTTGGATCTAAGGAAATGAGAAATGAGTGAATACAGGCCAGCAACATAGCAGAGCAGTTAAATGCAGGGATATGGGAGTCTGCTGACTTGGTTTCAAATCCAGGCTTGGCTATTAGCTACAATGTTAGATTATTTTAGATTCCTTAGACTTTGGGCAACTTACATAGCATCTCCTTGCTTCAATTTTCTCATCTTTAAAATAAGAATATCAATATGTTGGGAAGATTAAATGGCATGACGCATGTGAAGCACTTAGCCCAGGAACTAGCAATGGTAGTTAGTGATCGTTAAATACAAGCATACTTGGAAATATAAAAATGTATAAACATTAAATATATGTAAGCCTACTTGAAGACATATTATGTAGAAAAGGGTATCATCATGAGAGCTTATGGACCTGAGAAACAAACAGGGTTTTAGAGGGGAGGGGGGAGGGGGGATTGGTTAGCCCGGTGATGGGTATTAAGGAGGGCACGTACTGCATGGAGCACTGGGTGTTATACGAAAACAATGGATCGTGGATCACTACATCAAAAACTAATGATGTATTGTATGGTGACTAACATAACATAATAAAATTAAAAAAAGAAAAGAAAAGAAAAGAAAAGGGTATCATGATACCAGTGAGCTGAACTGGGATTTTATTTTCATCACTTCTCAAAGCAAAGTCTGCGTTTCCTTAGATGGAGATTTCTACTCTTGAGTTAAAAGAATGAGTTTCTAACATCTAGAGTATTTTAAAACTCACAAAATTAAAAACTGCAGCAACACAGGAGTAAATTCTCTGTTGTTACAAATGGATAAGCAGCATGATCCCTCCATCATGGCTGTCACTGGGAGGGGGCTGAGCTACGGTCTATAAATTCCCTTCCTACCGCAAGACTCTGAATTTGAATTAAAATATACTGTACAGTGAGAACAAAAGAATCATATAGCCCCAGGATGGCCCTTCTGTCAGCTTGACCTCAGAAGACTAGATCAGAAGAACTGAAGGCGGGTTTCTGAAGCACAGCAAAGATAAGGAATTCCCGGACCTGAGAAGACTCAGATGGCCAGAGGCCAAAACATAGTGTGCTGGATTATTCTGCTTGGCTCCTGGAAACCAAATGCAAATCTAATCAACAATCAATCAATATTTATTGGATCCAGCATTATGAAAAGCTCCAGACACGGTACCAGAAATAAGACTGAGCCACAGGAATAGGCTGAGAGATCACTAAGGATGACAAGGGCCATGAGCCTTATTTTCGCTCTCAGGAGCTGGGCTGTGTTCCCTGAAGCACAGGTCAACTGTCAGTGTTTTCAGGTGCAAGCTGCCAGGCCTGGGGGTCACTTGGAGATACCATTCCTCAGTCCCTGTCCTACGCGGTGAGGTCCATGCTTGGAGAGCTACAGCATTAGAATTCTGAGACTGTTGCCCCATAAGGCTGGTGGTGGTCTTCCCAAACATGGTTTCTTGACAAAATATTCATCAGAAGCGTGACAGACAGTAAGGAGTAGTCGAGGAGCCCCAGAATGAATATTTTTAAAGTTTGCATTTGAGCTCCTAGGAGAAAGATACATCATCACCAAATAAATGAGAACATCTGAAAAATATCTGCCCTTATCAGATAATTTTAAAATAAACTGTTGTTTTTCAAGCCGCTCTCTGGTTCCTTACAAATGAGTGTTAACTTCTGTTCCCCATCAAAAGCTTTTTTATGCATTTACTCCCAAGTTGTCATGCTGCCTACAACATCTGCAATAAAGCAATTAGAAGCCATGGAGTAAACAAAATGTGTTCAGTAGAATGGCAGGCTGAGGAAGCAGATCAGAAATATTTACACACTGTCTGTCAGGGTGTTTTCTGGCTTTTTCTCTGTTTTATTCATTTATACTAATGTGTGGACAAGAGAGTTGAAAACATTTTGCTAAGAATGAAACCCTGAGATTTATATGAAATTCCTAAGCTTATCCTTGGGAAAGAAGCCACAATCTGTTTTCAGGCAAGAGTAAAACACTTGCAATTCCCTTTGAAAAACAACATCCAATCTTCCCTTAAATTGAGATGCCAGAGCCACTAGATTGTGATTTAAATCAGAGAACAAAATTAGTCCAGGTACACCAGGGTGGAAGGAGAAGCAGAGCAGACACTGGTAAATAGCCTATGAATTCAAAATGTAGAGTCTTCCCCCTGCCCCCAGCCAATTCTGACTTCCAACCAATTAGAGAAATAAATTGGCAGTTCACCTACAACTTGCTGGTAAACAAACATTTTTCACCAGCCACTTCATGACTGTTTTTTTGCTGTGCATTTTTAAATTCCATAAAAAACTGGGATGGAACAATAACTCTCAGAGTTCACAATAATCGCTGGCAGGGCTCTAATGGAAAACAAAATCTCCACCTCATTCCAACCATTTGCCATAGTAACAGAAGCCTTCCTATTATGAATATTAGCATGGCCGGTGGGGTGGGCAGGAACCTCAGTGAGGGGCAGGGACTGGCAAGAGCAGCTAAAATACTGCATCTTCTGGTTAAACCCGAGGAGACTGGGATTTCAAGTTGGGTATCAAAAAGCACAAACACGGACCATTGTTAAGGATAGACTTGGCCAAACACCTTTATGAGCGGCAGAAACGGAACCGACCATCCTGGATGGACAGAGCCTTGGCCTGCTAAGATTTCTTTGTGCTCTTGGTACATAGATCCATTTGTTGGTTCTTTTTACAAACTGGAATAAAGGTTTGGCCTCCATCTTCCCACAAAACTCAGTATACCTGGGGAAAATCAAAACCCCAGATTCATCCACTCTTCTCTTTGGGTTCTGTGATCAGCAGAGACCTCTACTGGCAAGAGAATGGCGGGAAAGGGAGGGAACCCACTCTATTCCACAGAGATGCCTTTATCTCTACAAATGTGTCCCATTGGCAGGTTGGCCAGAACCAGACCTACCTCTCTAAGACAAGGGCATTTCAGGACTCAGCCCAAGGTGGCATCTATTTAACCCAAAACTCTGCCATCAATAGAGCCCACAATCTGCCTAGCAGGCTTCGTCTGCCCCCCACCCTCCCCCTGAGAAAGGCATTGGTCTCAGGTGAGGGGACATGAAATGCCAGAAATGACAGAGCCTTCGACAAAATAATTTTTGCAAAGATTCAGGTAGGGATAAGGGGGTGGGGTGCTGATTTGCATTCATCTAATATGCTAGCATTAAATTCTGTCCAAGTGGGCTTTTGTCAAAACTTATACCAAATACTGGGAAGCGATCATCAACCGAAAGCAAAGTGGTCCTTCCTTAGAGAAAGGTTTCAAAGTCACCATCTTTTTTCATGGAAGAGGTAGGTCGGGAGGTGGGGAGGTGGGTTTCTAAAAGACACAGCAGATCACAAATGTGCTGATCTAACATTGTCAATGACATCTCATCCCAGATGGCAAGTGAAGGAGACACTGGGATTTAAGGCACCTAGACACTTGCCAACAGAATATGAAGACATAAGGAAAAAACAAACAAACAAGAATCCTTAAATTGCATGGTTCAAAAGGCACACAGGTCTAAAGGCAATCTGAAGAACGATTTTAAGCATCATAAGCATCTAAACCTCAGAATAATAAAAACTTCCAAAGGCAGGGAATGGGAATGCTGACTAAATTCAAATCTGTTCAGAGACTTTATTCCAGGGCACGAGGCTGAGTTGTTGCAACGTACACAAGTGGGGTGTAAAGTCAATGGGATTACATTTTCCTAATTATCTTCTGCTTGAGCTTTACAGCACATACACAAAATGAGATCAGCCGGGACTTGCCTCTCTAACAAATCACTCAGATTTAAACATTGCTCACATAAACAAAGCGGGGTGGGGTGGGAGAGAGAGAGAGAGGCCCAAGGCTGGGAAAAGACAGAGAAGGGCTTCTTCAATCACAGTTGCAAGGAACAAAAACCTGGAGGGGGGAAAGAGTTGCTGGACCGCCACCAAATCTCCCCCACTGGAGACAAGAGCCCATCTGCTGAGCTCGGCAACTTCTCTTTAACTACCATTCAGCTCGCGTCTCTGCAGAGATCTGTCTGCAGAACTGGCAGATGGACCCCTGCTTCCCCGAGTTGCTGTGTTATTTGTTTAATAAATTTAATTAATATCCATACTGCATTGGATTGCTCCCAGAAAAGGGGCCGAAGTGCTCCCTTTCCCCAATAGCTACATGATGAGTGATTTCCCAGAAAAGAGCAGATAACGGTGCCCCGGGGCCACTGAGAAATTAAAAGTACCATAAGCTTACATTACTGCCCATGGATTACTTTCTCGTAGTACACTAATATCCTTTTTTGAGGGGTATTTTAACTTTATGAAAGTATGTAATTCCAAAAACAGGCAATCCAAAGATTACCTCTTCTCTCAGATGGTAGATTTATTGGAATGGTTTTAAAAGAATCCGATTTAACCTTATATTCAATACTTTCATCTATTTCCCCCAAATGAAGCATCATGAATGGTAAGGAGGTTTCTTTTGGCAAACAGCTAGCTCCAGGACCATTGTGAACAAATTGAAAAACCTCACTGGTCATATTGAACTTGTATTATTTCCTGAGCTGAACAATGTGGCCACTGCAAATAAAGGAGAATAGAAAGGGTCTTGGACAAAATCGAGGCAGTACATGCTTCCTCTCCATTAAGTGGAGTGCCAAGCTGCTTAGTGACAGAGTCCCTGCAATCAACAAGTATGAATTAAAGCAGTGTTTTACTTGCCCTGTTATCCAATGTCATCCTGTCCTTCTCCGCAGCCTATTTCATCTTAACCTAGATTTCCCACAGTGTGTTCCCAGAAAGAATAGTCCCTTAAGGATATAAGGGTCTAGGAAACATTGTATCAAAGAAGGTTAAACAGGTTTCTTCACTGCAGGACTTCTCAGAGCCTTTAATTTGTGCTAACAGGCATTGTGAGTATTTCTGCAGAGGAGGGATGGGGTTCAATAGAAAAGGCAGCATTTCCTAAGACCCAGGCATGTGTGGCTCACCACTATATCCCAAGGCTTAATACAGGGCCTGGCAAATAGCAGGTACTCATTAATATTTGTTGAATGAATTGATCAGTGAACAAATGAATGAAGGAGCAAAGAAGTGAACCCCCAATGGTTTTGCTTAGGGATAATCTGCAGACACTTGAACATTACCATGGATAAGATTTTAAAAACATGGGCGCCTGGGTGGCTCAGTTGGTTGAACAACTGCCTTCGGCTCAGGTCATGGTCCTGGAGTCCCGGGATCGAGTCCCACATCGGGCTCCATGCTCAGCAGGGAGTCTGCTTCTCCCTCTGACCCTCCCCCCTCTCATGTGCTCTCTCTCTCTCTCAAATAAATAAATAAAATCTTTAAAAAAAAAAAAAAAGATTTTAAAAACAAACAAAATCATTTCCACACTAAAGAAGAATTGAAGGGACTTGAATCAACTGTTGACTTTGTTGGGTTTCACTTTCAAGGTGCTATTTCCTTATATTAGGTTTACTTTGCATTTTAAACTCTTCTTCACTGCTAAGTATCCTAAACAATCCCCCTCACCCCCGTTCCTTTACATGTCATGAAAACCTGATCTTGGAGAATTCTGTACACTTCTCAGCTCCTTGGCAAGACCACAATTTTTTGTCTTTGATATGCTTAATACCTTCCCAGAATCTGTGTAATGAATTCAATTCAATCATAGGCACTGAGCTGAGATGAAAAATTACTCCTTTCAAATGAGTTATTTTAAATGCAACAGCTTACAAAGCAGAATTATTTTGAGAACTTGATAGTTGCAATGTCAAACTTGTTAAATTGAAATTAAAGTTTTAATAGAAAAAATTAAAATTTATTATAGTGTAGGTTAACCCTTGTTAACCTTTGTGCCTTCTGTCTAAAACAACCCCCTATTGTTCATTTTCCTTATGTCATTTTCCTACAACACTCCATCCTGTTGATATAGCACTGAGTTCACTTGTCGTTCCCCCAGTTTCAGACTACAGCCCTTCCTGCTAATTTGATACTCATAGAGAATACACAAAACGGCACTCAATCCTACATAGCCAGAATAATGACAAGTATCTCCCCTCTAGCTCAGCTGGCTCCTAATTTCTAAACTTAAAGAAAAAATCTTCTTTTATCTGGTGACTTCAAGCTATTTATATTGAAAGCTCTCAGAAGGCTTTGCTAACAATAAAACCTTTGGGAATAAAAGGAGAAAGCAGAGAGGCTTTAAACGAGCAGTGTCTTAAGATTTCCTGCATCAAAATATTTCTTGAATTGGAGAATAAATAATCAATAAATAGAATTCAAAAAATATTGGCTGTATATGAAAACAATGGATTGTGGATCACCACATCAAAAACTAATGATGTATTGTATGGTGACTAACATAACATAATAAAATTTAAAAAAAAAAATATGGGCTAGATTTTAGGAAGTAAAGGAAAAACAGAAGGGACAGGAATTTGATATTTACTGCATGCCTATGTGCCAGCCATGGTGTTCAGTACTTACAATAATAATAAAAATAACTGACAGCTACCATTCAGGTATATGACAAATACCGTGGTAAATCTTTATATGGATTTCTATTCCTCCCAGTAGATACCATTATAATTTTAAAGTTGAGGACACTGGGGCCCAGATATGTTAAGCAATGTGTCAAAGGTCACAAGGCTAGTGAGTAGAATGGGGGAGCTCAGAATGTTCAAGCCCTGCCCATCTGACTCCAAGGCCCATGCTCCCAACAACCACTATGCTTTCCCACCCTATATGTATTATCCTAGTTCTGAGGCTATCTACAATAATACTGGGATTCTCTGAGGCCCTGCAGAATGGAAAAGAACATAATGAAAATATTTTGCATTAACAAAATATGGCAGGGGCAGGAAACTGTTGGGACTGATGTGTGTAAAGACTATCCCTCAACTTAAATTTGTTAACCTCGTCAAAATCCCAAGTCTATCTAAACTGGTTGAGCTGTCTTCTCTATCACCAGATTTTCTGGCCCACATTTTAATGTGATTTTCTCCTGCATGTATCACTTTCAATATTCTAACTACTGTGATGCATTGTAATTCTTTATATCCCCCTCCATTCCTTCCTCACTTTAGGAGCAGCAATGAATACAGAAACATGCACTTAACAATAAACCTAGATGAAAGATACAGAAGTACCCCTCTACAATTGTCTGCCTTCTCCCCAAAAGACCTCATTTTCCTGTAAGGCAACATGAGAATTTTAATTCCTAGAATAATTTATTAACAGATATTTTGGTTGTCTATCATTTATTAATATCAATAAGCATGTACTGGGCACCTCCCAAGTGCTCTCTCTCTGCCACGAGATCCTGAATAGGATACATTCTGTTATTCCTACCTCACATGGATGATGTATTAGTTATATATTGTAGCATGATGATTGGCCCCAAAACTTCGCAGCTTAAAACAACAAATATTTATTACCTCGCTGTTTCTGTGGATAGGGAATCTGGGCACAGTTTAGCTGCTTGACTCTAGCTCAAGATCTTTCAAGAAGCTGCACCCACACTATCAAATGGGGCTGCAGCCTCATCTGAAGACTCAAGTCAAGTGGGGAGGGATCCACTTCCAAGCTCATTCACCTGGTTGTTGGCAGGATCTAGTTCCTCGAGAGCTGATAGACTGAAGGCTTCCTTTCCTTCTTGGCTGTTAGCCAAAGTCCTCCCTCAGTTCCTTGCTACATGGGTCTCTCCACGGGGCAGCTCATCCTGTATCAGCCAGCTTCCCTCAGAGACAGAAAATGACAGGAGAGAGAGAGAGAGAAGCTGCAGCATTTATGTCACCTGATCTCAGAAATGACATCTCATCACCTTTGTCATATTCTATTCATTACACGTGAGTCACCGTCAGGCCCAGCCTACACTCAGGCAGAAGGGAATCACACAAAGGTTTGAAAACCAGGAGACAAGGATCACTTAGGGCCACCTTAGAGGATACCTATCTCTAATGTTGCACTTCTGAGCCTCAAGGGACACACACACACACACAAATGAACATCTACAAAATAATCCTTATTTCCCAACATTTCTGGTTTAAAACTAAATGAACTCATTTAGGAAAATGCCCATGTACAACAAACACTTCAATTCTTTCAACAAATACTACAGAGTGCTGAATAGGACCAGACACTCACTGCTCTGCAACTTTTCTTTAAAAGTAACTAAAATTGTATCATAAAAATTCACCAAGACCATGACCAAGCTCCTCTTCCCACAAGCAAAGATTCAGGAGAATAAAGATTAAGACAACCACTGTTCTTTTCTAATTAAAACCACCTCAGCATTTACTGTTAGCAACTATTTTAAGAATGCATTTTCAGGCTAGAGCTTCGATGAACAAATCCACTTGCAGACAAATACAAAACACATTCTCTAACATCGGCTTTAATAATGATAGTGGTGCTATTTCAGTCTCCCTATGCCTTCTTCTTTTTGTCTTACAGCTCAACTGACCAGAATTTGGGAGGGAAAGAAGAGTATTATTTACTGATTCCCTTCAAAACTCAATATACATCAAGTAGAGACCATCGATGATAAATGGCACAAACTGGACATCTCATCTGTGATGCGAAGAAAACACTTAAGCTCCTCCAGAATTTTAATTGCCTTAAGGGAGAAGAAAAGAAGGGTGAGAGGAAATCATTTAGAAAGAAATTCGTGAGCTGGCTTAGGTTCAGCTATAGAGAAATAGCATTCCATCTCTCTGTACACCTCAGTTTTTGTAAAGACACTCATTACACGTGTAAATATATATATTACAACCTGTAATAAGTGCCAAAAAGGAAAGAAAAAAGTGATAGACAGTAAAGAGAATTGCAGAGTCAAAGAAGTTCTCTCTAAAGAGGTGATATTTAAGCTGAGAAGTGATGAAGGAGAAGGTTCCAGGCATGTTAAAAAAAAAAAAAAAAGGAACGTTCCAGATAGAAGGAATAGCATGTTTCCTGATAAAAGGAAGAGCTTGGCATGCTATAGGAATCAAGAAGGCCACCACTGGGGCAGAGAGTGGAATCAAATAAGATCTCACTGGCTATTGTGTGGGAAATGGATAGGGCATGACTGGCAGCAGAGAGATCAGTTATGAGGCTGCTATAGTCATTTAGGGAAAAGATGATGGTGGCCTGATCTGGGGCATTGTTAAAAGAAACAGAAGTCAGAGGCAAGAAATATTTAGGAAGTAGAAATGACAGGTGAGATTGGATGGGGGTGGTGATAAAGAGGTGGAAAGAGAAAATGAGAGAGAGAGAGGGAAATGACTTCTACATGGATGACTTCTGTGTATCTGGATTATCAACCTGGTGAGCAGTGTACTTCCATGTGACCCATCTCTCTGGCTTTGAGAAAGCAGCTTCCCAGTTGCCTTGAGAAAAATTCTGCAGAACTTAATTCTCACTTTTCATCCTGTCAGCCATGGGTGAAATCCCCCATTAACTGGGAAGTCAGACAGGAAACAGACTAAAATGCCCGCAGAAAGAGGACTGAGAAGTTATAGAGTATGCATACAATCAAGAAAAGATTTTTATTGATCATCTGTTCCAACCACTCTACTTTAACGATGAGCAAAGTGTGACTCAGGGATGTTGAGGAGCCAAGACCAAAGTTAAAGAGCCAGTTAATGACAGAACCAAGGCTAGAATCCAGTTCTCCTGACAGGACAAAATATGAATGAAGCAGCATATGACAAATGGGTACAATGATGACATGTACTTAATAGCCATGTATTTACATTTTCCTTTCCTCCCACCTCCAATTCTTGATAAAGAGGTTCAGCATTTGAATGCAAATTGGTGGGGGGGGCATAAAATTTTGCATCCTGTTTTGAAGAGAGCCTGCTAAACATATGCTATGGGTACTAAACAGTAGTGCTCTAAGTATTACTGCAAAGAAGGAAGGGAAGGAGGTGGGAGGGGAAGGGAAAGAAGGGAAGGGACTGAAGGATGGGAAGGAAGGAAAGAAGGCAGGCAGGCGGACAGGAGGAGAGAGAAAAAAAAGCTAAAAATTTTAGCCTCCATTATGTTGTTGAAAATAAACAAATTTGGACCCTATATGAACCTGTGATGCCTCTTTTGCTTTACTAGGCTATAAATGGTAATGAAATCTGTGGGAAAATTTTTAATATTTTAATTTCCTAAGCCTAAGGATAGATTTTATCGATTTTACGTTTTTCTAGTGGTCCAGTTCTAGTTCTTTTCCAATATGAAGGAACAGATTGTGAATTCAGAAAGAGGTAACAAATGAAAAGAGAGAAGATGATAAGTACAAAATATCATTATTTTAGCTAGAATATTCCCTTCCCAAATGATATTTCAGCACTAGCGGTATTCCATTTCACCCCTCAATCTACTGGCATTTACTTTTAACTCTCCTTTACAAATTCATTCTGATACAAAATTCAGAGAAAAATCTATGTAAAATATTTCAAATTGTGAGATATCTCACAACAACATGTTTGACTAAATTCAAGTTCTCGGGACAACTTTGAGTGAAGTCTTTCATGCAGACTTACACCTCCAAGCTTTTAAAAAAAAAATGCTTATGTCAACAGATCCAGTTTTACATGAGAAACAAATAGCTTTCATATACATTTACACCCACCAACAGAGAAAACAATCTAGCCTGAAGCTACCCATTTTCCCTGAAATTATGGACAGCCTATGCAAGTTGAAAATGTCTGTACGAAAGCTTTAAACCAGAATTAATTTTGCTTAAGATATCCACCAAATCTTTATTCCTCTTAAGAGGAAAGTTAATTCTTAGGGCCTGGGCACATTGCAGATATGAAGTTTGGAAAGATCAATTGCTCCTTTTTCTTTATTTCATGCTCTCCACTCAAAATGGCTGGCTAAATTTAGGTAACACTTTCCCCCAAACTCTCATTACACCCCTCATCGTAAAGCACAATGTAACTGCTCAGAAAGTTATGAGTCATGGAAAAGAGGAGGTTATAAAGCCTTTCTCCTCTAAACTAAATAAAAGCATTTACTGCCAACCTCAGGAGAGAAAAGTCAAATCAGTCTTCCTGAAAGCGAGTGAATCAGTTCTATAAACTCCCACAAGATTCTTCTCAAATAATTTGCAAAAAGAATTAGTTCAGTCTTCACCAAAGGAGTTAAAAACAAATCCCACTGTGTTTCTGTAATTCAGTGATGAATATATGACTTGATAATTTTCTTGTCAGTGAAAAGATCCAACTTAAACCTCTTCCAATTAGGTTCTGTATTTAAGTGAAACCTTGAAGTTCAAATAATAAACTTTAATCAAGTAACAAAATAAAGCAAACCCTGGCATTTTAAGTATGTCATAAACAAAGAGGGCTGTCACAAATTCAACTCCACCACATCTCCAAACTCTCTCAGGACCTACGTATAGTGGCTCTGTCCACACCCAAGGGATTCATGGGCCTCCAACACCATCAGGCTAGGCAGAAAAGGGAAAGGGAGAAGATGAAAGGTCCATGCCTGCTATTTCTCCAGTGTGTTCAATTTTTCTGCCAAGAAAGCAAAGGGTTTTTTAAAATAGTCTCATCACAGTAGTCTACTACTCGCAGGCATCCAAAAGAGAGTAAGGGTCCATCATTACCTTTAAAATAGAGAAATAAATACCACCACTAGCTACATCTAGGTGAATATCCCCTTCACCGACGCACATTCGGCACTTAGACACATCCATCAGCCCCACCTCCCCACCCCACTGCCTAGATCAGAACTGGTAGGCACGCACTGATCTGACATGTAATGTGGCCCACCAGGGAAGTAGTCCATTAGGTGGCCAATCACGGGCCGCCCTCCAGCAACACCCCCATGAGGTCGGCTCCTCGGAAGGATATGAATCATGGTTAGTAATAGAGGCTGGTTCCCAATTTCCACTACACTAACTCACCTGTGGCCGCCTCATCTTTTCCACTTGTCACATACGTGAGAAAGGGAGGAGTAGAGGTGCTGGGGCCTGCAGGGAGGGGGTGCGAGCACGTTCCATCTGAAAGATGATGCCTGACATTGACCAATCAAATTCCAGCAATCTTAGACCTAGCTGATGTGCTTACCAAGAGGCATCCAATCCTTAGGAAAAACCCTTAAACCACAACAAAATACTAGGGATAGATGAGTTGGTGCAAAAAAAGAGGCTAGACTTTCCCCTGCCTGGGCCCATGTCTTCCTCCCAAGCTCTAGAGAATTTTGTTTCCCATTTTTTATTAATACCTACATGCTCAATGCTGCGATAACTCTGAGTCTTCAAAGAATCCTTAGGCGAATGGCAACTTTCTACGGTATCGCAGGGTTATGCAGATGTTATTGGCAACTCCGGCACCCTAGGATTTTGCACACACGTATTCCTTCTGTTTAGTATTGCATTCAGTTTTGAAAAACTTATCTACCTGAGGTCCAGGTGTGGATTCCTTCCTCCAACTAGAACAAGTAATAGAAGTAGTAAATTTGCATGTGTGTGCCCGTGTGTGTAGAAAAGTGTATGAAATATTAGAATGGGAAGGTGAAAATCTGGGAGTAGAACAATGGGCCAATCAACATGGCCCCCAGGCCTAGATTAAGAAATATCTTAGGTCTGAATGGCACTTTATAAACACATCTTTATAATTTATAAGCACATCTGTTTCATTTCAGGAAGCCTCATTCAGTCTAAAAGTACCAAGATGTGCCACAATTTACTACAACATGAAAACAGAATCCTGTTACCCAAGTACTGTGTTTCTTCAGGAAGTTTGTACTAGCTGTGAACAGATATCTTATCCTCGACATTCACAAATGTGGGAGAAGTCTTATGACCCTAAAAATTCTTGAAACCTCGAAGTCAAAATAAACAGGCCAAGTGTGCTAATCATCTGACAAATGTGGAAGGCTGAGATACCTTCCTTTTGAGTTTTATGAAGATATTCTAAAGCTCACTTTCCTGCAAGTAGGATTTTCAACATATAAATTTCACTAATGCACAAACTGAATAGAATCAGGTCAGTATAATCCTCATATTTCTGCCAGCTGGGATCCTGGATGTTGAGATGTGACTGCCTCTCTCCATGGGCCTGAAACCACCAATCTGTTTCCCACGGGTCACTGCACAGCCATCAGATGGAGACACTATGTGGTCACTACCCTAAGGAACAGATCCAAACTACCTACGTCGAGGGAAAAAGCTACAGCTCCCATTTCCAATCTCCCAAGCCACCCCAGTCCCTCTGCAAAGGAGTATCAATAGAGAGACTAAATGAATTGTTTACTTAATTGTGCTGTGCAAGCTGAATAATTGCACGCTTTCCAGAAAGGCTTTGTAACCAATGAGATGGCACTGGATCTGCCAAACCTTTACCTTGAAGCCAACATCCTTTCTTTCTATAGTCTCTCTCCTATCACAAATAATGGCAACCCTGATATTATTTCCAGAGGAGGCAAAACCATGGCAGAAACATCAAAAAACATGTCTTTCAAAATGGAAAAAAAATCTCCATTAAGGTGCACCCGGTGAGAACTGCCATCTCCCTATATGCCAATGTGAAACCTTTAGTTTCCAACCCCGATTTAATCCGTTACACACTGAAACAGCCAACAAACGGCAAAATAATCTACCTTTTGGGTGAGTAAAACTGGTCCATTAATGTAATGACCACATTTTAAGAGGATAAGAGAAATGTCATGAAAATAAGGTGGGTTTGAGGCTATTTTCCAAATATCAAATATTGTGCAAGACTAGAAAGATGGAAAACGGAGTGTTATTTATGTGTTGAATTTTTAGGATGATAAAAATCAACTAATACCAAGACAGAAAATACTGAGATAAGATGTGTTGAGTGGGGAAAAAATCCCTTAAGGGTAGCAACAACGGAAATTTTAGTCAAAGAAAACCCAGTATTACTTAACAAGTCAAGAGAATAAGGCTAAGGGAGATGTCTTTAAAACTCGTTCGCCAAAATTTGCTTGAAGCATTAAAAAACAGTGGAAGTTCTCAAAACAAAACACATGCTTCTGGTAAAGGAACTGTTTGTAGCACTTATTTTGTTGTTTTCATTTCATTATTTTGGTAAGGCTTCAAAGACATGGTTCAAAATAGACAAGTGTCCCTCCTACCTAATCTCCAGCCACCCATCCCTCTTTCCAGAGCCATCTACTATCACCAATTTCTTATGTTTTCTCCCAGACCAGAGATCTAAATATTCTTTAAACTCTATTTCATAAAACCTTTCCTCCTCTATGTTCTTGCCCTTGTTTGTTTTTTATTTTTTTTGCAACAGTTTTTCATTAATAATAATCAGGGTCTTTTCTCTTTTGGTAGGTATGTGCTCATAGTTCATAGTTGGAGATTCTCCAATGGGCTGTTTCTTCTCAGAGGCCATAATCCCCCATGATCCAGTCTAATCGACAGGTCTCACAGGATTAGGACTTTAAAGTAAAAGTATGCATCAGAATCTGAAAAGAATGCAAAGATGCTATTTTTACCCAAATAACCTTCAAAAAACCAACATATTTAAAACAAAGGAAAAATACAATGTATAGCCGTCACCAAACCAAAGTTCTAAGAGTGTTTGAGTCTTGACCCAACAAAGTTGTCCTGATCCACGTGCTAGCTGACTTGGATTTTGGAACATCCACCTCTTCTGATTTTTCAGGTGTAGACTGGCCCCAGGCAATATTGGCCTAAATACCTCTGAATGTGTTTGGGAGTAGAAAAGAGAGGATGGGTGTTTTATTGGGAGGAAAGATAAGAAAGGTGCCACACAGGGGTGCGGAGCAAGATGGCGGAGGAGTAGGAGACCTGGATTTCGTCTCCTCTCAGGAATTCAGCTGGATAGGGATCAAACCATTCTGAACACCTACAAACTCAACAGGAGATCGAAGAAAAGAAGAGCAACAACTCTCTCATCAGAAAAGCGACCACTTTCTGGAAGGTAGGACGTGCGGAGAAGTGAATCTGAGGAGATATTCGGGAGGATAGACAGCGGGGGAGGGGCCTCTGTCGGCCGCTTCTAGCAAGTGATGGAACCACGGAGCACAAAATCGGAACTTTTAAAAGTCTGCTCCGCCGAGGGACGTCACTCTGGTGGCTAAGCGGGGGGTGGAACCCTCCGGGACAGTGTGGTCTCGGGACCCTCGGGGTCACAGAAAGACCGGGGGTGCCTGAGTGTGGCAGAGCTCCCAGGGATCGGAGCTGGGAAGCCGGCTGCAGAGGAGGAGCCCAGGCGCGGGCTCTCAGCTCGGGGTCGCCATAAACTGTGATCCGCGGCACAGTCGGGCCCCTGCTCCTCCAGCAGGGACCCAACAAGCGGCAGATCCGGGGAGACTCACCTTCCTCCGCCGGGAGGAGCCGCGCGGGAGCGCACTGCGGGGATCTGCTGGGTTTGGAGACTCCAGCCGGGGTCGGGTGCCAGAGATAGAGGCGCGCGGTCGCAGGCCGGGCGAGCACGGAGTGCGGCCGGAGACCGGGGAGCCGGGAGTGACTGACGGCTTTTCTCTGGGGGCTCACTGAGGAGCGGGGCCCGAGTTCTCGGCTCCTCCGGGGTGGAGATTGGGAGGCCGCCATTTTCACTCTCCGCCTCCAAAGCTGTACGGGAAGCTCGCAGGGAACAAAAGCCCCGGAGAGCAAACCCGAGCAGATTCCTTAGCCGGGAGGGGGCAAGGGCGGGGCAATTCCGCCTCCGGCAGAGACATTTGGAAACCACGGCAACAGGCCCCTCCCCAGAAGATCAGCGAGAACAGCCAGCCAAGACCAAGTTTACCGATCAATGAGAACGGCAGAACTCCAGCGCTAGGGGACTACTGCACATAGAATTCACGGCTTTTTTACCATGATTCTTTAGTCTTTTAAAGTTAATTTTTTTTAACTGTCTTTTTGTCTTTTTATTTCTTTTTGAATTTTTCTTTTTCCCTTTTTCAACCAACATCTTATCAGTCCCTTTTTTTAAAAAAAAACATTTTTATTTTTCATTTTTAGAGTCATATTCTATCCCTTCATAGTAGTTACCCATATTTTTGGCTTATATATATAAGTTGTTCTCTCTTTAAAATTTTGAGATAGTTTCTTCTAACAGATTAAAATATACCCTAAATCTCTAGTATATGGTGTTTTCTATTCCCCTGCCTGATCACATCCTCTCCCCTTTTTTTTTTCTTTTTCTTTTTTCTTTTTTTAAATCCTCTTCTTTCTTTTTTCAAACAACTTCTTATCAATTCCTTTTATAAAATTTTTTATAATTTCCATTTTTACAGTCATATTCCATCCCTTCATCATATCAACCCTTATTTTTGTACATATATAAGTTTTTCTTTC
>NW_023270418.1:11797367-11807312 GCF_011800145.1 Mirounga leonina
CCTGATTTCTTTCAGTGGTAGTATCTGTGTACAATTTTGGGGGGACAAGTTCCAGTATTTGCCTCCCCAACTACAGGAGATTAAAAGGAAACTGGAAGTTCCTTCTGCCAGATTCTCCTCTCATAAATCAGTCCATCCTTAGGATAGGCACATGACCCATCAAATTTTCTCCCTCAGGACTCTAAATCTTTAGCAGAACACAAGAACAGAGGAAACAGCTAGAGTTCATTCACTCTATAAGTGATACCCAGGCAAGACTGCTGAGTAATTCCTGCCACAAGGATTTCTTCAATCCTACAAACAACCCCATATCCTTCCAATATATTCTTTCTACTGGTTAGTGGTTTGCTGTGTAATAATCTACTCCAAAACTTTTAATGCCTTAAAATAACAACCAGTTATTTCCTTACAATTCTGTAGATTAGCAATCTGGGTAGGGCTCAGCTGGGATGGTGTGTCTCTGCTCCATGTCAGCTGGGTTAAGGAATGGAACTGATCTCCAGTCAGTAGACAGATCTGCTGAGGGCTCACTGATCCCAGACTGCCTCACTCACTCACTTACTTGGAAACTGGCAGGAGCTGTCAGCTGGAATACCTCGTTCTCCATGTTTTCTCTCATGTTCCAGTAAGCTAAACTGAGCTCCTTTAAATGATGGAGAAATGTTCCAAGAGAACAAAAGCAGAAGGTGAAACTTCCCTTCTGGCACATTCTATTGGTCAAAGGTAGTTTAAAACCAGCCCAAATTCAAGGGGTGGGAGAACAGACTTCATCTGTTAATGGGAGGAGTGGCAAAGAAAACTTGCCAAGGGAAGAGGCTGCAGGGAGACTGACATGGGACACATTAGATTTGGGGGGACTCTACATTCAGGACATTTTTCCTGTTTATACCTCACATATTAATGAGATTATTTGGAAAGAATGTATGTGTCATGGTAGTGGGGCTGTAAGAAGCAATGAATTTAAAGGGAAATTATCACGGTTCAAGTCCTGTCAGTTATTCAGCTATGTAATTTGGAACCTGCATGATCTCTGTGACTTTCATTTATATTCATTCATTCTGTGACATTCACTTAAAGAATGAATGAATGGAAGAAATTGGGGTGATAATATCTGCCTGAGTTGTAAAACTGTTGTGGATATTAGAGTGTAACTTTGAACTATAGGCAAATACAGGGCCATAAGAATGAGCATGCAGGGTGAGACTGTACAAGACTGTGAGTGGAAAACATTACACTTGTCCCATGACCTCTAAAAATTGTTGTCAAAACACTGAAAACTTTCTCACTATTGGTTATAAATACATAGGAAAATGGGGAAAAAAGTTGCTTAGTACATTAAAATACTAGAAACATTGAAAATCAAGTGGTTTACTTATTTGTAAAAAAAACTTATCAAGATTAGTTTCAACAGTGCTTGCCTTCTTGTCATCATATAACTCATACTATGGAGTGAGCATTTTTCTGTGCCTTGGCAAATTGTCACCCTGCTTTCTAAGTTTGCATCTGCTTACAACCTTTTATCCCTTGCTTGTATTTTCAATGTCATGAAATATCTCCAAGAGCTCCTTTTATGTGAAATTTTTGCTGGTGTCACCTCCTTTGGGACATTTTTATCTTCTCATCACAACTGCTTTCCTCCTTTATGTCAATAAATTTGCCTTCACTAAGTTCCTCTGACTGCACATCTTTCAAAAGGCAGCGGTGTTAACATGCTTACAACCAGCTATTTCTTCTCTGTTCCCTTTATGTTTGATTCCAACTTCACTTGCAGCATTATCACTTTTGTTTCTTTGCTGCACTTTCACTTTTATTGGCCAGTTCTCCCTTTTTGATTATTCTTATTTGTAAAATGTCACATGGGTTTATCACCGGGGAACAAGGAGGAAACACAAATACATACTTTGCTGTCTTATTTCTGAGCTGAATAACACGTGCACAGTGACCAATCACTGACAGACTAGAAGTGATGACATGATTTGTCACTGATCATGATGAGCATCTGTCACTTATGCAGTGACTTATGGACTGAAGAGCTAGCAGCACAGTTTTTTGTGTTTTATGCAACTTCTCAGTTAATATATTTGGTAGCTGAAATTTGAATGATATCATTGGGAGACTGGTGTTATGCAAACTGGGGTAACTGAAATTTGTACATATCAGAACTATCCAAGAAAGCCCTGTGTGTTAAAGATTATGTCAAGTTTAATTACTGCCACAGTTCTATTAAAGAAGGAAAGACTAGATCTCACTCTTAACTGTATTAAAAAGGGGGTTGGGAGGCGCCTGGGTGGCTCAGTCGGTTGAGCATCCAACTTTTGATTTCAGCTCAGGTCATGATCTCAGCCTGACCCTGCATCAGGCTCTGTGCTCAGCATGGAGTCTGCTTGAGATTCTCTCTCTCCCTCTCCCTCTGCCCCTGCCCCCCACTTGTGTGCTCACACTCTCGCTCTCTCTCAAATAAATAAAATCTTAAAAAAAAAAAGGCGGGGTTGGATTTAATTCAAACATGTCCTGGGCTCCAACAATTTTCATCTTTGCCACCCCATGGTCGGCAGATTAATGCTAAATTAGGCAGCCAGAAGGGGAGGAGGAAGGAGTGCAAAAACAAGGCCACACAAGCCTTCAGGAAAATTCCTGGAGAGGAAAATGAGCATTCCAAACCCAAAGGTCATCCAGAAGTGAGGAAAGATATTGTCCAAATTAAGTCAATCTTTTCATTACTTTTTCCTTCCATGGCCAGAAGGAAAATATTTCAATATAGCTTTCCATGAATGGGGTTGGTGGTCTCCAAAATATCCATTTTCCTTTATTAGTAGCAGAATCCCAATTTTTGGCTGGTTATGCTGCTACCCAGAATAAAGGTCCTATTTCCCAACTTCCCTTGTGGCTATTTATGCCCACATGATTTAATACTATCCAATGAAATAGAAATGAAATGCTTGTGGGGATTTGGGGGAACTCTTTAAAAGGAGCTTGTTTTATTGGGAAAAGCAACCTTTTGTCCCTCCTACCATCTGGAACATGACAAGATGTTAGAAAGCACAATCTTAGACTCGGAGGCAATGTTGAGAGCAGAAGGCAGACACTGGGGTGGTGGAACATAATACAGAAGGTGCCTGAGCCCTTAATGTCTTTGTGCAAACATCACACCAGCTCTAGGCTGGCTCTCTCCACATGACTTTATGTGTAGTTAAGCCATTCTTTTAGATTCTTTCTTACCCCAGATCTGAATGCAGCTCCTAATTGATCAAATGAATACTCTTATCTAGTCAGTGGGCTATTTCAATGGCCCAAGTGTCAGTGACTGAATCTTCCATCAATTCTACACAACAGAAGTTGCAAATGAGGCAGAAACACATGGGCAAAACAATACCCTTCACATGGTGCTGGATATTTAGGAAAGGAAAGCTTATGGTTGTTTGTAAAATCCTAGTACAGATTCGAAAAATCAAAACTCAAACATAGACCTGGCTTAAGAACTGTTCGGACCAAAAAAAAAAAAAAAAAAGTTGGGAGGGAAAGAAAAGCCTAGGTCACAGCAAGCTTACTATAAATCAGAAACTGCAGGTGGGAACTAGAAGTCCCAAAATATAATTTAATATAAGGCTGCACTCATATAAGTATCTCGAGGAAAACAAAGGAGGTGCCAACTCAGTGCTGGTCCCATATCAAAGGAACATTTAACAAACAGAAATTAAGGTGAGGGTAAACAAGGTGGTCTGGATAGCCCCAACTTATGAAGGATGGGAGAAGAAACTGAAGGTATGTAGCCGGGAGCAAAGAAGACAGAGTAGAGATATGATTGGTATTTCAAATATCTGAAGTGTTATCTTGTGGAAGGGGGGGCTTTGCTTTAATCTGAATGGTTTCAAGCAGAATTGGGACCAGTGAGTGTATGAGTGATATAAATATAAAACCTATTTCAACTCAATAGAAGAAAAAACCTTCTGAGAATTAGAACTTTCCAAACTGGAATGCACTACTTTGTAAGATAGTAAGCTATCTTGCATGGTGAATTGGGTGTACTTTTTAAAGTAAAGACCATAATGGAATTCAGGACTTATTTTGAAACTCAGAAAACAAAAACCTTAGTGTGTCTTGAAATCCTTGAAGAAACGAAGTGATTTTGATTCTAGGGTGACTATCAGTGAAGGATCCTGAGGAAGGGAGTTGTGCATTGGGGAGAAAGCTGGCAAGTGACCCTGCTAATTTTGCTGTTCTATTAATACTCTATTTTCCTATTATATGTGAAGTGGTTAATATGCAATGATCCAGGTGTTGAACAAAATGCTCCCTGAGGAAAATGATGATGACTCTATTGGCCAGAACTCTTCCAACTGTAAGTGGATGAAACGGACTCAGAATATTTTGAGGGGGAAAATAAGAAACTCAGTAGTAAGGCATAAATATCACTTCAGGCATGGGTATTCAAACAATATGGCCAGAAATCTTGCTCCATCTCTTGGGTCAATTTTCTCTGAGTTGGCTTCAGTCTCAGGAGACTCTCACCATGCAGAAGCCTAGATCACCTCTGCCAGCTTCATACTGCATCTCTATCCAGCAATTCTTTTTTTTTTAATATTTTATTTATTTATTTGACAGAGAGAGACACAGCAAGAGAGGGAACACAAGCAGAGGGAGTGGGACAGGGAGAAGCAGGCTTCCCGCAGAGCAGGGAGCCCGATGCAGGGCTCGATCCCAGGACCCTGGGATCATGACCTGAGCTGAAGGCAGACGCTTAATGACTGAACCACCCAGGTGCCCCTCTAGCCAGCAATTTCAACAGGCAGAGAACTCCTTTTTCTCTAAAGTCCTGTAACTGACTTGGACTAACTTGGGGACTTCAATTGGCCGGGCTTGGGTCACATGAACTGAGACTAGGGCAGAGGTGGTTTCTACAAGGAAAAGAAGGCTTTTGAAGTAAGGGATGCTGTGGAGATAAAAAATACTAAATGTTCACTACAGTGACAATGAATGTGGTAAATTTTTAATGGCAACCTTAATGGAATTCTGGGGCTATTCTGAATTTCAAAATAGGAAACAGAAACACTGTTATATCTTAAAATCCTTGAGAAAATGAAGTGAATTTGATTCTAGGCCTTAAACTGAAATTCTAATACTCAGGCAAATAACAATTTTAACATGTCTGTCTTTTCACCAATTCCCCCTCACACCTTTTTTTTTCTTAAGATGCCTCTGTTTACAGACAGCCTCATCAGATAAAGTAATAGCAAATGAAGAAAAAAGCATAAAATGTTTATTGAAGTGGATAAAAGCATGGCATGTAAAGAAAAAATTCTTCATTAATAGTTGAAAAAATCTTTCTCTATATTTAATATTTAGGTGACATATTTCTATTTCAAGAGAAGTAAACATTACAGTCATGAATAGCAAACAGAAACACAAACTCCATTTATTTGTAAAATAAACTCATTTTCTTTTCATATCAATGCAAAAAATGACCCAATGCCATATGTTCCATTCCCCATGATTCTAAGACAGCAAAGCTATACAATTTCTAGATCATTAACTTGTCTTCCTATTTTTCCACGTCTTACAGTTCTGCTAGGTAAGCGTTCGTTCATTCACTTTGATAATGTTACTTTTATAGGTTTGGTATTTCATTTGCTCAATTACTCCATGCAAAACTACAGCAGCCAGTGGGTGGGGGTGTGGGGAAGAAAAGAGCCCACCCCACAGTTTCTCTAAAAGAACAAGAACTCAAAACTACACTTCCAATGGTTTCAAACAAAAGGGGGTTTTGTCTTTTGCTAGTCTCAAGTTTGAAAAAGGCATACACACCCCCTCATTTCATGTCATTGGAGCCAGGCTGAATGCCACATACTCAGGATAGCACAATGGTACAACACAGCAGCATGTCAGCTCTGTAAGTAGTGGGTGGCAAGAGGGGCAAGAGGGAAGTGTCCCTGCAGTCATATGGGACTCATGGAGGGGCCCCTAGAAGAGAAGAGGAGCAACTGTGGTCTTAAGGTTATCTGCATGAGATCAGAGAAGCAGAACTCTGCAAATATATCCCCAAATTAGACCTGAAAAATATAATCCAGGGTCACTGCAATGATGCAAGAGAGAGATACACTGAGGTTAAAGCAGCCATGTATCATCCCTGTGTTTTCCATTTTTATTACTTTGCCTAGCTAGCTATCCATAGAGAGATTTCTTCTGGCCAGCTTGATCCCTTCAAAATGGGTGCATGGGATCGAGGCCATTATGGAAACAAATGTACTCAACTTCTGAAACAAGCTATAGAGCTCACACTAACTAGCCTAGTCTACGTGATTTAGAATATGAAGTCGTCAGTAGATGCTTACCCAAGAAATCAAACAGGAATCAGTACACAATCTGCATATACAAACATATGAACAGGATGCAGGAGCAAAGCAGATATAGGAGACATAAGAGAATGCAGCAACCCATAACAGATGCATGCTTACACTATGAAAACTTACTACTTCTTTTTTGGAGATAAACTCAAGAGTTTAAAAAAATGAACAGACATAAAAATAACTATAAGAAGACCATCATGATTTATCGAACTTGAATAAATCATTTAATATAAATCCAGCATGGAGGACCTCTCACTGAATCCTTTCTTTCTTCTTTTGCTTTTTAATTTAAATTCAAGTTAGTTAACATACAGTGCAGTGCTGGTTTCAGGAGCAGAATCCAGTGATTCATCACCCACGTACAACACCCAGTGCTCATCCCAACAAGTGCCCTCCTTAATGCCCATCACCTAGTTAGCCCCATCCCCCCACCCACCTCCCCTCCAGAAACCCTCAGTTTGTTCTCTATATTTAAGAGTCTCTTATGGTTTGCCTCCCTCTCTGTTGTTGTTGTTTGTTTGTTTGTTTTTAAAGATTTTATTTATTTGACAGAAAGAGACACAGCGAGAGAGGGAACACAAGCAGGGGGAGTGGGAGAGGGAGAAGCAGGCCTCCCACCGAGCAGAGAGCCCGATGTGGGGCTCGATCCCAGGACCCTGGGACCATGACCCAAGCCAAAGGCAGACGCTTAATGAGTGAGCCACCCAGGCGCCCCTTCCTCTCTGTTTTTATTTTATTTCATTTTTCCTTCCCTTCCCTGTGTTCATCTGTTTTGTTTCTTAAATTCCACATATTAATGAAATCATATATTTGTCCTTCTCTGACTGACTTATTTTGCTTAGCATAATAAACTCTAGTTCCATTCACATCATTGCAAATGGCAAGATTTCCTTCTTTTTGATAGCTGAGTAATATTCCAGTGTGTGTATGTGTGTGTATACACACCACACCACATCTTCTTTATCCATTCATCAGTCCATGGACATTTGGGTTCTTTCCATAATTTGGCTATTGTTGATAGTGCTGCTCTGAACATTGGGGTGCATGTGCCCCTTCGAATCAGCATTTTTGTATCCTTTAAATACCTAGTAGTGCAATGGCTGGGTCATAGGGTAGTTGTATTTTTAACTTTTGGAGGAACCTCCACACTGTTTTCCAGAGTGGCTGCACCAGTTTGCATTCCCACCAACAGTGTAGGGGGGTTCCCCTTTCTCCACATCCTCGCCAACACCTGTTGTTTCCTGAGTTGTTAATTTTAGCCATTCTGATAGATATGATGTGGTATCTCCTTGTGGTTTTGATCTGTATTTCCCTGATGATGAGTGATGTTGAGCATCTTTTCATGTGTCTGTTAGCCATGTGGGTATCTTCTTTGGAAAATTTTCTATTCATGTTTTTCTATAGGTAGGTACTAATAATATCTCCATTTTATAGACAAAAAAGGTGGATCTCAGGCAATTTTGTATAATTTCTCTAAAGCCACACAGCCAGCAAAGACAGAACCAGGATTTTAACTCAACCAGTCTGATTCTAATTCTATGTTCTTAACTACCAGTGCTTTTTTTTTTTTTTTAAGATTTTATTTATTTGACACAGAAAGAGAGAGCACAAGCAGGGGGAGCTGTAGGCAAAGGGAGAGGGAGAAGCAGGCTCCCCACTGAGCAGAGAGCCTGACGTGGACTCGATCCCAGGACCCTGGGACCATGACCTGAGCCCAAGGCAGACGCTTAACTGACTGAGCCACCCAGGTGCCCCACCATTGCTTTTTTTCTTAAGCACTTTGCATGAATTTGCTCATTCAACTTGATTCTTGTAACAACCCCAAGAAAATAGAAATGATTATCTCTATTTTTCTAATGAGAAAAATCAAGAAGATAAATCATTTGTTCTAAGTCACACTGATGGTGAGTGGCAGAGCCAAGATTGGAACTCATGTCTGTCTGACTCTAGAGCCCACCATCATAAATAATAAATCACAGACAGCTACTTGCCCACCAAAATCTATTCTCCTCTTCCTCCTGGGCACATGTCTGCCTCACCAAAAACTATACTGCTAATTAAGCTTCCTTTGCACTTAGTGTGGTCATTTGATAAAGTTCTTATTACAGGAATATGAGTGGAAGTAACGTGTGCAACTTCTGAGTCAAAAGGAACTCCCTGATCCCAGACTTCCTCTCTCTCTTTCTCATGAACTGGAACTCACAACGTCAAGGATCAAGCTTCAGTCACACAGACAATGGCTATATCCTAAGGGATGACAGATTTAAAAGCTTGGAAGAACCCAAGTTCCTAAATGACTGCAGAGAGCAGAGCTGTCCCATCTACCCAGACCACCATGGAACTGCTGTATGAGCGGAAAGTCCGTTTCTACATTATTTAAACCACTATACTTTTAGAGGATCTTTGTTACAGCAGCTTAACTGATCTCTAATTAATACAGCCAACAAGTATCACATGAACGAGGAAAAGATGCTAAAGACTTAGATAAGAAGGCAGGCATGAGGGTGTGAGAGAATCAGGAAGACTGATATTCTAATTACTGTATCCTTTCTGTGAAATCAGCACTGTAATACACTCTTGATTCCTAAGCACAAAAGACACCTGCAAAACTTCATCTAATGAAAAAAACAAAGCAACAAAAATCAACCACGTGGGATGTAAAAGACAGCAGATACTGGGATTTTTCTTTTTTTTTTTTTTTTAAAGATTTTATTTATTTATTTGAGAGAGAGAGAGAGAGCACATGAGGGGGGGGAGGGTCAGAGGGAGAAGCAGACTCCCCGCTGAGCAGGGAGCCCGATGCGGGACTCGATCCTGGGACTCCAGGATCATGACCTGAGCCGAAGGCAGTCGCTTAACCAACTGAGCCACCCAGGCGCCCGATACTGGGATTTTTCATTTCTTGTTTTTACTTTGCTTTAGATGCTTAAACAGACTAAGGATCTTTTTGAAATGGATTGGCTCGTGGTAGAATTCATTAGAACAACCAACCTAGAATCCACTAGATCATAGCAAAACAAAATCTCCTTTAAAACAGGTGTCCTGGGGCGCCCGGGTGGTTCAGTCGGTGGAGCAGGAGACTTTAGATCTCGGGGTTGTGGGTTCAAGCCCCACGTTGGGTGTGGAGATTACTTAAAAATAAAATCTTTAAAACAGGTGTACTGAAATGAGCCCAAATCACAATATTGTGACATACTAAGCCAGTATGTCTGGACATCATTGCAATTATCTTCATTTCCTCCCTACACTGTATGTTGCCTCTCTTGGACATGTTGTTGTAGGTCATGCAATGCAATCTCTTTTGTCATTTCTTTGAAAATATATTAGGAAAGATTATAGGGACAAATCTTCAATTATACACTCACCCCTGAATCTGTGGTTACCCAAAGAACCCATGGGATCTTGCAACTGAATCTGAGAAACCTTAAGTTTTAATTTTTTAATGTAAAAAAATGCATTCCTATGGAAAGTAATTTTCTGAACCACTAAAATGATCATAACTTTTTTTTTATTCTTATGTTAATCCCCATACATTACATCATTAGTTCTAGATGAAGTGTTCCATGATTCATTGTTTGTGCATAACACCCAGTGCTCCATG
>NW_023270418.1:11810312-11820712 GCF_011800145.1 Mirounga leonina
GTTGGATCCTATTGGCTAGTATTTTGGTGAGAATTTTTGCATCCATGTTCATCAGGGATATTGGTCTGTAATTCTCCTTTTTGATGGGGTCTTTGTCTGGTTTGGGGATCAAGGTAATGCTGGCCTCCTAAAATGAATTTGGAAGTTTTCCTTCCGTTTCTATTTTTTGGAACAGTTTCAGAAGAATAGGTATTAATTCTTTTTGAAATGTTTGGTAGAATTCCCCTGGGAAGCCATCTGGCCCTGGGCTTTTGTTTTTTGGGAGATTTTTGATGACTGCTTCAATTTCCTTAGTGGTTAGAGGTCTGTTCAGGTTTTCTATTTCATCCTGGTTCAGTTTTGGTAGTTGATACATCTCTATGAATGCATCAAATGATCATAACTTTTGACACCCTAACTGAATTAGAAATGATAAAAAGTATTATATTTGCAAAGATGTTCACTAAAGCATTTTTAAAGAAGGGAAAAGCTGTATACAAAACATAAAACAGCAGAGAAAAGAGTTAAATGATGATCCATCCCCAGGGGAAATACAAGACTAATACTTAAAAACAAATCCACAAATCCAAAGGAAAAGCACTGAGAAACAAATTTAATCTTTTTGGATATCTTTCAAAGAGATTTCAAAAAGGAGGTCTGCTTTTTGCATGACCCAGAACAACACAGGCGACATACAGTGTAGGAATTAAAAAAACAGGTCCTGCAAGTCAAGTAATATCAGGGAGGAGCAAACAGACAAACCCCATTTGGGGACCTCTATAGGACAGTTGACCAGGCTTTTTCAGTTAATCGCATTTTTTTAAAAGATGAGTCTGCTCTAGATGAAAATAAAGTTAAGAAATATAACAACCATGGCAATATAGAGATCCTTATTTGCATCCTGGTGTGTATGAATCAAGATTTAAAAATTACATTTTGGGGACAATCAGTGGAATTTGACTATGACTGGGTTACATGTAATATCAAAGAAATACTGCTATTTTGTCAGGTATCATTATGGTACTACAGTCCCATAAGAAAATATCCATATTTTCTAGAAATGCGTAATGAAGTACATAGGGGTGAAATGACAAAAGGACTAGAACTGACTTCAACACACTGCAGTCACAGGTAACAGCCACCAACAAAATACACACAGCTCCGTATGAGTCTGTCTGCCTGAGAAGTTCCTATTTTGAGCCAACACCAACTAGCTCTGTGACCTGAGGCAAGTTACTTGACTTCTCATGCCTCTGTTTCTCTCTTGTTTACCAGTGACAACAACCCCATCTATCGTTCTCAGGTTATTGTGAGGATCAAATGAGACGAGCTCTGGAAAGCACTCAGCACAGCATGTCGGCTGTAATTATTATGAACCAAACCCCAGTCACCAAAACACTTAAGCCCTCAAAATCTCTCTTCTGTCTTTCTCTCCAGCTCTTGGTTCCATCCCATTTCCTCCCTTGCTCAAAGCCCCGGTTTCCTTCTTGAGCATCTGTTTTAATTGTTAACAATGAATTACCATCTCATTCATTTTTTAAATGACTTTCTTTTTATTTTTTAATGTATTATTAGTTTCAGAGGTAGAGTTCAGTGATCCATCAGTTGTCTGTAGCACCCAGTGCTCATTACATCATGTGCCCTCCCTAATGCCCATCACCCTATTACCCCACCCCCCAACCCACCTCCCTTCCAGCACCCCTCAGTTTGTTTCCTATAGTTAAGAGTCTCTTATGGTTTGTCTCCTCTGATTTCATGATTTTCTTTTTAAAAACTTAGGAAAACCATGGAACAACATGGAAATAAGGAGAATACAAAAGTATGAACATGGAGAAGGATCAAAGGAAAAGTGGAATATATAAATTGAGGCATTCTGAATGAAATCAGAACCTTATACCTAATGATTTCTGTTATTAGGTTCAAGCAAAGAAAAAAAGAAAAGCAAACAACAGACGTAAGGGACCCTAAGAACAACTGAATAATAAGTACGTGTGTGCGTATTTCGATGGAGGGCATGTTTGGCTATTCCTGGCAAACCTAGAGCACACAAAGGAAACAGAAGACACAAACTAATAGGAGTAATAGTAATACTACTTATCTCATTGATTCCATGGTTTCATGGGTGTGTAACCTATGCAGTCACACAGGGTCCTGTGCTTAGAAGGGCCCCACACTTGATTTCACATTCTACGATCACTATTTTGAAATTCTTAATAATTTTTTGATAAAGGGCCCCACATTTTCATTTACACTGGGCCCTACAAATTATCAGTCCTGATTCTACCTTATGAGATTGGCACTACTATTATTCTTATTTTAAAGAAGAGATGGGGTGCCTGGGTGGCTCAGTCGGTTAAGCGTCTGCCTTTGGCTCAGGTCATGATCCCAGGGTCCTGGGATCAAGCCCCGCATCGGGCTCCCTGCTCAGCGGAGAGCCTGCTTCTCCCTGTCCCTCTGCCTGCCGCTCTGCCTACTTGTGCTCTCTCTCCGTCAAATAAATAAATAAAATCTTTTTTAAAAAAAGAAGAGAAAGCTGGGGCACCTGGGTGGCTCAGTCATTAGGCGTCTGCCTTCAGCTCAGGTCACGAACCCGGGGTCCTGGGATGGAGTCTTGCATTGGGCTCCCTGCTCAGCGGGAAGCCTGCTTCTCCCTCTCCCTCTGCCACTCCCCCTGCCTGTGCTCTCCTGCTCTCTCTGTCAAATATATGAATAAAATCCTTTAAAAAAATAAATAAATAAAATAAAGAAGAAAAAGCTGGGGCTCTAAGAGGTTAAAGGACTTGCCTAAGGTCCCACAGCTAGCAAGTGATAGGATTCGAACACTGGCTCTCTCCATAGGAGGCTCTGGAAAGAACTGAAAGAGGAAAACAGAGAAGAAGAATTTAGTCTGAGAGTTAATACAACCCCATGAAGGAGTCTATTCTGTAGCTGATGTCAGACTCCATAGCACAAGACGGTGTGAGTAGAACATGGAAAGGGTGTAAGCACCCCTTTGCCCTCCTGGAAACTTGATCTGCAGGAAGGAAGAGCCAGAATCATTTTCCCATGCAAACTGGCCAACTCCTTGGAGGCTTCTGTGTTCCTTGGAGAACTAAAGCAGTCAAGGATTAGGATGGTCCTGTTACTCTGTTAAAGTGAAACTTTAAAAACCATGTTTCAACATAATGCTTCCTTAGCTTAGGCAGCACAGAAAACTGTTGGTCCATCCCTGTCCTAACAACCACTTCTGGAAATCACAGAACTCTGCAGGAAACAAAGGCTCAACAGGAGGAGCTGCTGGACTTGATAACTACCCACATCCTCCTTCAGACCCACCCGTGTGTTCCTTCTGCCCGACTCTGGAACAACCCGAGGATCATCTTGACAACATTAGCAAAACAACAGAGTCACACAAAGTCTTAAGGATTCTATTCCAAGAGGTTTAGTGGCTGTGACTGTTCTTTTAAATGGATCATTAGACTTAGAGCACATTTCTAAAAATGAAATAAAATAAAAATCTTAGGACTCAGGGAACCAGTTCCCAGGTTAGCAATAAGAAAACAATCCCCCAGGTCTCAGGTGTGGTCTCACTTTGGAGGAGGTGCAATGGGTTGTATGCTGTTGTGCTTGTCTCATTTGGGCCAGGGTGATGGAATGAGTTGTGAAGACTCCTAATGGCAATTAATGGGAGTAAGACAGATTTTCGGATAGGAAGCTAGTCTGTAGGGGGTACCTGAGACAGGGAGGAAGCTCTTGTTCTTCCCTGGGATCCTCTTCCCGTACCTGGATCTGCTTTCTGCCTTGTCTTGGGGAAAAATACCCTCTTCCACAGAAGGTAGCCCCATAGTAAAGGCAGAGTGGTGCCCAGAAAACCAGATGGCCTAATTCAGAGATTTCCAAATATGGCCACAGAGCGTAATCCTCTGGAGTAGCTTCTTAATATACAGATCCCATGACCTACCCTAGGGCCACTGGTCCCACAGTGTTATAGGTCATTACCTACAGGTCATTACTGAAGCTGTTGATGCAGCTGGCTGAGAAGACTCAATTAAATGAACTTATTCTCTCCAGGACACATGATATATAATGTGGGTTATTTATGCTTAGGATTGGCCTGTTTTAGGTAAGAGAGACTTATTGTGAATTAATTCTCTTTCATTGATTTGACTCATTAGTTACCACCAGGAACAAGCCTTCTAGTTCCTTGTGCTGACTCAGCAGTTGCTAGAGTGTGATTTTGATAGGCAGAGGTTAGTGAGAAGAGAAATACAAGTCTGGTAAATGAGGTCATTAGCAATGTCTTACTCCTTACCACGTTGGTTTTTGGCCATGTCTGATTGACCTAGTAAAAGGTATTGACCAGTAATATGTAATGACCTACAACATTCTGAATGCTTACCTAGGAGACATAGAAGACCCACAGTTGCAAGAGACTGAATGGAGCTCGCTGAACTGTGTTTGTTGACATAGAAGGTACTTGCAAGGCAATTAACTGATAAAGGATCTGCTTCCAGAAAATATTTAACAACAACACCAGAAACAAGAAACTTCCAACGAATCAGTAAGAAAGGCAAAGACTATCCAGTAGAAAAATAGGCAAAGGATATTATGACTAAGCATTCCACAAAAAGGAAATCTGAATGACCTATACAACTATGCAATGATGCTCAGGGAAATAGAAATAAAAAATGAGATACCATTTGATACACACTAGATAACATGAGCTGTAGCGAGCATGTGGGAAAACAGAAACTGCAGTAGAGTGCTGTTGGAGGTAAGCAGGTACAAGCACTTCGAAGAGTATTTTGAACAGGAAAGCGAAGACACGCAGCTCCATTCCCTGGCGTCTGCCCTACAGAAGCTCATGCACCTGTGAACAAGGAGACTGTTCCGGGATGTTCACTACAGCATTATTATAACTGCAAAAGAAGTAAAACAACTTAACGGCTCATCAGTTAGATGTATACATGTCGAAATGAATAAATCTCAAAAAAATAGTGTTGAAGGGCAAAAGCAAGGTGCAAAAGCACATTGATGGTAAATACAACCTATAAAACTCAAAATAATACTAAATATTATTTATGGATACAGACATGTAGTAAATATGCAAAATCACACATGGGAATGTGGCATGGATATGACATGCCATCTTTAAGCTAGGGAAAGAAGTAAAAGAGAGGGGGCAGAGCTTTGACCCTCATTATTCTATTTTCATTTTTAAAATGAGAGACGAAATCTGAAGCAAATATGGCACAATATGAAATCTGTATTGTGGGCACATGGGTTTCTAGAAAATGATTTTCTTTTCCGGTTGTTTTAAACATTCAGTAATAAAAATTTTTATTTCAGATGAACTTAAGAATAAGAATACACATTAGGGGGGCGCCTGGGTGGCTCAGTTGGTTAAGCGACTGCCTTTGGCTCAGGTCATGATCCTGGAGTCCCGGGATCAAGTCCCGCATCAGGCTCCCTGCTCGGCAGGGAGTCTGCTTCTCCCTCTGACCCTCCTCCCTCTCAGGCTCTCTGTCTCTCAAATAAATAAATAAAATCTTTAAAAAAAAAAAAAAGAATACACATTAGGGAATTCATGTTTCCATGTATATTTCAAGAAACTGGAAATTCAGACCTTAATTATTAACACTCAATACCTTCCCTGATTTGACTAAACAGATGACTAGGTGAGTGGTAGATAGAAGGAGGCAGGGATGGATGGGTGGATAGACGGATGGATGGATGGATGGATGGATGGATGGATGGATGGATGGGTGGATGGATGAATGGGTGGATGGGTGGATGGATAGACTGACATTGGGATACAGAGATAGAGACAGAAGAAATAAAGTAGCTTAGAGAAGTGAAAAGTTTAATGAAGTCATATAAAATGAAGTGTTCAGGTTTGGGAGTCTGAAATCCCAGCTCTGCCACCTCCTTGACTGCCACCTCGGGGAGGGCCACCATGTGAACAGTGCCCCCTGGAATCGTGCGGTGTCCCAGCCCTGATGGATAAATGCCTTCGCTCTGAGTCCTCACTTCTTTATCTGTAAAATGAACCAATCATACCTGCCTCACCTTCCTCACTTAGGAAAACTAAACGAGACAATGTATGTGAAGTGCTTAGCAAAGAGGTCAACATGAAGTAAGGAGTGAGCATATGGTAATTATTATCCAGGGAGTACTAGGAAAATGGCCACCAAGCCTAACATTCAAGAATAGGTTAATGTGCAGCAGTAGTCCTAGCAGATGTCTCCTTAGAATTGAAAAAATCACCCACTTGCAGTAGAAAAGTAGCATATATACCTTACTTCTACCTAGTCGGCTTGGCTGATCTTGATGACTGTAAGTTTTCCAGAAGGCACCGGAGTGTGCTAAGCCAGCGGCCTTCCCTTCCACTCTCCTTCCCATCCACAGCCCCGCAAGGGAGTAGGGTTGGGCTGGGCTGTTGAGGGCCCAGATCCTCCCTCTGCTGCCATCAGACAGAGCAGATGGGCCTTTGTGTGCCCTTAGATACAGGGATCTCTTAGCTAACGTAAGAGATGTAAGACTTTATAAACATAAATCCGATTTTATGTGAGGCTCTCCACAAAGCATGTTCACAGTGTAGAAAAATACACAACGAGCTCAGCCACGATGTGGTGCGACATGCGGGGAGAAGGGGGCAGGACAGGCGGGGGAGGCAGCAACATGGGGCCGCTAGAAGCCGTCTCTTCTCCGTTTACACTGTCATAGCCCAGAAACTGATTTCCTAATTAAAAATGAGCTGGCTTACGCACACATAGCAGACTCAGCATAAGATTTTCCTTGAAGGGCATATCTTTCGGCCATCTATTTTTATTTCTAGTTCAGTCATCTACGTAAGCCCAGAACGTAGTGGCTTAAAATTGACTATTTCTCTTAATTCTGCACTTTGCTGGATGGTCCCTCTGCTTTTCTAGCGGGCCCGCTCATCCTCCTGCCATCAGCTGGGGAGTCACCTGGCCTGGAAGGTCCGAGATGCCTCCTCATGTGCCCAGCGCTCAGTACCGGATGTTGGCTAGGTGGCCTCAGTTTTCATCCCCACGGCCTCTCATCCTCTGGCAGAGTACAGCAGCTTCTTCCCCCGGGGGTCTGAGGGTAAGGACCCAAGAGGACAGAAGGGGCGGTTTCTTCACCTGGTCGTCTCAGGGCAAGGACCCGTGAGGATGGAAGTGGGAACTGCGAGGCCGCTCGAAGCTGGGCTGGCACCTGGTCAGCGCCTCTACCAGCCCATCACCCCACTCTGACAGTCTAAGCCAGTGGAGAGGCCACCAGATTCCAGGGGACGAGAAACAGATTCCACCCCTTGATGGCAGAAGCAGCGGAGTCCCACTGCAAAAGATGTCAGCAGAAGTGGTTTTAGCTGACTTAGAGAACAATCTGCCACACAGCTCTCTGAAAGTCAGGCATGGACGGGTCTGGGCTTCTGTGTATGATTTATTTAAAAAAAAAAAAAAAAAAAGTCCATGGTTACAAAGAAAAGTTTGATAACCACTCTGTGAAAGCCAAAGACCAGAAAATAAAAATAGGAGCGAGCAGCAATTTTTTTTTTTTCCTCCTGAAGAAGTCTTCCTGGTGGGAGCAACAGGGTTCCTGAGGAAGCGAGATTTCTCCTCCACTGAGCAGACAGTGAAAGTCATATCGATGTGACCAATGAAGATGGTGAACAAGTGACTGGGGGGGGCGGGGAGCAGTGGGGTCCCCACTGGAGCAGGTACCCGAGACTTGTCCCCGCGGAGCACTGACGACAGAGAGGGCTGCCTGCGTGGAGCCAGGCCAGGCTGCCCAGGGAGAGAGCGGCGGGGCAAGGTGAGCCTGAGCGCGCGGGGGGCGGGAGGAAATGGCACGGAACGAGGCAGATACGGGGACAGCAGCGGCTGCTCAGAGACAGCGATGCCCTTCACCCGAGGGACAAAAGGCTGCAAGGCGGCCCTCCGGCATTCCTCCCTTCCTCTTCCGGAGAGAGAAAAGGAAAACTAAGAAAGAGGCTTTGTCAAAATAGCGGAGCCATATTAATATAATAATTGAACCCTAAGTAAATGAGGGGAGAATCTAGAATGTCTTCTCAAAAGGAGAAGACAAAGAGGAGAAAAGAAGAGAACAGAACAACACTGAGCTTTAGACAATGAGCAAGCCATCCCCCTCTGAGAAACACTTTCCTGCTCCCTCTGTGGGGGCAGGTGGGCACATAGAGTCACAATTGTATACGTGCATTTATAATTGGTTTCATTTTATTCCATAGTAAAGTGGGTTAATAGTGCGTCCATATTGTGACAACATTCTCTAGCAAATGTCCTAATTAGGAACCCTAACTAGCTTTCCATTATTTCAAAACTGTCCAAATCTGGGTAGACCCCAAAGACCATCTGGAACCTGGACATATGCCCAGGCAGCAAGGGACTGTCCTTCATTAGACCTCTCCAGGCCCCACCTATGTGAAAGAGAGAAAGAGTGATGGAGAGTTACATGGCGAATACTCTGGAAAACAGCATTCCCTGCTCAGACATTTGGTTTCGTGATTTCATCTTCTTTGCAACTGACCGTGTTCATAAAACTTCAAAGGAGATTTTTCTGATGCTGTGGCTATTGAAAATTAACTGGGACAAGCATTTATTTAAGTATGCATTGATGTCTGCATACATATGCAGAACACTCATCCGAGAAACAGCAGAAAGTACTGCTATTCTTTATTTTATCTTTAAGCTACTTCAGTTTGAAAGGGAAGCTTTTAAAAAATCAAGAATAACTTCAAAATCCAGAGGGAGGAATTGCCAATAAAGTAAAACCACTCACGTTGATTTATCATTGTATTTCTGCAACCATTGCTTGCTTCAGTAGCTTGTCACTGGTGTGGGGGGGGGTGGAATTCATCTGGATCTCGGTCGCACATTAAAAAAAAAAAAAAATCTGATACGGATTTTAAAATTCAATCATAAAGCTCCCCCAAGTGGATAATTTTTAAACTACACCAAGAAACCAGCCATGGCATCTAGGATTGCAATCAGGACTGAGGCCCAAATATGATTCTAATGGGCAGCAGTGACCTGACTTATCCATCATTTTGAACATAATTTAATAAGATCAGCATCCTGGGGAAAGAATTCTATAAATGTTAAAATGGCATCTGCAAAAACGCTCCCCCTGGCTTCCTAGGAACTTAACGGGGGATAGAAGCTGCCCGTGGCTATGCAAGATCTTACCTGGACTCAAAGGATGCAGGATACAGTGATTTACAGCTGCTCAGGGGCAGAAAATCCCCTTGTGGCCTCTCTGGAAAAGCTCCCTGGTCCATTGAATTGTGTTCCTTACTCCACTATCTGGGCTGATTATACTGAATTACTTGGCACCCCTGTTAAGCCTGTCACTTAGATTCCAGAACAAATTAAGTCTGTTGAAGGCTTTGCTCTTTCTCTCTATTAAAATATTCATATCTACTCTAACAACCTGATAAAAACTGGCTAAAAGCCTTGATGGTATCCCCAACAGGGAGTGCCATTTTTAATGAACACACAAGCATCATAAATAAAAAATAACTGGTCTTAATAAAGAATTGATAGAGCAGCTCTGGCCCCAGACAGGTGTCAATATGGAAGCTACACAGCCTTGGGAGACCCGGTGCAGCCAAGTCTCCCAGAGCCTAAAGGCATCCAACCAGCAAACTCCAAACAAAGGCAGAATCAATGAAATTCCTGAATACCTTTCCATAAAATCACTGAATCTAGTGGGTCTCAATAGGGGTGAACGGTAGAGGGTGTCCAGGAGGCCCCTCCGGGGGACTATAAGAAAGTAGGGGGAGGGACGCCTGGGTGGTACAGTCGGTTAAGCAGCCAGCTCCTGATTTCTGCTCAAGCTATGATCTCTGAATCATGAGATCGAGCCCCCTGTGGGGCTCCATGCTCAGCACAGAGTCTGCTTAAGACTCTCTCCTTCTCTCTCTCTGCCCCGCCCCCCAATCAAATAAATAAATAAATAAATCTTTAAAAAGAAAAAAAAGTGTCAGGGGAGTACAAAAGGGCATCCATAGCTGGTAATAACAGTAACAGCTAACGTTTCTTGAGCATTTACCATGTACCAAGCATCATCATCCCAACAACTCTGTCAAATGGGCAGTATCATCCCCTCCTCACAAATAAAAGCATATGGAGTATATATAAGTAGCCCGAGGTCTGAATTCCAACCTAGGTCTGACCTTAATCTTGAGTCCCTAACCACTAAAGGCTTTAGAAACCCTGCTTAAGGGGCGCCTGGGTGGCTCAGTCGTTAGGCATCTGCCTTCGGCTCAGGTCGTGATCCCGGGGTCCTGGGATCGAGCCCCGCATCGGGCTCCCTGCTCGGCGGGAAGCCTGCTTCTCCCTCTCCCACTCCCCCTGCCTGTGTTCGCTCTCTTGCTGTGTCTCTCTCTGGCAAATAAATAAAATCTTAGAAAGAGA
>NW_023270418.1:11820722-11956020 GCF_011800145.1 Mirounga leonina
AAGGAAGGAAGGAAGGAAGGAAGGAAGGAAGGAAGGAAGGAAGGAAGAAAGAAAGGAAAACTTCTTACAATTAGTTTTTGGTAAAAATGGGACACGAAGTCAGCAATCACAGAATCCTGGCCGCCTCCCGACTAGGCCAGCAGACTGCCCGCTCCAACCCCATGCCATGGTCCCACAAGAGCGCACAGGACTTAGACTCATGGGCTCCAGAAAATTAACTAAATATATACTCGCACGGCCTCTGGAATCACAGCAGAACTGCAGCCCTGGCTCTGTCGTTTGGGGATTGGGAAACACGTTATTTCATCTCTCTGAGCCTGCAAATGTGTCCATTGAACAGGGATGACAGTCTTAACTATTCACACCAGCTCTTTTCCAAAAGGGTTTCGGGCAGCTAATAACACCTACCGCACTGAGTGGTGGTCAGAATAAAATCGAATTTTATTAGCTATTTATGAGGACAGCGCTTGTTATGACACAACCTCCAAGAAGAGGCCAGCACAGCGCCTGGCTCACGGCGGGCTGGTGGTTAACGCTGACCTTCTGCCCCCATGCCCCGGACTACTCACAGAGCATCCAGCTCCCCAGCAAGGTCCTTCCAGGGGCTCCCATGCCCGAGCTACCACCCCACCCTCCTAAGGCTCCCAGTGCACGGCTCTCATCCCCCTCATGACCTGGTGTCTCGGGATGGCGAGATCAAAAAAAAAAGGAGTTGAACCAATCCCAGCTTCTTCTCACTCCTCAAGTGCATTCCCAGAAAAAGTGCTTAATTAGCCAAAAGTATATAGTTGGAGTGGTGTCCCCTGCAGAAGAAGTTTACCTCACTTAATTCTAGACTTCCTCTCCAAGTAGTACGAGCAACCCTCCCCTGAGGTAGCCCAGTGTGCGACATCCAACAGCAAAACAGAAGAAGGAGCTTTTCAATCAGGGAGTGGTACAGGCAGTCCAGACAAGCAAACCTTCTTTCTTCAATCATACTGTTTTCCTGTTTTGGTTCATTATGAGTTTTAGGCAAGTACCATTTTCTGGAATGCTAGTACAGCCAGACTGCATGTCCAGGCCAAGACGTGCAACCTCAGCTTTCTTATCCATAATACTGGGATAGTGATGAATCGTCCCTTGTAAGGTGACTGTAAAGATGAAATGAAATAATCCATGTAAAAGACTGGAGGACACCTGACATGCAGTGAGTGCTCCACAATATTTAGTTTTTATTATTGGAGCTAAAATATAAAATAGACTTTATATTTAGCTACCTGGCTGCCAGGTAGAACACCACTGCTGATAAGGGAGAAAAGATTCCAAGGTACAAACCATGGATTTATAATGAACTCTTTTTTTTTTTTTTAAGATTTTATTTATTCATTTGAGAAAGAGAGAGCGAGAATGAGTGGGAGAGGGGCAGAGGGAGCAGACTCCCCACCGAGCAGGGAGCCCGATGCGGGGCTCGATCCCAGGACTCTGAGATCATGACCTGAGCCGAAGTCAGATGCCCAACCGACTGAGCCACCCAGGCGCCCCTACAATGAACTCTTGACAGTTTCAGTTGTTATGAAAATAAGAAGTTACCACTGAACTCTTAATCAGCTGGCTGTTAGAAAAAGATTGCCTTTTTTAAATCAATGCCAACATGTGGGTCACGTATCAAAGACAGGGTAGCAACATGCATGATCTTTTCCTTCATCCAATGAGTCCAATGTGATCAATGCTTAAAAAAAGAAAGTATGTCTCTCACAGCACATGTCAAAAGTTTCTTAGGTTCAGGGTGTAAGAGAACCTCGCCACCCCCAACCCACACCCCAAGGCCCTACTCAGAGTCTAAGTGGCATCAGGGACCCTCATTCAGCAACTGCTAACAGCTACATTGCTAAAAGTTAGATACGTTTCTCAACAGACAGCTGGGGTCAGAAAGAAGAGCATTTCTTCCATTTACCACACAGGTCAGAACTTCGCAGGGATGCAGCCAAGAGGCCCAATCCTCGTCTCATCTCAGGTGGGAAGGGGAGAGGTCAGGGTTCTTCTTGCTCAAAAATATCTCCCCCGTAATCCTATCAATTTGTTTCACTGAGTCTACCAAATTCTCCTCTTAAAAGTGAATACTGCATAAAAAAGAAACCTAAGAGGAGATGCTCCATAGTATATACTGGTTTTTCCTAGGTAGTGGGATTGTGAGTGATTTGGGTTTTCTACTTTTTTGTTTATCTGTATATTCTAGGGTTTGTTTTTTTTTTTATAGTGAACAATTAAAAGTTAATTTTGATTTTAAAAAGACTTTTCATAGATGGATTAAATAAATTATATTTGGCAGGAATCCTCCTTAAAAAGGAAGAAAGGAAACCACAATGAGATATCACTCTACACTCATTCAAGTGGCTGTTTGTGTCACTGGAAAATAACAGGTGTTGACAAGGACAAGGAGAAACTGGAACCCTCCTATCCTGCTGGCAGGAATGTAAAATGGTGCAGTCATTTGGAAAACAGTCCAAGTTTGACATTAAGTTACCATCCAGCCCACAACACCCTACCTAGGTATATATTTAAGAGAAATGAAAACAGATAACCACATAAAAATCTGTAAACAAATGTTCACACAGCAGTATTCATAATGGCCAAACAGTAGAAACAACCCAAATGTCCACCAGTGGATAAATAGATCAATAAAATGTAGGCTAGCCATACAACAGAATATTATTTGACCATCAAAAGCAATGAAGTGCTGTTACACACTATTACATGGATGAATCTTGGAAACATGCTAAATGAAAGGAGTCACAAAAGGCCCCATATTCTATGACTCTGTTTACACAACACATCTAGAAGAGGCAAATCTGCTGGGACAGAAAGCAGATCAGTGGTTGCCTGGAGCTGGGAGATGGGGCAAGCGAAGGAGGAATGGTAGCCAGAGGGTATAGCGTTTCTTTGAAAAGAGATGATTGCACTTATTTGTGAATATGCTAAAAACCACTGTGTTATCCACTTTAAGTGGGTGGATTGTATGAAATGTCAGTGATACCTCAATAAAACAGTTACCCCAAAATGAAAGAAAGCAATCCGAGCAGGATTGGATTATTGACTTGTATGAGGAGGGAGCTGCTTTGGGTCAGGGGCACATGTGGGAGGTCAGAAGTCTCTGGAGAGAGGGCACCAAAGACAGGGTGTGCTATGCAGCCAAATGATTAACCTGTGGCAAAAAATCACCCTCAGGCCTTGGTACAGACCTGGGCTTCCTCTCCTACACACCACCCAATCAATAACCCAGATCATTCCCTGCAGCTCACCCTGAGCACTCCAAAACTACTGGGAGGAGAAAGGCAGAGCCAGGAATCAGAAACCGAATCCACCACAATCACAGGACATCAGCCGACTTAGCAGTGATTGCCCAGACTTGGCTGTTCGTCAGAATCACCCAGGAAGTTTGCTTGACTCTGCTTGTTTTGAAATATAGACCGCTGGGCCTTACAACGCAGATATTCTAATTCCATAGGTCTGGCAGATACCTAGGATTCCTGTAGCTTTTAAATGTTTCCTCCATGTTTCTGACCATAAACCAGGCATAGGAACTTCTGGACGGGAGGATAACCCCACTTAGGACATTTTTGAAGAAAATAAGAATAAACATGCTTTTAAATCTTAATAAAAGCCTTTAGCTTCCATGCAAAGGCAATACATAGAAACTGCTTAATAATGTGGGTTTTTTTAATCCCTGGGACAGCTGCAAAACAAATTTTTAAAAGAATAAAAATATTCATGTCTCCACAACTCAGCAATTCTCAGACTGAGTGAGGTGTTCCAATCGATTCTCCTAAATTGTTCCTAAGCTACTGCTTAAACATCATAGAATTTAAAAGCTGAAGGAGATTTGGATACAGCTTCAACTCTCTCATCATAGACAAGAAGAAACATCAGCCACACAGATGAAGGATCTTTCCCACCTGGCAAGCTGACCCAGATTAGGACTCAAGCAGGGGTGCTCACAGTCCTGCTCTCTCTCTGACATCACAGGATGTTCTGCAAGAATAGCTCACACTGAGGTCTTCCATTGCAGTAAAATTAGTCTCTGCGGATGTGAAGAAATGGCACTTAAGCAATAACGCGAACTATGGACTCCGAGGCGCATTCTACTGAGAAGGAACCTGCAGGTCACAGGACCAGAATCTACCAGGTACAGGTGACCCAGTTCCATAAACCACAGTGAACCAACAAGAAATGATGCTGGAGGATGCGGACTTGAGTCGGAGCCTTCTGAGAGAGATGAGTATTATACTCTCAGACCCAAACCTGATGTCCACTGTGAATTACACAGGGGGTGGTTAGGGGGCATCGCTGGAACTATTGTTGCCCCTGCAAAGATTGAATCACACTCCCTGTCCAAGCTGATGTCACCTGTATGTTTTCCCAAGACCGCCACATTGTAGCAGCAAGAAGCCCTCCCTTGAACGCAAATACAGTGGAATATTGGGTTTGGGTTTTCAAGATTTGTCACAGGCATGATTGTAACACCCCTGCCAAAGCCCTGTTAACCTCTCCCCTGTCTGCCTGCCTGCCTGCCCCTGAAACCGGGACACCAGATGTGGCCCCGCCAGTGCTCACATCGGGACGCAGGTGGCTGGTGGTGTTCTGATTCCTAAGAGTAACGACCATTCACTTACAGAAGCGAGGAGATACTCTCAGCGTAAGAGTGAAATTGTGGCACGATAAAAAGCACAAGACTTCAGTCAAAAGATTGAATCTGTGTGCTGATTCCTTTTATTCACTCTAGGAATTTGGTCAAATCCGTTAACTGCTCCAATTTTTGTTTACTCCCCTATACGAGGGAAGGAACAGTTGCCCTACTTAACATCCAGCTCAGTTGAACTCTTATTTGTCAAAAACAGAGAAACGTGGCTAAACTCTATACTCCATGCACATAAGCTGTTAGTGGTTACTACGGGGTTCAGTGTCAGGGGAAAGGTGATTGTTACCAGAAAAACGACAATGTCCACCAGGTGATAACAAGAGCTACCAATCATGGAACACCTCCCAAGAGCTTGGCCAAGTTCTTTACATCCCCTCCCCGCCAAAATCTTCTAAAGAAGGCATATTACTGTTCTGTTTGCACTGGGCCCCAGAGCTAGCAAGCAGCAGAGCCAGATTTTGAACTGAAGCAGTCCAACGAGCCTGCCAGTCTCTTACTTTTTAACTCCTCAAATGGTTAGACATCAAATGCAAAGCTTAAAATGAACAACGGTGGTGGAACTCTTTTTATGTTTGGGGGTGTGGTTTTTTTTTGGGGGGGGGGCGCTTCTCTTTACTGCAGTTTCAAACAACTGCAAGAGGCTACATGCCCAGATGCTCTCTCTCCTCTCGGTAACGGAGCTAACTAGAAAGCGCACGCCCGCCCCTGGGTGCCTGGCTCAGCGCTGAGTCTCCTGTGCTCCAACACTGTACTTTCACCAAATTGGCAGTGGCTTCCCCAGATCTGCTTGTTAGGAAGGAACAGGCTGCTAGGAACAAGCAGCTTGTCTCTAGAATGGCACTGACACGGTCTGCGCAAATTAGCTACAAAGTGAAGAATGTCTGCAAGAAGAAACACGCCCATGGTTTTTAATCCACAAGAATATCTCCTGAGATTATGCTTCCTTGTCCAAGCAAGAAGCTCAAAGGAAAGGGTCAGCTTTCACCAAAAAAAAAAAAAAGCGGGGGGGAGGGGGATTTGTGAATCAGCATCTGAGACCACAGTGGGACCCATGCTAGGCACAATCATTGGCCCTCCCCCTGCCTCCGGCTAGAGGGGCAAGGACATTTATCATTAGAGCCTCAAGGGGGCCTTCAAGTGACCAGATTCAGGAAGAGTCCCTCACAGGAAAGGCCCCAACAGGGACTGAGCTGTTGGAGGAGGGCAAGGACATCCCAAAGCCTCCATCCTTCCCACAATTCTCCTGATCTCAAAGCTTTCTTCTTCTTTTTTTAATTTTATTTATTTATTTGAGAGAGTGAGAGAGGGGTGGGGGACAGAGGGAGAAGCAGGCTCCCCAGTGAACAGGGAGCCCGATGTGGGACTCAATCCCGGGATTCTGGGATCATGACCTGAGCTGAAGGCAGACGCTTAACCAACTGAGTGATCCAGGTGCCCCTCTTCTTTTTTTTTAAAGGAAAGGTTTTTGTTTGTTTGTTCTTTTAAGACTCCATTTTTAAGTAATCTCTACAGCCAACATGGGGCTCGAACTCACAACCTCAAGATCAAGAGTCACATGCTCTTCCAACTGAGCCAACCGGGTGCCCCTTAACCATTGCCTGCTTGGGGGGGGCAGCAGCATGAGCAAACTCTTCAGTCCTCGGCAAGGCCTCCGAGGCCCCTGCAGGAGGCCCTTGGGGAGAGAGTCCTGCTCATCAACGTCTCACTTCTTTCCCACCGTCACCACCACGCACTGCAGCCTGACCAAGCAACTATCTGTCCAGATCACTTGTCACATGCCTAGCACGGAGGGGGTGCCACAAGGATCGTGTGCTGGATCTGTGAGTACTTGCATTTCCCTAAATGAACCATGTTCTTTTCCTTCTCCAGGTCTTGAATCAAGCTACCCTCTCTGACTGAGTTGTCCTTCCCATTCCTCTAACTTCCTCTCTGTTTACAAGAATCAGCTTTAGAGTTCTGCTCGCTTGGGAAATCATCGTTGACCTGTCCCTGAGCCCAGTTAGGGACACCAATTACCAAAAAGCTCCTGTGTGTGATAAAGAAGAAATGGGAATGGTTTTTACTTAAAAAGCACACCCAAATTTACATTACAGATGAGTGCTGTCCCCTTTAAAAAAGTTATTTAGTCCACTTTAAGACATCAACTGAGTTTCTGACGTTCGTAACCCCCTCTTCAAAGGTTAAGGAATACATTAAATTTCCCAGAACATCAGGCCACTAAGGGTGGCTTCACTTTTCCCACCTCTCAGAATTCTGAATGAGTCAAAAACTCAGGGCCAGGAGGTAACTTGGAGATCAACTCAACCCCTCATTTTACAGATGTGGAAACTGAGGTTCAGGGAAAGTTGAGGTCATCCCAGAGATCAAATAGGAAGTGAATGGCAGAGTTTGGACAAGACCTCAGCTTATCCAAGCACACACTCAAGACTTTCATCTTTTTTCATCTCACACTCAGAAGAAAAATACCTCCCAACTCCTACTTTGAATCACATTCCATGCTTTGTTTTGCTTTTTGCTTCAAAAGTTAAATATTAGGCTGAAAATTTAAATCAAAGGTAGAATATTGTAAGAGCTCCAGATGGTTTTGCCGTAAGACATATTACGTCAACACCTGTGGCCATCCCTAGTGAACAAAAGCTAATCCCAAGGTTCCAACCAGTTTTTAGTCCAATGTTCTTTAAACATCACTAATTCGTATATCATTATCTCAATTTTTGTCAGATTTGACCACCACCTTTACAATTATTCACTTATGGGGCGCTTGGGTGGCTCAGTCGGTTAAGCAACTGCCTTCAGCTCAGGTCATGATCCTGGAGTCCCGGGATCGAGTCCCGCATTGGGCTCCCTGCTCAGCGGGGAGTCTGCTTCTCCCTCTGACCCTCCTCTCTCTCATGCTCTCTGTCTCTCATTCTCTCTCTCTCAAATAAATAAATAAAATCTTTAAAAAAAAAAACAATTATTCACTTATTTCTTTTCTTTGACTCACTTTTCTTTAAATCACTTTTTAAAACATAAATATCTAAAGTGGCAGGATATAAAATCAATCCACAGAGAGCAGTGGCATTTCCATACACCACCAGGACAGAAGAAAGAGAAATTAAGGAGTCGATCCCATTTACAATTGCACCCAAAACCATAAGATACCTAGGAATAAATCTAACCAAAGAGACAAAGAATCTGTACTCAGAAAACTATAGAATACTCATGAAAGAAACTGAGGAAGACAGAAAGAAATGGAAAAACGTTCCATGCTCATGGATTGGAAGAACAAATATTGTGAAAATGTCTATGCTACCTAGAGCAATCTACACATTCAATGCAATCTCTATCAAAGTACCATCCACTTTTTTCAAAGAAATGGAACAAATAATCCTAAAATTTGTATGGAACCAGAAAAGACCCCGAATAGCCAGAGGAATGTTGAAAAAGAAAAGCAAAGCTGGCAGCATCACAATTCTGGACTTCAAGCTCTATTACAAAGCTGTCATCATCAAGACAGTATGGTCCTGGCACAAAAACAGAACACAAATCAATGGAACAGAATAGAGAGCCCAGAAATGGACCCTCAACTCTATGGCCAACTAATCTTCGACAAAACAGGAAAGAATGTCCAATGGAAAAAAGGCAGTCTCTTCAACAAATGGTGTTGGGAAAATTGGATAGCCACATGCAGAAGAATGAAATTGGACCATTTCCTTACACCACACACAAAAATAGACTCCAAATTGTTGAAAGACCTCAATGTGAGACAGGAGTCCATCAAAATCCTAAAGGAGAACGCAGGCAGCAACCTCTTCGACCTCAGCGCAGCAACTTCTTCCTAGAAACATCACCAAAAGCAAGGGAAGCTAGGGCAAAAATGAACTATAGGGACTTCATCAAGATAAAAAGCTTTTGCACACCAGAGGAAACAGTCACCATAACCAAAAGACAACCGACAGATTGGGGGAAGATATTTGCAAATGACATATCAGATAAAGGGCTAGTATCCAAAATCTATAAAGAACTTATCAAACTCAACACCCAAAGAACAAATAATCCAGTCAAGAAATGGGCAGAAGACATGAACAGACATTTTTCCAAAGAAGACATCCAAATGGCCAACAGACACATGAAAAACTGCTCCACATCACTCGGCATCAGGGAAATATAAATCAAAACCTCAATGAGATACCACCTCACACCAGTCAGAATGGCTAAAATTAACAAATCAGGAAATGACAGAAGTTGGCGAGGATGTGGAGAAAGGGGAACCTTCCTACACTGTTGGTGGGAATGCAAGCTGGTGCAGCCACTCTGGAAAACAGTATGGAGGTTCCTCAAAAAGTTGAAAATAGAGCTACCCTACAACCCAGCACTTGCACCAGTATCTGGGTATTTACCCCAAAGATACAAATGTAGTGATCCAAAGGGGCACTTGTACCCCAATGTTTATACCCACAATAGCCAAACTATGGAAAGAGTCCAGATGTCCATCAACAGACGAATGGATAAAGAAAAAGTGGTATATATATATATATGTGTGTGTGTGTGTGCGTGCGCGCGTGTGCGTGTGTGTGTGTGTATACACACACAATGGAATATTACTCAGCCATCAAAAAATGAAATCTTGCCATTTGCAACGATGTGGATGGAACTAGAGGGTATTAAGCTACACGAAATAAGTCAATCAGAGAAAGACAACTGTCATATGATCTCACTGATATGTGGAATTTGAGAAACAAGACAGAGGATCATAGGGGAAGGGAGGGAAAAATGAAACAAGACGAAACCAGAGAGGGAGACAAACCATAAGAGACTCTCAATCTCAGGAAACAAACTGAGGGTTGCTGGAGTGGAGGGGGGTGGGAGGGATGGGGTGGCTGGGTGATGGACATTGTGGAGGATATGTGCTATGGTAAGCACTGTGAATTGTGTAAGGCTGATGAATCACAGACCTGTACTCCCGAAACAAATAATACATAATATGTTAATTTAAAAAATTAATAAAAAATATAAAGCATAAATACCTAATTAACCTCAGCCTAAGCAAAATAAATAATAAATAATCCAATAAATCATGTGTTTTATAAGTTACAGTTTTCCTAGCACATTTAAGATAAATACATAACTATTAAAAGAAAAAATATTCACGTGCCACTTAAAATCACTCTGCAAACTACCTCCAGCATGCATATAACATTATAGGAAATTTTCTCTTACTCTAGAACACAGCTGATTCCATCCAAAGCGAAACCGCTTACTGGTATTCTCCGTAAGTTCCTATTCGGTCTTCTGTACGCACCTATTTTATCTGAAATGCCAATCAGTAGTAGCAAATGCAGATCCCAAATGAAAGCTTATCTTTACGCTAATAGCTTTTCTTATCAATTGCTAGATCACTATGCCCTCCACACATCTGATCTGTCACTTTGTTTGAAATAATCCTTTACCCTAATGTTCTTCACTGACTATTAATAAATTATGAACAAACAGCAAAAATAATTACCCTTTCACCTAGGAAAACATTGGTGACTACGACTTAATGGTCTACCAGTGACATACGGCTTTACCCAGCATAATGGATGCAAATGTGTAACAAGATATGGGTAAGTTATTTTCACACAAGCTGTCACTTGTCACACAAATTACATGGGCCTCTTAGCTGTTTAATTCACAGATTTAAAAAAAAAAAAAAACGAATTCCACTCACAATACCTGCATCACTCCTAAGCTCCTGGGGAGAGCAGAGCCAACCCACGAAACCACCAAAGAATAAAAGACCACGGCACCAGGACATTGTATGTATGAAAATTCTGCTGTGAGTGGTGAAAGGAATGTTGGTCAGAGTCACCGAATGATTCAAAAGCCTTCAGGGGCGGAGAGGGAGACCCGAGATCAGGAGCAAAGCCCAAATCTGGTTGCCATATCAGAACAGGAGCTCATTGAGCCAGCCGCGTGGTTTATGGATCTGCCAAGCCTGGACAAGGTGAGGCTGGGGGTTGCTGCTGGAGCCATACAAAGGCAATGTTAAGGTCGGCTGCTTTACATCATCAATCTACACCAGACAGAGCCCTCAGCGCGGTGCTCTCCATGCACATTCCTGAGGAGCAGTGACTGGGGACCGAGGGCTGAGCAGTCTGTGTTGCCAGGGAGCCCTGGGGCCTGAGGCTGTGGCTGTGTGGCCAGCTTCGGCCCAGGGCTCCGTTACCATTTTAGGAAACTAGCAGATGCTTTTGCAAACTGACCTGGTTTTAGTCACCGCTCTTATATCTGAGAGCTGGCCCATTTTACATTTTACCTCCTTATAACAAATAATGATATTAATAATAGCCAATACTGGGGCGCCTGGGTGGCTCAGTCGGTTAAGCGGCTGCCTTCGGCTCAGGTCGTGATCCCAGGGTCCTGGGATGGAGCCCCGCATCGGGCTCCCTGCTCGGTGGAGAGCCTGCTTCTCCCTCTACCTCTGTCTGCCACTCTGCCTACTTGTGCTCTCTCTCTCTCTCTCTCTCTCTGTTAAATAAATAAATAAATAAATCTTTAAAAAAAATAATAATAATAGCCAAAACTGATCCAGTCCTTAGCATGTACCAGGCACTGTTCTAAGCAAGTTTCCATGTATTCACACATGTAGAATCATAGAAAGTTTGACCTGGAAGGAGCCTTAGCTATTGTGGGGGAAGGAGCCCTAGACCGATGCCAGGAGAAATGAGGACTTTGACACCTATTGTCCGGGAGATTTTGAGTGAGTCCTCCCTCTCCCCAGGCCTCAGTTTTCTCATCTGGTAAGGTAGTCAGAGGGATGAGAGGTGATGAATAGGCTTCTAAAGGAATTCCAGTTCTGAGCCTTTTGACCCGTTTGGGACACTATGTTGAGTGGGATTCTGAGCCACAATCCATTAGCCGTGTCTGCTACCATGGGCATGGGAGCAGGGAGTAAGCATGTCATCTGTTTGCCATCTCCAACGAAAGCATCTCTAAGGTCCCCTCCTGCTCAAATTACTTGGATTCATAGTTCCAGCCCAACTGTGTCACTAAGTGCAGTCTCCTTATAAATTAAAAAGAGAAAGAAAGAATTTGCTTTGGGACCTGGATGCCTCATTTCTGTCATAGAGCATGTGACCTTTACAAGTAATTTTATCTCTGTCTCAGTTTATTCACCTACAAAGTTAAGGATACAAATATTTAACCTGCATCGCTGTCTCAAGGATGAAATAACGGTGTAAAGCACACAGCACAGTACCTGGCACACAGCTGATGTTCAATGAAGTAGAAGCTACAATTGCTATTTTCCTTCTCCTCCTCCTCCTCCTCCTCATCATCATCAGTCTATCAGCCCCAAACTGGATTTACAACATGTTCTGACCCATGATTTGTAATTTAAGGAACATATGCTTACAACAAAAACTGATTACTGTAATTTTCCTTGAGAAATAAACTTAAGCTCCTTTCCGAGGAAAAATCATTTAGATATTTCATTATGGAAAATTCCTCAAATACACAAAAATAGAAGATATTATAATGAACCCCCATGGACCATCACTAAAGCTTCAAGAATTATCAATTCATGGCTACTCTTGTTTCATCTATATTCCCACCCACTCACCCCTCTTTCAGACAACCTGTATTTTTTTAAGCAGATCCCAGACATTTCATGTAAATATTTCAGTGTCTACCTCTAAAAAATAGAAACTGTTCATTCTTCATAATTTTAAAAGTATTTGTTAACTGAATGACATGGCAATTGCAAGGCATAATTAGGAAATTATTTTCTCACATCTCTAATAATATTCCATAAAAGTCACTAACAAGTGTATGCATTAACAAAATAATAATAAGGGGCTGGCTCACGAGGCCACGTGGGAACTGTGGTATGCATGATTTATTAGAGCTACACAAAGTGAGTTATTTCATTCTTTCAGATATTTATGACACCGCTAAAACACTGAATACATCAACATCAGAATTAATCATGAATAATATTTAATTAGTGCTTGACAAGGATCAATTTGGCAACTCTTTTTGTTCTTTCTACTTCCCCCAAATAGAAAACTAGTCATAAACTAAAGTGTTTTATTTTTTCCATCTGCTTCTGGTAAAGCGCATCCCTGAACTGCAAACTTAGTTGAGATCTCCTGAACTTTCATATACCCAGGTAATTAGACTCAGATGCTGTCCGGACTAGGATTATAAATCAAGTCTGTATATGTAAGCAGAAAACAGACTGCTCACACCAAAGTGGGTGTTGCTGTTTCTCACGGACCTGCCCGTGGAGCCGACAGGCTCCACATCTCAGCAGAGCAGAAAGACGCTTTCATGCATAGGTCCCATGTCAATGGACGACCCCTTCTCTCACCTCTGCAACCCCCAGAAAGCACTGATTATAAACTGAATTCTTTATTTACAAAAGAAAAAAATCCTTTGGGACACTCAAGCAAAAATTCTGCCCAGAGCTGCATTCGTAGGTACAAGCCAAGAGACTACGGCACACAGAAGTTACGTACCGTGACATCTTCCCAACCAGACTGTTAACACCCAAAGCACATGGTGCCCTGAAGAACTTCCCAATCAGGGAGTTGTGTTCTTCTACAGAATGATTAGGAGAACTTTCAATCCATTGTTCTGTAACAACATCTGCATTCATTTAATTTTAACAGAACAGCAATATTTGTTTCAGTTAAGCTAGTATTTTAAATTGCAGAGCCGAAGGCTCCTGGGTTCTTGAAGATATCTGAAAGAAAGTATTGAATGGTTGTTTTTAATATGGGGTGGGGGTGGTGTCATTCTAACAGATCCCTTTTTCTTTATCTCTGACTCATATCAAGTGAAACTAGGGCTGAAAAGCCTACTGGAGACAACACACAGCATCTTAGAAGACTTGGAGAACGGGAAATCGGCTAACACGGGTTAGGCTCCATGTGCCAGGCACGGGACACCCTGTATCTAACAGAAGCCCCACAACAGCCCTGGGGTGGACGGGTATGGTCATCAGCTCACGAAGGAGAACACAAAGGCTCGTGTGGTGAGATGAGGCTCCAGGGTAGCTAATACCGATGAGTCAGGAGCCCAAACTCAGGCCTTTCTGACCCCATAGTCCAGGGTCTGTACCATATAAACTGATCCCCTATAATGGATCTTCCAGCTTCATAATTATAATAACTCATATTACTGAGCACTACATGCTGCTAAGTGCTTTAGATGAATCACCTCATTTTTCTTCACCTGTGTTACTCTTATTCCCATTTTACAGATGAAAAAAATAAGGCTTAGAAAAGATATGTGAGGTGTCCACCATCACACAGGGAAGTCATCTGACTGCAGGGTCCTCTCTCATCCATTTTGCTTTATCTACCTGAAAGGCAAGCTGGGCCACAATACTGATTATATGCCAGGGACAACCCTCTGAGGTTCTGAGTTCCCAGAGATTTGTAAAGACTGCTGACTGCCTGGGCAGGATTAAGAATTCTAAGCCCTCCAACAGAGAACGCTCAACACACACAGCATAAGGACACAAACAAAAAAATGGGTACAAACTACAGTTGAGTGATTTTCACAAGGGGGAGGAGTGGTAAGAATGGAAATGACCAGAGTTTATCATAAAAAGCTAGGCTCTAAGAAGATATGACGGAGATAAAAATTCTATCTGGTTCTACCCTCCCTGGGCCAAATGCTGAAATTCCCTCCTCCATGGCTTGGGAGATGAGGTCAGTGGATCTTGTTTCTGCTCCACTAACTTTTCCACGCGCAACCTGATAGCTTCTGGAAACAAACCAATGATTACGAGATCATTAAAGTATGTTTTTTTAATTAAAGGAGGGTCCTCTGGAGAGGGGCAGTAAACTGTTAGTGGTCAACCCAAGCACCAGGCGAGCATCTACTCACCCAGGCCTATCTCACCATCCCTCCTTCCCTGTCTACCTCCACATCACAGCCTGACTGGGCCCAGTTCTGCTTTTGTACCCACATCAAACTGGGTCAGCCCACCTAGAACCTCCCATGTGATATTCTCCAGATATGCCTCGAGAGGTGAAAAGTTATGCATTAAAGCAGTAATCACCGCAAGAGCTAAGAGAGAGGCTTGAAATTCAATAGGGCTTTAAAAAAGAAAAGAAAAAAGAATGAAAGTCTAGACTGCCAAAAAAATAAATTGGCATTGTTGTAAAATTGTGTTGCACAGCGAGAATACAAATATTATTCATGTTAAGGAAAGGGCTGACCTACGATGTGATTTATAGGCACTTCAAATGCAGTACAGGAAGTAAACGGAAAAATTAGGGTGCAAGGTCACCGAGTAGGCAAGAGTCAACTTAAGGGTAAAGTTAAAAACTTTAGGAAGAGAGCACACAGTTCAGCTTGTCATATAAATTAAGATCTGTCTTCACTTTGAAGAAATGGGGAAAATTGAATATTAAAATGGCTACGTTACTAAAGGCATTTTCTTCCCAATGCGAAAGAAAACAGGAATACTTGTTAGAGGGTGAGAAACACTAAAGGGATATTTCATAAAGAAACAGAGAGGAGGTTGATGCAATCCCAGAACCGACCTTGTTATCCGTCAGTAATGTAAACAAACAGGGCAACAAATAAAAGGGCTCTCGAGGCACTGTCCTGAGCAAGAGGAATCAAAACCAAGTTTTGTTTTCAGGGATGTGCTGCTTCATTTTTTTATTAAAACAGTCTAAATGGATTTGGACGGTTCCTAAAAGTCTCAACGGCCAGGGAGTGCCAACTGAAGCAGAGAGGGGTTTTCAACTCTGGAGCTGCAGGGACTCTGCTCTCTTAAGTCATCTTGCTCTCTGGCCATTCTGTTTTAAATACCGCTAGCATTAAATGCTGTCTTTTGGGGGGGGGAGGTTGTGTGTGTGTGTGTGTTTTAAGAGATTGTGAATGTTTCCCAAAGAACCACTAGAGGGCAGAGCTTTGTGATGTTCCGAAATTACTAATTGCTAAACCAGCCAAGACCTCGGAAGGGCGCGTATCCCTCCTGGTAGAAGAAAACAGGACTACGGCAGGGCGGAGCCCAAAGCCGCCTGATTACAGAGTAGCCCAGAAGGGGGCGCTCCAAGCTGAAAGGGATCAAGACCGAGCATAGGCTCAGAGACACCCAATGGCCCGCACCGTCCACCGCTCTTAAACAAACCGCACACTCCACCCCGCACCTGAGGCTACTTTCACTGCAGTCCTTCCCTTGACTAAGTCCCTGATGTTCATTTTACTGTGATTTCATCGGCATATAAAATATTGGGTGAGGGGCGTCTGGCTGGCTCAGTCGGTAGAGCATGAGACGCTTGGTCTCAGGGTCGTGAGTTCAAGCCCCACAGCTGGCGGGGAGCCTACTTTAAAAAAAATACTGGGTGGGCGCCTGGGTGGCTCAGTTGGTTAAGCAACTGCCTTCGGCTCGGGTCATGATCCTGGAGTCCCGGGATTGAGTCCCGCATCGGGCTCCCTGCTCGGCGGGGAGTCTGCTTCTCTCTCTGACCCTAACCCCTCTCATGTACTCTCTCTCATTCTCGCTCTCTCAAATAAATAAATAAATCTTTAAAATAAAAATAAAAAATAAAAAAAATAAAAAAAATACTGGGTGAGAAGAGGCGGCAAATCAACTCTGGGCCTAAAGCATCCCTTATTTTCAGCCCCCATCTGAAACTCTGTCTTCTGTTGGGCTGTTAGCCTGCAGCAACCAGAGTCGAAGATGAAGGGAGCATCCTTAGAGCTGCTGTAATGCAGAGAAAAGGGGCCCGGAGAAATCCCTGGAGCAACGCTGAATCAGTCCTAGGCTGCCCCTGAGAGCTCCCACAAAACCCAGTCACTTTGGCCTCTGAGAAGCTTTCTCAGGCTGGAAGACACGAGAATGTCTTTGTGGGGCCCTAAGTCCCTGCACAGCCCTTGTCCCGTGCCTGAGAACCCGAACACAAGCAAATTACGCCCTCATCACCCACTCCTGCAGGAAGGGTCCTCATTAACCCGTGTCCGGTGTGTCTAACAGACAGAAATCTGATCTCAGCCAAGGGTGTGGGAAGAGGCAATGGCAATTTTCTCTTTCTTTCCAACTTTGAGTTAGAGACCCATTAATAATTATTGCCATTATGAAAGCAGGTACCTGGACAACTTGTTAATTGTCTTAGTAAAGATACTCCTAAGGAAAGAGCATGGCTTTTGAGGCTACACTAGGGCTCTGGAATTATCAATGGATTTCAGTAGTAATTCAGGGTGGGCTCTTTTGCTTGCTATCCATTACCCCTCACACCCCACTCCCAACAGAGAGAAAGAGAGAGAAAGGACTCTCACAGCTTTCCATCAGAGTGGAATAAGCTTTGAAATCTATCCAGTGCTGGCTCTGGTGTTTACTACCTATATGACCGTGGGGAAATCAGTGGGACTATCAAAAGTCTACTTCAGTAGGAAGGAATTACAACGCTCCCCCCTACCACTGCACACATAAAAGCAGCCCCCAAAGAAAGGACACACTATAGGGTATTTTGTTAAGGGACAGCCTGGTGAGGGAATTGAAATAAGCCTTTTGTAAAGTAGTATGTGTTACTCATCCTAGTCCTAACTGAAATCTGGGTTTAATGACTAATGACCACATCATGATCAAGCTCCAAGCCGTACGCCATTTCCCTCTTTGCGGCCTCCAACAGGCATTAACGCCAAACCTGGTCAACCGCTGGCTGGTTTTTATTGTTGTTGCTGCTGCTGTTTTAGGCCAAGTTCTCTGCTGGGATCTGCCAAGACGGAGGAAAGCCCTGGCAGTCCCCTGCTAGTGATGCCTGGTCACGGGGTTCGCTCCTGGGGGCTGAGAGCGCGCCCCGTGGAGAGGACATCAGCGGGCGAGGCCCCCCCCCAAGGCCAGGAAGGTGGAGGAGCGTATTACCGTGGCTGCTAGTGGCTAAACAAACCACCAGTGCTCAGATACCTAACACAGAGCAAAAAAGGGTCTTGAGATTCTTCAAGATTTCCTCCCAGGGCCATCCTTACAATAACCCAGGCAGTGGTTTCTGTAAAAGCCGGATTAGATCATCTGTGCCCGGCCTTTTAGAAGTTTTCACGACAGATGGAGGGACACAGCTTTAGAGGAAAGCCCGGCTCACATCCGTCTACATTCATTATTGGCCCTGTTCTCCGAAATGCTATATGTTATCTTGAGCCTGTTTGTTTTTATCTGTCAGAGTGGTTTATTGTTAGGGAAATGTGGTGTCAGCTGTCTCTTCCCCACCATCAAAGCCGCTTCATTAAAGTTAATAGTGTTTGACTTGCAGAGATCTCTTACAGAGGTAACCCAAGAAAGCCCCTGCTGGCTGTTATTTTTCCGGCAGTAAAGGCACCAAATGGATGCAATAACTGCATTAATCTTTTAGGAAGAAGGAGAAAAAAAAAAAAACCTACCACATTACTCTATCTAGTAGCTGCTTAATAAATGCACCTTGAATTCATGAGGCTAATGCCACCCTTCGGTTCAGGACAGGTCACAGAACTAAATGGCCTATGTCCTGCCTCTGCCACTCAAAGCTCCATGGCCTGGGTGGGGCTTGTCACTTCCCCAGACTGAACTTGAATTTGTTAATCTCAGAATTAAGGGGGTTAGATTACAAGGGAGCTTTTTCTTTAAATCGGGGAACCCTCTGAACAAAAGTAATCTTGCAATGAAGCCTGATGTATAAAGCAGATAAAAGCAAACTTTTTCCAGCTAAAGGGAGAGAAACCAGAAGTCCCTCCTTCTCAGCATATCTACCTCCCTCCACACCGCCTCGGTCTACGCCCACCCTCGTCCCTCCCCCAGGGATCCTGCCCGACCCTGGACTTCCTGGAACAGCATCTGAAATCTACTGGCCTCGAAGGAATTATCTTTAAGGTCTTATCTGCTCCGAGTCTGGATTCTGTGATTAAGCAACTGGAGTCAAACCACATGGGGACAGTTTCTAATTAATGTAATAACTTCCTGAAAGTCTCTGCTCAGTGCCACACAACATTGAACGGTTTGGCTTTGGCTTTGTTTTCTGTCTCTCTTCTAATCACTGCTTTCTATTATGTGTTGTCAAATTTCCCTTCACCATTGGAGTAGTGGGTCTCAAGCAAGCTCGGTCACCTCTGGGTCACGGTCACCTAGTGCTAGTTAGTTCAGTTTCAAATGTCAGTGGGACTCAATTTAAATCTCATCACCTCCCTCCCCTGCAGGGCAGGCTGCAGCTGCGAGTGTGACTCTTCAGCATGCTTCCTCACCCAGTGGGCCACCCTTTTGGGCCAGAAAACCAGCAAGAGAGTCGAAGCCAACAGCCCTGCACCATAGCCCGTACCTGACCGCAGTCCACTCGGGCGATCTTCGCCACATCACCCAGCACACATGCAGGCTGCCTGGCCACCAGCCCCGCAGCCTCCTGCCATCCTTCTCTGGTCCTCTCCTCTGCTAAGCAGGCCAGCGGACAAATGTGCAAGGCTGTTGCTACCCAAGCAGGTGTCCAACAGGGCACCTAAAGCCAGTTTTCCCTTCTTGCAAGCAAGAGGGAATTTCTCCCCTCATTTAATTTGTTGAAGGAATTACCCCCCTGCCTCTGCCGCTCCCTAATGGAAAGGGGGGAAAATTATGAACACTGTTGCTCCAGAAGGCTACAGCCAATAAGACTCTCCCCTCTCTTCCTTCCCTCAGAACCTCCATGAAAGGCCTTCAGGATGAGAGAGAAGGCCTGAGTCAATGACTGGAGGTAGGAGGAGGACGTAGTAGGCTGCCCCATAGCAGGGCGAAAGGTAAAGGATGGAGAAGGGAAGGAGAAGGGGGCACATTGTCATTGGCTTTCTTTAAAATGTTGCATCTGCAATTACACTTCTAGTACCACAGAAAGAAATCCCACCAAACATCCTGTATACATGTACCACGAGGATATCTACCAGCTTCTATTTGTATTTGTACATGTAGTTCAGACTTGGATGGGTCTGTGTCAAACTCTGGAGAATCCCAAAACACACATACGGTTTTATTTTTTTGGCCCAACTCCCTGCGGGAGAGAATAAAACAAACAAGAGCAAAGAGAACCCTCCCTCCCTTCCTTCCTTCCTTCTTTCCTTCCTTCCTTCTTCCCTTCCTTCCTCCCTCCCTCCTTCCCTCCCTTCCTTCCTTCAGCTCTGTCTAGGGAGCCTTTCCTTACACCAGGCAGGTGCTAGGCACTTGCTTGAGGCCATGGCAAATAAAACATGTTCCCTGCCTGGCCATGGTTACTTAGAACTACAGAAGTAATTCCACTTATGTAACACTTCAGCTTTACTTTTCCAGAAGCTTTTATACCCAATAGTTCATTAGGATCCTCACAATAATGGTTATGGTAGATATAATCACTGTTTACAACAGAGAAAATAGAAATACAGCCAAGTTAAGGGACTTGTCTAGTCCCACCACTAGTTAAGTGCATCTGACTTCTGGTCTTTGGCTCTTTCTGTTTGACCAAACCGTACCCAAATGTATCCTGTGATTTCCTCACAACTGCTATTACAATGACTATACATTCCAGATTTTCCAGGATCCTTTCAATTTTAAATATTCTGTTCCTTTGTCTTCCAAATTGTGCTTATCAGACCCCTTGAATTAGTTCTGAAAATACAGTCACTTATATCAATTTTAGGTTTGAAAAATATAGCCATCGTGGGCTCTCTTTCTTACTTTAAACATTCTGAAGTGAGATTTAGACTTTATAGCATTACGACTATGCAAGAGTCACAGTTTTTCAATCAAATCATCCTTTGGTGTGGAAAATTATGTCAGTACACACATTATTTAAGCTATTCTGAAAACTACTCTGACATTCCTTTTACTAATCTTTTTCCTGTTTCAAATGCTTCCATCAGGCATTTCTGTCAGGCTTCTGAAGGGTCCCACATGCACACTTCCAGTGCAGAAATGTGTTCGTTTTTGGTTCACTGGAATCTTTCAGAATGTCTGGCACTGAAACAGATTGGCTTTAATTAAAATGCTATGATTTCTGTGAATTCCCATTAAGCTAGCGAAAGAAATCTGCATTTAAAAAATACAGTTAACACATTAAGGCACACTTGTACTGAAAAATGCGTCATGTTTAAAAACTACTTAAGCAGATGAAACTAAACTGCCTGTGATAAAAATGTGCTCATTTTTAGTAAAATCCTTCACTTCTGAAGAGAGGGGTTAGTTCAGTACATATGTGCCCAATTAGCCATAAAAACTCAACTAGACATGAACCATGCAATCCTCCAATCCGCCTGTTGATGTTAAAACATAGATCCTATTAACAGGAATGTAATTTAAATGGTTAAAAAGTGATAAAGTACACAACTATAACCTGATAGGGCTTGAAATATGATACTGCTGGACACCGATGACAAACCAGTTTTGAATTATGACTCCAGCAAAGTCTGAAATAGCTCAAGCATGTTAATTAGTGATCCACAAATTCAAGAACTGCATTATATTATGTTATATATTCTATTCAGTCACACCTCTTTACCCACCAGCAAAAGCATGTCCTCTAATAGTCAGAGAGGAAAGCCAGGTGAAGCTTTTTGAATTCTAGGTCCTGGATACCCTAGGAACACCTGACATAACTTTCCCTCATTCAACTTACTTATCTTTCAAATGTGATCTAACTCAAGCTAGTTTCTCAAGGAACAATATTCCAGAGGACCCATGAAGTGCAGAGAAGTTCACGAGTTACTGGGAAAATGCATGAAGAGCAATCAGTATGATCACTTCTTGCCACATCAGTGAGCCCTGAACTGTGTAAGGGACACTCCCACATAAGCATGGGAAAGCCCGTGATGATCAAGAACTGGGAGGAAGATATCTGAATCATCTGTTATTAGCTTTATTAGAGATACATGTGAGCTGATGTACCTTACTTTTTATTATAAAATAACACCCTACACATTTATGGGATACGCTTGAGCCCATCAAGAAGATCCTGATGGCTCACCACTGACCTGGTGTCCTTGCTTTGAGAATCACTGCACTGGATGCTTATAATATTAAAGGCAGGATTTCTTTGATAACCACTTATAAATAAAATAAAATAGATTATTTTGGAAGGCAAACTAAACTCCCATCATCTCGCTTGACTGTCTCACCTTTTTAAATGGCCACAAAATAGTGCGCTGCTGGCCCCTTGATGGTGCAATTCGTTATCTCCAGTTATCTCTCATCCTTAGAATCAGCTCCTCTGGCCTGACCCAAGCCCTGTTTGCGCAGGTTCAGCAAATTCCCTCTGCTTTCATATTCACTGGAAAAGAGAAACATATTGTAACACCATTCTCCAAATACCATGCCACGATCGCAGATTTAGCAGATGGCTAGGAATAGTACACCCTACCAGAGGACCTGAGCTCTGTCAAAATTACCAAATGAGAGGCCGAACAATGTGTTCTAGCTGGTGTCCCTAAAATAACTAGTTTCTTGGAGGAGAAGGAGGAAATCAGCATGTGAACACTGGCCAATCAATCTATGAACCACTGGGTATGAAGACCTCCATTCAAAGTTCACCAAATGTTACTGTGGCTTTACATCAGTAATTAAACTGTGAAATTCAAGAAATAGATGCTGTCATTGCCACCTTCCTAACCAAGCTCAGATTCATGTCTCCTTTCCATTTGCTGCTGCACCTCTTCTGAGTGGCATTGTATCTTGCCTGGACGGGTGCAGTAGCCTCTCATCTTTCACACCGCTGAAAAGTTAATCTTCCAAAAGTCCAGCTCTGATAAAATTGCTCCCCTGATCAAAAAACTTGAATCATTGGTTACCATCACCTGTCAGCAGAATTAAGGTCACATTCCTTAGCCTGGGATTCAAGGCACTTGCCTCTTTCTGATGTCCTTTCCCACTTCACTCCGAGCAATCTGCAAGGCCCAGTCCTCTCTGTACAGACTCTCCCGCATTTGCTCCCGCAGCATCCCCCCACCTAGGGTACTATCCCCTGCCTTCATTCCATTCCCTCATCACCTCTCTGAGTCGAAATCCTTCCCTTGGGTAAAGCCTAGAAGAGAGAAATTCCATCTTTGCTATAAAAAGTGCAAAGAACAATATCTGGCTTAAAAGCACTCATTAAACATTTTCTGTTATTATTGTGGTTACCACTGCCCCTGTGAGCGTGCCATGAAGGCCTTAATCTTCACAGACAGATTAACCCCTGCTCCTACAGGATGTTTAATTGTAGCTCTCTTATGATGTACCTAATTACTTTTTCTTTCCTCCCATAGTTATTTAACTATACATTTCATCTCCTATTATGGATTGTGAGTTTCTAAAATAGATCCGATTTCATTCGCTTTTGTATTTTCCAGGTCAGAATACAAGGCCTTACGTGCAAATCTTTGAAGAAAAATGTTAAATATCATGCCAAGCCACAAGGGGGCATGATTGAGCTACTGTAACAGTTGAATCCTCTTCCAGTTAGTAATAAATTAGGTTTTAGAATTGAGAGGCTTTTTTCCCTTGAAGGTCTATTTGTAAGCCTGTTTAAAGTAAATATATATGCATTATGTATGATTACAAATCTATTCATGTTGACATGGAAAGAAGGCTGTGATACAGTGAATTTTAAAAAGGAATAAGCAAAACAGAATGCCTGTGATCCAATTTTTGTATAACATCTAATCTTAAATATACGTGAGAGAAATAAAAGTCTGGAAGAATATCCACCAAAATGTTAAGAGCTGTTATATCTGGGAAGGGGGGGGAGAAATAGGGGGTGGGAACATGGAGGTTTTATTTTCTATTTTGTACCTTTCTGGATTTTTTTTAAATAAACAATACATATTAAATTTTATAATCAGAAAAATAAAGTCACTTACTTTAAGAAATCTCCAAGCAAAGTGTTTATTTCTCTTGTTACCTCACCTCCAGCCCCATGATATATTTAAAAGTAAATATTTGGGGAATTTTCTGATAAATTAAAGCAAAGAATCCCAAATTCTCTTGGTACATGGTGCCCTTTAGTATCTCAGTAATTTTTTTATGGCATCCCTTGGATGAAAGAAATACTTAACAGTTCCATTTATTAAGTGTCAAAGTCCAAACAACTTACGAAGTATTTATGTCCTAACAATTTCATGGCCATTTGAAAGAATAATATACATAAAGTGAAAAAAATTATTTTTATTTCATTCTTAAACGGTCACAATTACTTATTAATGGACTGTGTACACCTCTTGGGCACCATACAACTTCTTAAACTTTGACACTAGATTGGACACTGCCACTCTCATCTCCTACTCCACACTGATTTTCATTAGGTAGTCAGTTTTTATCACAGCTTCCAACCACCAAAAACCCAGCTTCACAAAGATATGACACCATCGGAAGGAATGCAGCGCGACCTAATGTTGAAACTATGAGCACCTCGAGCTAGTAGTTCTTGGGCATCCCACAACTGTCAAGTATAGTTGTGTTTCCCTTAAAAATTTAATATATCTCACGGCACCCCTGTGTGTTTACTGCAGCACCCCTGGGTGCCATGGTGCACAATTTGGGAACCAGTAAATTCAAATGATAAAACTGATTCCCTGTAAGGCTGGCAAAGGAGGAGAAACTCATTAAACTAGACTTGAAGTTATTCCAACCTAATAACTCAGTCAAAACTATTTTGTTTTCTCTAAACCAAAGTCTTCGGGGAAGGAGAAAAGGATGGTGTGGGAAGCTGGGCTGAGCGCTGGGTTCTGGTGGTTTCCCTATACCCCTGTTCCACCAAAGTCCTCTGCCAATGATTCTGGTACTCAAAACTAAGAACCAACAGCAGCCTCCAAAGCAGCATGTTCCTTGGTCCCACATTCTTTTCCGTGGTGTCTAGGATCTCCAACCAACCTACTCACTTTTCCGCCCCTCCACCCCAAAGTTTGAGGCTTTACAAAAATGTAGGAGAGCACAGCAGGCCCCAACACCGAACTGCTGAGTTGACCCTCACCTTTCCCTGGGGAGCTTCTGGGACCAAGCCCCCCAGTCAAATACAGAACTGCTGCTATCCAAATCCATTTGCAGTCTGAATTTAAAAGTATTTTTTTCTCTAAAGTTGTTTTTTTTTTTAAAGATTTTATTTATTTATTTGACACAGACACAGCGAGAGAAGGAATACAAGCAGAGGGAGTGGGAGAGGGAGAAGCAGGCTTCCCACGGAGCAGGGAGCCTGATGTGGGACTCGATCCCAGGATCCTGGGATCATGACCTGAGCCGAAGGCAGACGCTTAACGACTGAGCCACCCAGGTGCCCCTTCTCTAAAGTTTAATGAGCCCAATTTCACATCTTGATTTAGTGAAATGGCTTGTGATTTTCTATTATCAATTCAAACATAATCAAAACAGACTCAAAAGGCATCTCCAACTTGTGGGGAAGGAAGTTCCAAGCAGGGAGTGCTTAAAGAAGTTCATCAAGACCACCGAGAGGTGGAAACAACACAAAGGTCCATATGCACATAAATGAACAGACAAGTGTGGTCTATCTATCCATACAATGGCATATTGTTTGGCCTTAAAAAGAAAGGAAATTCTGACTCATACCACAACATGGATGAACCTTGAAGACATTGGGCTAAGTGAAGCAAGCTAGCCACAAAAGGACAAATACTGTGTGATTCCATTTATATGAGGTCCCTAGAGTAGTCAAATTCATAGAGAGAAAACAACGGTGATCACCAGGGGCTGGTGGGGAGTGAAGAATTCAGAGTTATTGTTTAGTGGGTATGGGGTTTCAGTTTGGGAAGATGAAAAAGTTCTGGAGACAGATGACGGTGAATGGTTGTACAACAATGTCAGTGTACTTAAGATCACTGAATTGTACACTTAAAAGTTAAAATGGTAAATTTTATGTGGGGTATATAATTTGATTTTTAAAAAATCAGTGATGGCTTTCTGGTAAGGGAAGCCCTTGATTTAAGTGGAATTGCATCCTTCAAAGTCACTTCAACAGCTTGTAGCGGCCCTAGAGATAAGTCCATTTGGATGATCTGGTATTAAATGCACACATGATGTTTCAAAACCCAAGGACCTGTTCTAAAGGAAACAATGTCTAAAGAGCAGTAGCAGAGCAGGGATAATGGAAAAGAGCTCCCACCTCCTCCAGGCCTTCTTCCTAAGAAAATTCAAATTTCCCCACAACTTCCCAACCCTTCAGGCACAAGTGTGAAAGCCTCACTCCTCTTCCTCTCAAGTTGATAATGCACTTTCCCTATGCTGTAAATCCAAGGCATGACGAAATAGGACCTAGAAGAACTGCTTGAAGAGATAGGCAAATGCAAACTGACCCGGGTTCCAGAACTCAGTGTCCTGGGAGTAAGGCTTCCTGCGAGATGTTTTCTTGTTATCATGTAGGACTGATGTTGCTAAAGGTCCAAGGCACTAGGCTTGCTCCTTACTTGAAGTCTGGGGAGGAGAGGGGGTTTCTGGGGAAAACCTGGGAAATGCTGGAGGATACATTCTCTCTAAAGGCTCAGAGGAGTCCTGTAATCCAGAAATTTGAATTCCGCAGATCCTCACCCATTGATCATTTTTAAAATATGCCCAGCTCTTCCCCTCTTGACCTCTATTTTGTAAGTGGCATCCAATCTCAAATCTTTAGTCTTTTTTATTTCTTCTTTTGTCAACACATTCCATCAGTCATCAGACTATGAATTCAGCTCCAGCCATACCTCTTCCATCAACCTGTTTTTCCTTGTCCCCTGCCATCATACTAGTTTATGTCCTGATGACTACCCCAGTAGACTCCTCCCTGGTCTTCGTATTTCTATTTTCTTCCCTCGTAACAGTCAGCATCAGAAGAATGTTCCAGATCACAGTGCTGAGCATGTCACAACTATGCCTAGAACCCTTCAGTGGCTCCCCATTACCCACTGGATAAAGAAGACCAGACCCCTGAGTCTAGCATGTGGGATTCTTTGTGGTTCTCACTCCAACCTGCCCTCCTAGCCACGTCTCCCACCTAGCCACATCTCCCACCACAGGGAACCTAACCCTATAGTCAAGTCAACTATTTTGCATTCCCTGAATGGACCTCAAGGTTTCCCATCACACCCAGCCCACCCTCCCCACCAGCCTCATCCTCAATCAGTTTTGAACCCACTCCTCTTCTCCTTGTCTTTTTTAAAAAAACGATTTATTTATTTAAATGGGGGGGCACTCGAGAGCGGGGAGAGGAGCAGAGGAAGAGAGAGAATCTCAAGCAAACTGCCGTGTGAGCACAGAGCCTGACTCGGGGCTCAATCCCACAACCCTGAGATCATAACCTGAACTGAAACCAAGAGTCCTATGCTCAACCAACTGAGCCACCCAGACACCCCTCTCTTTGTCTTTATCCATCTTTGAAATCTGGCTCAAATGCTGGGACCTTGTGAAATCATTGATCTTTTCTTTGAATTCTCCCAAACACTTCGATAGTAGGAATCTCATAGTTCATAATACACTCAGCTTGGTTTAGTGTCATAAGTTTCAAAATAGTCAATAGTACAGTTTTGACCCTTAAACAACACAGGGGTTAGGGTTACTGACACCACACTGTGGAAAATCCAAGTAAGCTGTACTAGTCTATGAACACGTGTTTTTTATGGTATATGTATTATATACTGTATTCTTACATTACAACAAGCTAGAGAAAACGTTATTAAGAAAATCACAAGGGGGGGCATGCCTGGGTGGCGTAGTCCGTTGAGCCTCCACCTCTTGGTTTCAGCTCAGGTCGTGATCTCAGTATAGTGGATCAAACCCTGGGCCAGGCTCTGCACCCAACGCAGAGTCTGCTTGGGGTTCTCTCTCCCTCTGCCCCTCCCCACCATGCACTTGCGAGCATGCGTGCACTCTCTCTTTAAAGATTTTTTTTTTTTTTTTTTTTTTGACAGAGAGAGACACAACGAGAGAGGGAACACAAGCAGGGGGAGTGGGAGAGGGAGAAGCAGGCTCCCCGCAGAGCAGGGAGCCCAATGTGGGACTTGATCCCAGGACCCTGGGATCATGACCTGAGCCGAAGGCAGTCGCTCAACCGACTGAGCCACCCAGGCGCCCGCGTGCACTCTCTCTTGCTCAAATAAATAAATCTTTAAAAGAAATCTTAAGAACAGAAAATACATTTATAGTACTGTATTTATCAAAAAATATCCACATTTAAGTGAACCCACACAGTTCAAACCTGTATAGTTCAAAAATCAACTTTAAAGTATTCCACATTGAAGGACTATAAACAAATTTGAATATAAAACTGTGCTACCATCTGTTAGTTTCCCCAAATGCCTAACATGATGCTTTATACATAAAAGCATTTAATAAATGTCTGTTGAATAACATTTAACACACACCATCAAATTCCTAAACCTTAATTACATCCTTAAGCCAGTGATAGTATTCTTTTTTCTTTCTTGCATCACAGACGTTTTTTCTAATGAAATCTTAGATTGAATCCCAATATGTGTTTTATAGGAAGATTTTATATGTATTCTATATACAGAGTAAAGCACATGTAAGTGGCATCTCATTTTATATACATTTATTTTAAATTAAAATTTACAGCATTTCTTATTATTAAGTGAACTATGAGAATAGGAGGCTGTTTCAGTGAATATAAAATTTGAAGCAGAGGGTTAGGAGTGGTGATTTGCACTGAGCCATTTCCATATCCAGCTTATTTCTGTGTTTTGACACAGAATTTCACATGAAATCCTCCCTGGTCTAGGTACTCAGTTTTTCACATGATTTTAGATGATTCAGAAAATCCTGATCCACACAACTAAGCCACAGTGTGCAATTTTATGTGAGTGGACATTGGCAGGGTAACGAATTCCATTTTTTTAAAGCTCAGATACAACCTCCTATTATCTGTAACACATTAAGAAAGCCATATACAGCAATTAAGAACCCAGAGTCAGATTTAAATCCTGGCTCTCCTCTGTTTAACAATGCAGACCGTAAGCAAGTTATTCAGCCTCAGTTTCTGCATCTGAAAACTGGAAATAATAATAGTTCTTCCCTCATAAGAAGTCCTTCTTGTACAAGAACAAGACAGGCTGCACAAATTAATGCCTCAAGAGTCTTCAGTGTGTTAAGAGACAGGCAGTACAGGATACACTGAGGTGTGCAGCTTTAATGTTTTATTATATACTGAACCGTTATTTAAACATTTATATGTGTAAAGCATAAAGAATAGCAGTATAATGAAACCCATGTTCCCAATTGGCCCGTTCCTTGTCCTCCCCAGTGAGGACTGTTACCTTTGCCATACTTTTTTTTTTAAGATTTTATTTATTTATTTGACAGAGAGAGACACAGCGAGAGAGAGAGAGAGAGCACAAGCAGGGGGCAGTGGGAGAGGGAGAAGCAGGCTTCCCGCTGAGCAGAGAGCCCGATGCGGGGCTCGATCCCAGGACCCTGGGACCATGACCTGAGCCGAAGGCAGACGCTTAACGACTGAGCCACCCAGGCACCCCTGCCATACTTTATTTTTAATTTTTGTTTAGCACTTACCCTACTACTATGTGCCAGGTTCTGTTCAAAGTGCTTTCCAAAACATCCACATCTCCCCCTCCCCACAACCCCACGAAGTGGAGAGCATTACTGTCTGCATCCTACAGATGCAGAGCGTGGGGCACAGGGAACTATGTAACAGCAGGCTCACAGTTTGTACACGGAGCTGCCGTGATCTGAACCCAGACAGTAGGCCTCCAGAGTCTCTGTTCTCCAACACACCCAGGCTGGACACAGTGTTAAGGGCACTCTCACACTCACTAGGTGACTGAATACAGACTTAACACCCACCATGTGCCAGGCACCGTGCTGGGCACTGCAGAGCTTAAGGACAAGCTTCTTCCTTGCTGGCACCTGACAGTTCCCAGAACATTGGTTCCTCCCACAGGTGCTGACTCCAGCTCTCTCACAGGCCCAGGCAGCCGTAAGCGCCTGGAGGGGCTGTGTGTGGCCTTGAGGAAAAGGCAAGCAGGCCCAGCCACTTCACCTTGGTGTTGGCCAGGGTGGTTCTCTGCAACAATCAATCCCCAAGGAACCACGGGGAAATTCCAAACGTTCTGCCCCCACTCCCAGCCTCTTCCTCATCAAGGCTTCCTCTGAGAAGTGAACCACGTAGGGCTGCGCAGGAATCCGCAGCCTTTGCCAGCAAGCAGGCCAGTTGCAGCCGCATGGCCCAGCCCACAAGGAAAAGACCTCAACTTTAGCGCATGTCACTCCCCTAATTATTCCCTGTGCCTGGAGTCCAACAATAACAGAGCGTTTTTTCACAAGCAGCTCCCACCACGAACCTTGCAGCCTCATGCGTGCAGCCAAGCACTGAGAAGTGCTAAAGGGTCAGGGGGTTTGTGTGGCCAGCAGTCCCAGGCCTCTGGGGGAGAAACCCGGCCACTTTCTAGTCCAAAATCTGGCCCCAGAAAAACTGCCTGAGGCTTCAGCTGCCTCCAGGGCCCACTTCCTGGGGCTGGGCTGGGTCACTGTGGGTGGGGCCCTAAAGAAGGGCCAGCAGATCAGAAAGCAGCTGCCCCCAAGCCACCAAGGGAAAGAAGCAAGGGGTGGGGGACAGGAGACTAAAGAAAGACGTTTCCGGGGCGCCTGGGTGGCTAAGTCATTAAGCATCTGCCTTCGGCTCAGGTCATGGTCCCAGGGTCCTGGGATTGAGCCCCGCATCGGGCTCCCTGCTCAGCGGGAGGCCTGCTTCTCCCTCTCCGACTCCTGCTGCTTGTGTTCCCTCTCTCACTGTCTCTCTCTGTCAAATAAATAAAATCTTAAAAAAAAAAAAAAAAAGATGTTTCCTCCAGGGTCACATTCACCAACTGCTCCCAAGGCTATACTATATGGCAAAGATTGGTTTTTTAGTAAATTTATTTACTAAATACCAGTCCTGGCAGATACTGGGATTGGGGGGTACAATTCTGGGATATAACAGCAAGTAAAACAGCAAAGTCCCCTGCATTATTGAGGTGGGGGGAGGCAGCAATAATCAAATTAATAATTTCAGATTGTGATTAGTGCTTTGAAGAAAATAAAATATCATTGTCCCATGGGGTGGACAGGGAAATGAATATGAGCTAAGATCTAAATGAGGAGGAGCTAGCAAAGCAAAGGCAAGGGAAAAGCATTTCAGGCAGAAAGAACAGAAGTGCAAGACCCCGAAGCCTCTGTCTGATTAAATGCTGATTAGAGGTTTAAAAAACGTTTGATGAAAAACCAGTTCTCTCAAAATTGTAGTACATGGTAGAGTTATTTCCTTAAGAGCATAAAGATCAAAGTGCTATGTTGGAAAGAAATTTGTCCTTGGCTTTAAGGGAAGATGCAAAAAGAATGTCTGTGAATATATATTTACATTTATATGTCTCACAAGGATCTTTTTAAAAAGCCTTTCATGTCCTTTATCCTTTAAACTTTTGTAATATAGGTTGAAAGCACGATACAATCTTTAACTTCCAGCTCCTCATGCACTGAAAGATCTTTCTCCTAGAACTAATGAAGACATCCGTTCTGTCCGGATGTAATTTACCTCCCTTGTTCCAGAATTTGAAATAAGAATGCCATGTACCTCTAACTGCAACTATGTAAAAAAAAAAAAATTCGTGTGCACGTGGATTAAGGCGATGGGAGAATAGGAAGGGGTGGCGGTAGTTTTTCAATAGTCCTTTGTTGTTATTAAAACTGGGAAGAAAAGAATACATTGTGCATAACCGTGCAATTTTCTTGTCTTTATCTTAATAAATGTGTTTTTAACTGTTTATATCCCAGTTCCACCATCACTGCCACCTACAACCTGTCCCGGCTACAAATAAGTTGAAAAGCGCACAAGGTCTTCACAAACCCTGGTACAGTGAGTGCGTCGGCTCACGTACAATCCATGTGCCCCCTTCTTTCTCTCTGTGGACGGAATTTCTTGGGGATCCTTCGAGATCCCGGCCATATTTCGCCCCTGGCGCTTATTAAAACCAGGTGTGCGGGAAGCGGGCGTTTTGCACAGAAAAAGGCTTCGCCCGGCCCAAAGCCCCCCCTTCCGGTGTGTTTTCTAGAAGGGAGTCGTGAGCTGAGCAAAGAGAAAGCTGGCAACTCGTCCGGGGCCGGGCAAGCGGGGCGTACTTGTCAAGACAGCGCCGCGGCCGGGCCGCGCCAGGGCCAAGTGCGCAAGGGCAGAAAGTGCCGCCGGGGCGCAGAGAGCCGGGGACGAGGGACACTGCGCCTGCGCCCCCAGGAGTGTGGTCCGCGCGCGGGTGAAGCCCCGGAGCCGCAGCCCGGCGCGCGGCGCAGAGAAGGAGCGCGAGGGCAGCCGCAGGGCCGCCGCGGGTCGCGGCTGGAAAGCGGAGCGCGGAGGAGCCGGCAGAGCCGCCGACCCGCCGAGCTCGCCCGCCGCCCGCTCCCAGAACTTGGCGCGGGGTCGCGCGGCGCTTACCGTCGGCGGCCGGTGGCGCGCGGGTCTCCAGGGGCCCGGCGGGGGCAGGGGGCGCGTGACAAGCGGCGGGCCGGCGCGCTCCGAGCTGGGGTCGCGGGCCTCGGGGCAGCGCGGCGCCGGGTGCCTGTGGGCCGCTCGGCCCGCGACCTTTGACCCGCGGCCCGGCCTGGGCGGGCGAAGAGCGCGCCCCCTCTCGAGCGCGCCGGGAAACTGGTGAGAGAGCTGGGAGAGCCTCGCCCCCTCCGCCTGAACCCCAACTGCAGGCCCAGCCTCGGGGGTGAAGGCGTTGGCTACTTGTGGGGGTCAGAGCTTTGAGTGTGGGCGCTCTCATCAGACTCTGGAGCTGTTCAAGGCGGAGACCACGGGACTAGAAGAAAGAGGAGCATTAGGTTACAAACGGCTAAGGGGCAGAGAAGAGGGACTCCCCAAAAATATGATTCCACATTTTCTAAGATTTTATTTATTTATTTATTTATTTATTTATTTATTTATTTATTTATTTATATTTATTTGACAGAGAGAGAGCACAAATAGGCAGAGTGGCAGGGAGAGGGAAAAGCGGACTCCACCGAGCAGGGAGCCCGATGAAGGGTTCGATCCCTGGACCCTGGAATCATGACCTGAGCAGAAGGTAGCCGTTTAGCCAACTGAGCCACCCAGGTGCCCCTGGCTCCACATTTTGAGCGGCCACTTCCTATTCCTTGGATCAAATGGCAAGCCAACTTACTTTTTCCTTTTCTCTAATTACAGTTTTTTGTTTTTGGGGTTTTTTTTATTTTTTTTTATTTTAATGAGAGACAGAGAGCATGAGAGGGAGGAGGGTCAGAGGGAGAAGCAGACTCCCTACTGAGCAGGGAGCCCGATGCGGGACTCGATCCAGGGACTCCAGGATCATGACCTGAGCCGAAAGCAGCCGCTCAACCAACTGAGCCACCCAGGCGCCCCTCTAATTACAGTTTTTAAGAGCCCTTTACGAGGCCCTGTATAGCTTCCATCCCCGCAGCCTTGCATGAATTTTCAGTAACCCCAGGAAACAGCCGGCCAGACAAGAGGGTGAGAAGGCCTCTCATCCCAAATGTTTGCCTGCACCCTCTGCTCCATGAAAACCACTCCAAATTGGGCCACCCCAGCATGTCTTCTGGGCTTGGTGCCCTGTTCGATGGGAAAAAGTGTTCTCAGCCCCAACCCCAAGATCCTGTGACAGCCAACAAAGAATTCTAGAGATGTTTCCAGATTCAAGCAACCCTAGTAATTTCTGGCATTGTCTAAAGCCAGTTTCTCAAATTGTGGTCCAGGGACCACCTACATCAGATATCCTGGGATCCTTGGTAGAGAGATTCAGGACCTAGGGCCTACACTATAGATGATAAATTGGATTAAGAATGATGAGGCCCAGAAGGGGCGCCTGGGTGGCTCAGTCGTTAAGCGTCTGCCTTCGGCTCAGGTCATGATCTTAGGTTCCTGGGATTGAGCCCAGCATTAGGCTCCCTGCTCCGTGGGAAGCCTGCTTCTCCCTCTCCCACTCCCCCTGCTTGTGTTCCCTCTCTCGCTGTGTCTCTGTCAAATAAATAAATAAATAAATAAAATCTTTGGGAAAAAAAATGATGAGGCCCAGAAATCTGCATTTTAACAAGCTTGCCTTGTGAGGTTTCTGCTCAGTATGGTTTGAGAATTACTGGATTTGGCCCTTTATTTGACAGTGCTGATATGGTGCTTGTTTTTCCATCTGGAGCACTCCCTCAAAACTCTCAACAGTGTTAAACATTATTCTTTTTTTTTTTTTTTTTTTTTAGTGTAGGCTACAAAATTTGGCTTCCAAACAAACTGCCTTATTTCATGAATTTTTTAAAGAAAATTATGCCAAAGCATTTCTTCCCACTGTATAGGGCTCTGAGCACCTCCTGATGATAAAAAAAAAAAAAAAAAGTAAGTGGATTATGCTGAGTGCCTTCTACTAACGTTGGGCTGTTTGTCATTCTGAGCCAGACCTACTCCTGCCCTGCCGCTATTGACTGAATGTTTGCATCCCCCAAAATTCATGTCGAGACCTCATCCCCAGTGTGATGGTAATTGGAGGTGGGGTCTTTGGAAGATGATTAGGTCATGAAGGCAGAACCTGCTGGGATTAGTGACTTTATAAGATCTTGGCTTGGGAAAGTTATCCTTCCATGTAAGACACAGCTAGTGGATGACTGAACCAGGAAATGGGCTCTCCAGACATCAAATCTGCCAGTGTCTTGATATCCTAGCTTCCAGAACTGTGAGGAATTTCTGTTGTTTATAAGCCACCGAGTCTATGGTATTCTGTCATAGCAAGCCCAAATGGACTAAGATACCTGCTGGTTTTTCTTCTGCTTCACTCAGGCTTCAATCAGGGCAGCTTTCCTGGGTAAAATGGAAGCCAAGTCTGTGCTCATGGTGGTTTCCAAACTACACTGTACAACAAAATCATCTGTGGAGCTTTTTAAACTACTGACCCACACAGAATGTCAGCAATCCCAAACATACTTGTCTGCAGAAAATTTATTTCACAAAGCATCTCATGGAATTAATGAGCTATCTAAAGTAGTACTGTCAGAGGAGCAGTGAATTGAAGTTGAGGAAATAATTAAGGGGGTAAACAGAATTTTTGCAACAAAAATGTTTAACACATTCTTACTTGCAATATCAAGAATTTGGAAATAACCCAAATTTGTCCAGCAGTAGAAAGCTGGTAAAATAAATATGGTACATTCATGTGAAAGAATACAAGACAACTATTAACATAGTTCAGAGAATATTTATTGACCTGGAAAGATGTTCTTGGTGAGTAAAGTGAAAAGAGCAACATGAACAATTGCTCCCTTCTTGTTTAAAAAAAAAAAAGTTTAGTGGTAACTGACAGAAGACCACAAAAGCAAACTCCTAAGCAGGTGATAGTGAACACAGAAAAGAATCCCTATTTGAACTGCAGAACTGGGGAACAGAGCAGAAAACAGAGCTTTAGTTTGAAATGTATTGAAGAATCAATTAGATAGCCTCTCCAAGTCATTATAGCTGGGTGACTGCGCCCCACGGCAGCAAAACACCGAAGGTTTATTCTCTGGAGAGGATGAGTGCATTAAAAACAAGGGCACCTGGGTGGCTCAGTCAGTTAAGTTGCTGCCTTCGGCTCAGGTCATGTTCCCAAGGTCCTGGGATCAAGCCCCACATCTGGCTCTCTGCTTTCCGGGAAGCCTGCTTCTCCCTCTCCCTCTGCCGCTCCCCCTGCCTGTGCTCTCCTGCTCTCTCTCTCTCTCTGTCAAATAAATAAGTAAAATCTTAAAAAAAAAAAAAAAATAAGAGGATTCAATGAAAATTTAAATACTGCCCAAGTCCTCTTCCCCAACAGGCTGGAAGTCTGACATACATCCTCCAGAGAGGAGATTGCAAGATTCCTTTCTATGTCATGAAGGGCTCCTGATCAGATCCAATAAAACTGCCCTCTGGTGAAGCCCATAGTGGACAAACCCCGTCCACACACACGGAGCTTCTAATCAGCGTTTTTCTGCCCACTTAGCAGATACCAAGAATCACCAGATGTTAGAAGGAAGATTCTAATGTCAAAGATGTGGTAAGAGCAAACAGAAAAAAACGAAGACTATGAAAAAGAAGAAGAAAAACTATTTTTTTAAAAAGATTTTATTTATTTATTTGAGAGAGAGAGAGGAGAGCACATGAGAGGGGGGAGGGTCAGAGGGAGAAGCAGACTCCCTGCTGAGCAGGGAGCCCGATGCAGGACTTGATCCTGGGACTCCAGGAGCCTGAAGGCAGTCACTTAACCAACTGAGCCCCAAAAAAACATTTTTTAAAATTATGATTCTCAGAGAGATAAAAGAAGGTATAAATCCTTGAAACAAAACAGTGTGTTAAAAAAAAAAAAAGGAACTAGGAACAGGCGGAGCTCTTCAACATTATATATATGAAACTATAAGGCGTAAAGACATAGGTGAAAATATACGAAAATAAAGGAAAGACCAGATCAATGAAATGATAAGTATTCCAGGAAGAAAGGACCGAAAAAAAAAAAAAATAGAGGGAGGCTATCATTAAATAATTAATTATTGATTAATCAATAGGATTTCCCCCCCCCACATTGAAAGCCATGAGTTTCCTGATTGAAAGGACCTCTTGAGTGCTCAGAAAAACGGTTTAAAATAAACCTACACAAAGGAACATCGCTATGAAATTTCAGAATATTAGTACAAATAGATTTTAACCACATCTAAAGAAAAAAAAAATGAGTGACCTAGAAAGGATCAACAATCAAAAACAGCTTCAGACTTCTCGACAACAACACTAGAAGTTGGAAGGCAATGGTAGCTAATATTTTAGACTAGATTTTAACTCTATTGGACTATAGTAAGTGCTTTACAATTCATCCTCACCACAACCCTATGAAATAGGTGCTCTTCTTACCTCCATTTTACAGGTGAGAAATCTGAGGTACAAAGGAGCAAAGTACAAACTTGCCTAAATGATCTAGGTAATAAATGGTAAGAGCTGGGATTGAAACTAGGCAGTCTGGCTCCAGATTCTGAGATCTAATTGGTATACCATACTGAAACAGTGCTTTCAAAATTAAACGTGAGAAGTACATCCAACACAGAATTATATATCCAGCCAAATTATCAATAAGTGAAAAATAAAGATATTTTTAGACATGCATATACTCAAAAAAATCTACCTTTCACATACCCTTTCTTAAGGACAAATAAATGATTCCAGCTATATTAGGTACCAGGGTGTGTGGAGAGGTGAGAACAAGGAGTTGTTTAATGGGTACAGAATTTCACCTTGGGGGGCGCCTGGGTGGCTCAGTCATTAAGCGTCTGCCTTTGGCTCAGGTTGTGGTCCCGGGGTCCTGGGATCGAGCCCTGCATCAGGGTCCCTGCTCGGTGGGAAGCCTGCTTCTCCCTCTCCCACTCCCCCTGCTTGTGTTCCCTCTCTCGCTGTGTCTCTCTCTGTCAAATAAATAAAATCTTAAAAAAAAAGAATTTCACCTTGGGAAGATGTAAAGAGTCTTGGAGATGGATGGTAGTCATGGTTGCACAATAATGTGAATATGCTTAATGCCGTTGAATTGTACACTTAAAAATGGTTAGAATGGTAAATGTTAGGTTATGTTTTACCAAAAGGAAAAAAAAAGCCACCAGAGGAGGAGGTATGCCACCCAAATGAGGGAGTGAAACAAGAAAGAGGAGAGTTGGGATACAAGAAGCAAGAAATCTAACTCAAAAGCAAGGCAAAAGGATCCCCAGGATAATGATGGAGGGAGGTCTGAGGATAACAGCTGTCCAGTGGGCACAGAGAACAACATTCCAGAATGGAGCAGGTCAGAAGGTTCCAGAAGTGATGTCTCCAAAAAGAGGAATCGATGAAAAACATGTCTTTTACTGAGAACATACATAGCCAACTGGGAGATAATTGGAGGCTACATTAATAATGACATGAAAACCTAAGGAAACAAACAAATAAGATGATCTTATTTCTGGGAAAAGTTCAAATTGGCATAGAAATTAAAAAATAATCTTGGTATTCTTTTATACTGCATGGCTCAGCAGTGAATTGCATGTATCTCATCATGAGAATGTGACCACGAAACATTGATCAAACCAAAGCTATGACAGAATTGTACCGAGAAGATGAGTGGTGTGTACCAGGGTAGGCAAATGATCATGAAAGCTAAATTCTTAAGAATCCGTAGATAATGCCTACTAGAGAAAAACCAAGAAGTGGCTTAGACACATGTGTTAAGTACCAAAATAAACAACTAAAAGATTTAAAAGCAGTTGTCTCTGAAGAAGCAGAAAATTGAGGAGGCGGAGTGGTTTGGAAATTGCTATTTTTTATGATAAGCTTTGTTGAACTATTTGACTCTTCAAACCACATGGACGTGTAAGTTTGGTAAAAATTAAAACAAACAAACCAAAAAAAGACAAACACAATTCTGAAACTCTTCCAGATGATCCAGAAAAGTCTATTTCTATCTCCTTGTTTTCTCAAATCGAACTCACTTTTTTCCAAGCAGCAGTTTTCTGCATGACTCCTCTATTATTCTCTGCCATTGTACACACATTTTCATAAAATAAGCTTTTGTGAGCTAGCCTGGGAATTCAACCATTGCTTATATTACTTCTCCAGAGATGTGTAGCTTCTAACCAAACAACTTCCAAAAAAACTTTCAGAACTTCTGTTTATTTATTGGAGACTACATTATCCATTCCCATAAGACTTTACATTACAACTGAAAAGGCATTTGAAAAATCAGAGAATATTCTGATTGCATGAAACACCATTCAAATTGTTTGGTAGAGTCAGTGAGTGGTGTGGCTCCTGGAAAGAGTAATGGGCAGGGGGTAGTCCCTGGGGAAGTCTTCATCAAAGAGGCTCAATTCAAGCTGAACCTGCCAGGATGGATTGTAGCTTGTGTAAATGGTGGTATCGACCAGGACTCTTGATGCAAGTGATAGATACTCAAGCCAAACTAGCCAAGCCAGAAGTAGAATTTTTTAGTCTGCATAACTAGGACATCCCAAGAGATCTGGCTTCAGGCAAAGATGGATCCTGGGTCCAGGAGGGGCACTAAGCTCTCTCCATGTCCATTACTCCCCCTCTGCAGCTCTAGTCTTACCCTTTCAGCTTTGCAACATAGGTGCTGATGGGATGAGTGGATAACTTTATTGGCTCTATATCGAAATCCCAGGGGAAGACCCTGATTGGTCCTCCAGCCGTTCAGGTGAATGGATACTATGGTGGGCCAGGCCTGAATCAGCTGCCAGAAAAGGGAAGATGGGGAATAAAGTGCTGGGGTGCCAAAAATAAAACCTATTACATCCCTGTGTAATTGTACATACCAAATACGCTCTATGGAGATTTATTAGAGCTTGGGCCTATTGGCAGTATAAGTAAAAATGCCTCATAAATGCTAAAGCACCATGAAATGTTGGTTGTGAGTCAGTGCTAAATGTAAGTCTACATTGGCCCTGCCCAGCCAAACTGCAATTACTCCTGGATCTTTAGCTCTCTGAATGTTTTAAGTTTTTCTTTCCTCCTAGCAGATTCATTTGTCACAGTTTCCCCGAATATTGGCCTCTTTCTTCTCACAGAGTCTGCTTCCAACTGCAGTGAAAAATTCGTTCATGTCATTTTTCAAAGGAAGCCAGAAGGAAAAAAAAAATGTCCAAAGTTGGAATAGTTTGAAACTGAAAACATAATGGATGTATGTGTGTGTAATCAGATTGTTCTCAGCATCTTTCACTCTACCGTTTCCCTAATCTATCGAGTCACTTTCTTGGCTTCGTTGCTCTAGTCCTCAAATAAGCCAAAAATATTTTGCTGATACTAGCTGCAATTTATTGAGTGATAGGATATTTGTAATGTACTTTGAGACTGAGCTTGTAGCCCTGAAGATTAGGCAATTAATTAACAGAGAAATATTTTTGCCATCTAGAGAAAAAACCAGTTTCAGAATAATTAACAGTCTATATTGGAATTTCCAGTTTTTATAAGGCTATTTTAGACATCTGATTTTTAAGTAGGTGTGAAGTGTTCATTTACTGCTGACAATGTGAAGTAGGCTGCTGCCTAAATTTGCTTCTGATAAACCTCTCAGTGATGTCAACACTTGAATACCTAAGGCTACATTGAGTTTTGTATTTGAAGGTATATGGATGAAAGCTAACTACCTGTAAGTCTGAGTTTAACTAAAAAGACCTTAAGCCAGATCCTGATAATATTCTCTATAATGGACACTAGCAGGATCTTAGGACATGGCTTTTCCTTCGTTAGCACAAAATTACCCAAACAAAACATTATTAGATGACTACTCAAGGCCATTCTCAATCCACTTCTTCCTCACCAGCTTCCCACTGCAGAGACTAAAAATTCCGGGTATTTATTTTCCCAGCCTCCTCTGCAGCTAGATGGCCATATGATCCAGTTAAGGCCAGTCAGATGGAAGAGAAAGACGGTTAGGGGATTTGGGGAAAGATTTTTCCTATCTCAGTAAAAGACAAGATGCATAGGGAGAGGACCCTTTTGTGTCCATCCTTCCTGCTTCCTTCTTGTTTGGGTCACATTGGAGCTCTAGCAGCCATGTGTAACCATTGTTGAAACACTGAGTATAATAAAGCAGAAAAAGCCCAGGTCCCTGGGGCCATCATTGAGCCACTACACCAACTGGAATGGCCAGCCTTCACATTTCATACTAAATGTGACTAATAATCTCCTATATTTCAGCCATTGGGTGTTCTATCACTTTTAACCAAGGACATGATTATTTTTTTTTTTTTTTTTTTGAGAGAGAGAGATAGTGAGGGGTGAGGGGGCAGGCAGAGGAAGAGGAAGAGAGAGAATCTTAAGCAGGCTCCATGTCCAGCACAAAACCAAATGGGGTTCAATGTGGAGCTCAATCTCACAACCATGAGATCATGATCTGAGCTGAAATCAAGAGTCAGATGCTTAACCAACTGAGCCATCCAGGCACCCATTATCTTTAATTAATTCAGGGATATAAATTATTTACCCACTAACCATTCTCCGTTCTCCCCTTCCTGACTCTACCCAGATTTTTATTTGGGTATCCAGTCTTCCTATGTATTTCATGTAGCCCAGTGGATGCAGATTCTGCCCCCACTTCCAGAGGTGATCATCGGTTGACTTAAGTCAGTCAAAAAATTTCACTGCCCTGGCCTGGAGGGTGATTGATTCAAGGATTAGCTGCAACCTAAGTTATCCAACCAGGGTGAACTTCGGATTTGTATTTGGAACGCTAGGAAAAAAGTGCTCTCTCACCTTCTCAACTACTCACATATGAAGCCTGGAAAGCAAACAGAAGGCAGAACAGAAAGACGGAAAGAAACTGAGTCCATGATAATGTCCTTGAGGTGCTGGATCACCCTGGTTTTGCCATTACATGAGCTCATAAATCTCCTTTATTAAAGTCCATTTGAGTTGCATTTTCTGTTCTTTGCAACTTCAGAATGCATTCTGATTTGATACACCTCCTATCTGGACTGATGGGCAACAAAGAGGAAACACCAAATGGCGGCCTTTTAAGAAGTGACAGTGAAAACATCCCTCGATCCACCATATTAGGTAGGTGTATGGTCATTCATCCTTTTTTTTTCAATCACCAAAGCTGGAGAAAAATATGACTCACCAAACTGTCACATGTAATGTCACATGCCACTACCCTGTTGGGCTTTGAGCAAGTTAATTAGCCTGTCTGTGCCTTCGCTTCCGTATAGGTAAAATGGAGATGATAATCGTCTCATAGGGAGGCTCTGAGATTAAGTGAGTTAATGCATGTCAAGTGCCTCTGACAGGGCCTGTTCATAGTAAACACTCAGTAGATGTTGATTTTCATGATGATCAGGAATCCCCTGTCAACTAGGGATTGCACTGGGGAGACCAATATCTCCTGCCAAACATTCCCAGTGATCTTTGTACAAGATATCATCTTGTTGTTGAAGAGCTCACTCCTCTTCTTTCAGTCAAAAGAGAGCAAAATAAGATTCCTCGAGATTTCTAAACAGGCCCCACAACTCCTTAGCTCACACACAGATCTCTTATTCAGAGCTCCGTCCTGCCTTTCAGAAGGACCTGGAGCACTTAAATGCTATTGATTCTCACCCTCTGTGAAAGGGGGTTCTCCCCCTCCGTATCCTCTAACCCCAGGAATCCAGAACTAGCCCTCTTCGTGACAGCACACCAGCTCCACACCCAGCATGAGAAGAAAGACCAGTTGGGGCATGTTTATATTTGGCAATTGCCACCTCACCCCTCAGGCCCCTGGGAAAGACCAGGATGGATTTGTAGACCCAGAGGGAAAGAGAGAAACCAGGAGACTGAGAAGCAGCCTCTGTAAACAGGGTTCCTGGAACAACTGCATTGGTGACTTCATCCCTGGTCAAGGATGCCATAAAAAAGAGAAATATTCAATGATCCCCATTTCACATTGCTGTAAAAGACTTAGAATCAGGGCCCAGAGAGCTTGGGTTCCAGCAACATTCTGCTTTGACAGGACCTTAAAATGCCTTCTGGAGTCAAGTCAGGGAGAAAAATTCTTAAGGTAACTGAGTGCAGCAAATAACCAAGTATGAAGAATTTACTCTAATTGCCAAAAAGGAATATGGCCAAGGCTCCTCAGGAAAGGGGGAAAAAAGTGAAAAAGAAAGCAGAAACATTATGATAAGAAGAGAAGGGATGTTCATTTTCAAACAGGAGATAAGATATGGATTAAAGTTCATCCTCAGAATAGCGTAGCAAGAAACTTTATAGCCAAACTGACTCCCAACCGGAAAGGTCCCTGTTTCTCGGATCTGTTTGAATTATAGGGAAAACTAATTGGATCTTCATGTTTACCATGGAGGAAACCAAGTGTTACTCAGGATGTAAATCCTGGAGGTACTTTAAAAGGACAACGTTGACCTTTACAAGCCTCTAGACTTATAGATCTGTAAGGAGAAAAAAATTGATTTCCTGACCTTTGACTGGTTCCTTGTCATTTTTTTTTTTTTTTTTTTTCCCTCTGCACAGGGGCCTCTATTCCCCTTATTCTCTCCCTGGTGTTATTTTTTCTGACTGTGTCCTCTGTCCCTGGTCAGACCCAGTGGAAGGGAATGGGCCCATTTCCCAGTCCAGCCCTGGGAGAGGCCAGCATGGGCTGAGGTGTGACTCCTCTATACGATGACCCTGGGTGAAGCCTGCTGCCCTTCAGGGGCCTCCACAGTCTCTAGAAGCTGGCTCACCTCTTCAGCAATCCTCTGACAATAAGACTGGCTACCACCTTGGGCACCTACTGTGTGTGGAGTATTGTGGTAAGACATTTTCGGACAATATCTTAATTAATCCTCACAACAACCCTGTGTGTTTGGGCCTCTAAATGGCTACACACAGCTCTCTCATTTCACAGGCCAGGAAACTCCTGTTGTCCTCACCCCATCCTTTGTCCTTCTTCCTCCTTTCTTCAGCCCACCTTCCTGTAAGCAGAGAGGTGAGGTAAGTGGAGGGCAGATCATTGGAACTCAGAATTTCAGGGCTGATGGGACAGCTGCTGCTAAGAAAGGAAACTGAGGCCTAGAGACAGAGCAACTTGCCATACAAGGCTCATGCAGTTCCCGGGAGGCAGGCCCAGGGGCCCCCACAGCAGCATTGTTTCACTATGGCACACAGCATTTTTTCTCATTCACCTAAGCCTGATCAAGGAGGCCACAGTGAATCCCCATTCTTCAGTGTGAAGTAATTCCCTGTGAGCTGTCTGCCATCTTTAGTGTCAGAATCTATAGGGAGAAGAGAGGGGAATTTGGAGGCCATTGCCGGATTGGAGAGAGAAGTGGGGGGTGAGGGGGCAGGGAAATAGATGAGCACACCAGGGAGAAGCCAGACTGTGGGAATGGCGGTATCATGGGGCAGGGGGTGGACGATGCTAAGTGATTCATCAATTTATCCCCAATCTTCAAGCAAAGATGACCCTTCTCAAAACAGGCAAGGGGCTGGGCAGTGTGATCTGAGATCTGTTTACCTCAAGGACCTGCATAGGGGCCCCAGGTCATTGCGTTTTGCCATTCAAATAGTTTACAGCAACATCTCTTGCTTTTAAGGCATTTGCTTACCATCATGAAGATTTTTGTCGTATTTGTGAACCATCTGCAATATTATTTGCTTAACAATTTAGATCTATTTTTAAAAACAAATAGGTAGGTTTTAGGGGAAAGTTTGCATCGGTAGTATAAATGTAAAGTCAGTGTCATTTGCCAAAAATAGAGGCATAATAATAAATACAATGAAAACAAAACAATGTTATTAGATGCTAGCTAGCTAGTTGTCTGTCAAAGGCTCTGAGCCTCAGCTTTGTTCTCTTTTTGTTAAAAAGAGAGATTACCAAGCGTTAGGTGTTAGGTATTAAAGACAGAGCCAAATGGAAATTGTCTCCTTGACCTAAACCAGAAGGATTGACAGAGAAGTTAAAAGCTGTTGAACATCATCTAAATTATCTTAGGAACTACCAATGGTCTTCATCCCAGACTCTGGGGAGTTCTGTGGGCCCCTTTCATGTTTCTCCAAAAACCAACACAGTTGCACACAAGAATTAATCAATTCATCAGAGACCTATTATCCAACACTGTGAGTTGGAGTGATTCACTTCTCTGGACTTCAGTTTTCCTCATCCACAAAATGGGAGAGAGACCAGATCATGTCTCCCAGTCTTTTCCAGCTCTAGAGCCTACTTCCACTATTATCTAAGGAAACAAATATCAGATCTAGGACATAGGACAGCGTGGATGTAACAGGCAGCCAGATGGTGACTTGAAAGGTGATACAGAAGGGGCCCGAATATTGGGGAAGGGGCGGGGTGTGGAAGTATCACAGATGATAGTCATCCTGTTCCCAGCTTCACCAGGGGCCACTGAAATAACATGTTCAGCCCAAAAATGCTCAGATGGTAAAAATGTAAAACTCTGATCATTTCCTCTTCAACACTCAGATTTCAGAACTAAATTGCATAATTTGTAGGGAGAAAATTTATTTCATTTTCCTTTTAAAAAATCATTATCTACTTTCTGATATGAAGCAGAATAGACTGGTTTCTGTTTGCTTGAGAGGTGGTTTTGGGCAGTGGTTAGAAACTTGGCCTGAATTCCTTCATTTACTAAGGGTGTAACTTGGGTAAGTAAGTCTCCACCTTTTTTGTTTTGTTTTTTTTAAAGATTTTATTTATTTATTTGACAGAGGGAGACACAGCGAGAGAGGGAACACAAGCAGGGGGAGTGGGAGAGGGAGAAGCAGGCTTCCCGCCAAGCAGGGAGCCCAATGCGGGGCTTGATCCCAGGACCCTGGGATCATGACCTGAGCCGAAGGCAGACGCTTAACGACTGAGCCACCCAGGCACCCCAGTAAGTCTCCATCTTAAAAGGGGGATTAATAATTATACCCACTGTGGTACCCATTTGTGGTGCATACCACTATTAAATTGCAGTGATTGGGTAAGAAAATCTGGGTAAAGTGTTTAGCACAGTGTCTAGCAAACAGTAAATGTGTAAACAAAAATACTAGCTCGTAGTGTTTCCTGCCCATCTTGGCCCTTCTACTTGCTGTCCCAATACAGACCCCTTCCCCGCAACGCCTGCCCTGCTCTAGTTCTTCTTTCTGGCCTTGATGATCACTTTTCTCATGCTCCAGCTGGTTCCTCTTGGTATGCCTGTCTCCATGTCCCTTTCCAGATGCAGTCAGCACTCAATAAATCTGTTGAATTGTGTAGAGCCCCTTTGAAAATAATGGAAGCCCCCTTTCACTGAAAACAGGGAAGATTTTACATGGATATTTTTATACCACCTTCAGATTGGCCGCTGAAAAACCTAACCCCAAAGTGTGTTATACACGAGGAATATCTGTGCAGCATAAGCAACCTTTACAGGGCTTGGTTGAAACAATTCCTAGTTTGTTAAATTAAGATGGGGAAGAGAACATAATCTCCCACTTCTGTTTCATTTCACCCCAGGATAAGGAAGAGAAGAGGATGCAAGTTTCCTAACTGTCCTGGTTTTCTTCTTGGATTCATGTAAGTGTGTTTACAAAATAGACTCAGTGGATTCCTTAGTAACACACACAAGATTAGCCCCTTCTGATATCTGAAAAATATATGAATTGCTGAACTGCTGATGAGAAAGATCCGTGAAGAGTTTTTTTTAATTGGTTTAGTAAGATTATTTCCAGTCAACAATTCCCTAGTTTAGTGGCAGAAGATAGATCTGTTTTCCATTAAAGTTAGATGCCAGACTTTTGAATCACTCAAAATAAAAACTATTCCCTTAAAGAGCCACTTGCTATCATTTGTTTTACAGCAAAAAATAAAAGTCAAGATAGAAACTATTATCACAGAACAGCATGCTGAAGAGGCACCAGCAATGATAAGAACACAAACAGCTCTTATACTGGTACTCAGTTTCCAACCACCGAGGCAGGATCCTCCGGGCTTCGTTGGAAACAAATAAACAAACAAGCCAACTGGCCCTCATTTGTTTCCATCAGCTCAATAAAAACGGCTGCCTCCTACTTGAGAGTTAGAAAATGCTTTCTTGTCTAATTTTTATTTGGTCCTCAGGACATCCCTGGGAGGCACCAGGGTGTGTAAGAGAGATAACATCGAAAACAGCCCCCATGTCCTTAGACTGATGAATGGATAAGTACAATGTGGTACAACCATACAATGGAATATTACTGAGCAGTAAAAAAAGGAGCAAAGGACTGAACTGTGCTATGATATAGATGAACCTTGACAACATTAGACTAAGTAAAAGAAGCCAGTCACAAAGGACCGTATATGGTACGAATCCCTTTCTATGAAATGTCCAGAATAGGCAAATCTATAGAGGCAAAGAGTAGATTGGTGGTTGCCTAGAGCTGAGAGAGTACGGTGGGGTTGGGGTGGTAGAGAGCTGAAGTGGAGGTAACGAAAATATTCCAAAACTGAGTGTGGTGATGGTTACACAACTCTGTGACTACACTAAAAGCCAGTGCATTTTAAACGATAAATGTACCTATTGTGTGGTTTCTTATATCTCAGTAGAGCTGTTTTTAAAGAGAGAGATAACATCATGGAGTCTATTTTTGGCAGTGATGTGGGTTCCATCCCAGCTTGACCACTTAGTTCCTGTACGACTTTAGCCACATTACTTCAACTTTCTGAATCACTAGTGACCTCTCAGAAATAATACTGCCTCCCTTGCAGGGTGGGGCAGAGGATCCGCTCCGTGCTCGCCCGCAGACTGACTGCCTGGCTGGCTGGTGAGGGTGTGCCTTGTACTTGACGCATGGTGACTCTCCTTACGACCATTCTGACGCTGAGCTCACGGAGGCTCAGAGCATGAAACGCCTTGGTGATGGATGGGAAACGGCCTTGACTGGCCTCCTGACACATGGCACAGATCTGCCTTCTCTGTTGCCTTCTTTGAGGCAGAACAGAACGTTTAAAAGAACATCCGAAAAAAAATAAAAATTAAAAAATTAAAAAATAAAATAAAGGAACATCCGATTTGGAAGCAGATACAGTAGGCATTACCCCTTCCATGCACTAGCTCTGTGCTGCTAGTTGAGGACGCAGTGGAAGGCTCAGTGGTCCCTGTCCTAACGGGGTTCACAGAAGAATGACTAGGAGAACCCGTTCAGGAGCTGCATTGACCAGAGGTAGACCATAGGCCCTACCACTGATGGGCTTCAGAATCCTGGGCAGGTTATTTAACTTGCCTAAGATTCAATATCTGCAAGTATCAGATGAAAATCATAGTAACACATAATCTCTGTGTCAACTATATTCAAAAAAATTTTTTTCTTTTATTGTGAAGGTGTTTTTTATTTTTTTTATTAAGTTTGGTTTTTTTTAGTCCCAGTGTTGTTAGCATATAGTGTTATATTGGTTTCATGTGTGCAATGTAGTGATTTAACAATTCTATACGTTACTCAGTGCTCATCATGATCAGTGTACTCTTAATCCCCTATTTCACCCCCCCAAAATTTTAATAGTAATACATAATCTATAACATCAGTGTGACCATTTAATCAGATGATCTATATGAAGTATTAAATGACACATACTAAACACTAAAGAAATAACTGTTATTACTATTTTATTTATTATTATCACTAAGAATAGTATCTCTGGCCAGAGGATCATCTTATTCAAATTCTACTAGCTTATTTCCTTATTTATGAACTGGAGATATTCATGATTATCTCTAGCTTTTTATGTAAGCCAGACAAGAAAATGTGTGTACAAAGTATTTTTGACTCGGGATTATTATTTAATCCCAGGAAAGTAGCACCACTCAGAACCCCGAGTGAACCAAAGTAAGGCTTTGTCTTGCCTCCAACAGCAAGCCCTTCTAAATTACAACCCTGGGAAATCAAGATGATAGTAAATTATCTGGGCCATCCCCTGGCCTGGGGGACTTCGGGTTAGGGTTCAGGTAGTAAGTCCTAGAGTAAGTGGACGTGTAGCCAGGCTGCAGATTGATGAGGGCCGAGAGGAGCTGGTTATTTGATCCCCAGGAAATGTTTCTGTGCTGGGGTCACTGTTGCCAGCTTTTGAATCAATAAGGCAGCACCTTTCAGACCAGAAAGTTCAATTCTATTTATCAAGTCAAGAGAAGTGAGAGAAGCAGAGGCATTGATGAAAGCAGGGCACTGGCTAAGCTGCGGTGGAGGCCAAAACTGTACCCCTCCTAGAAGAGGGCTGGATGAGGCAGAGCGTCTCCCGGTTTGCATGGGCTTCTGGGGGCTTCCAAGGGCGGAGGAGGGGGAGGTCTGCCCTCAAGAGCTCTACCACCTCTCTGACCTCTCCAGAGAAACAATCACCAGGCACCAACTCATCCCAAACGCCTTTATTAAACGCGTACCAGGGGCTAGGCACCATTCTCGGCACAGCTAATACTCATTCGCGCATTCGTACAACGGTAAATATTGAGCACGTACTCTGTGCCAGACCCTGGGTTAAATGGAACAAGGAATGAGACATGGCCACTCACCGAGTTTCCAGTTTCATAGGCGAGAGGAGGAAATCAGCCATTACAGAGTGATAAACAGTAGGAGCAAGGACTCAGCAGGGTGCTCTCAAAACACATAGGAGGGAAACCAGACCTGGAGGAATCTAGGATGGCTTCCCAGAGGAGGTGACACTTCCGTCAGGCACTGAAGGATGAGTAGAAGTTACCCATAGGAAAAGGAGGAAGAGACTGCAAGCAGAGGGAGTAGCATATCCAAAGGTCTAGATGTGAAACCCAGAGTGTTTTTGCAGAATAGAAATTGTTCCACTTGGCTGTAGTAAAAAAAGTACGTGATGGAGACGGACCAGAAACATGGCTAAAAAAGATTAACTGAAGCCATGTATCACCTACCTGCTCAAATTATTCCGTGGTGTTTCTGACCTGGCCGAAACACTCCTTAAGAATCCTGGCATGTGGCTCGACAAACAAGGCCAAGAAGAATCGTTTGAAAGAGTAACGGTCCCTTGCCATGTGTGCCACCATCTGGGGACTGAGCAACAACAGAGGCTCCTCCCTCGATTCCCACTGCTAGCTAGCGAGGCTGCCTCCCGAGTCTGAAGGCCTGCCAGCCAGCTTCAGTCCCCCAGGAAGTATCTGTGCCCCAAAACCTAGAGCAGGCACACTGTGTAAATCATGACACAAAAAAGCAACCATCGTCAAAATGTGGGTTCTCTTGGTGACCCTATGTTCATAACTCGAAACCAAAACACCCTTTCCACCCTCCCCCTACTCCCTTTTCCACTATGTTAACTTGGCCTTTGAAGTCACTAAAAACTCCCCGAAGGGGGAGACCCCAGGAGGCAGGCTGGCCCCTTATCAAGGAAATGAATCAAACTCACCCTTTTATGTTATGGCATCATATCCCTTGGGTACTTCTCCCAATCTGCATGTTACGTGGCCTCCCTGGGTTCCCATCTAATGCACTCCCTCGAGTACTCGTCACCTGTGGGTCTGGGGCAAAGAGGAAGGATGTTCCACCAAGCAAGCTACATGGCCGCCAGGACGGGGTGATGGGCGGAGGCTCTGGTTCCCTTGGTGAAGGGGAAAAGACGGAGAGGGGAAAGGAAGGACACAAGATGAGCTAACTGAAAAGGCTTTCCTTGGGAGATATACCTATGTATTTATATGCGTGTGCTTGACTAAGAGTGGAGCAGCTGAGTGTTTCTCAAACTTAACCGCCTACGAATCACCTGGGGGAGTTTGCGAACATTCTGATTCAGTGCATCTGGGGTGAGGCTTGAGGTCTGCATTTCTAAAAAGCTTCCAGATGATAACCACGTTAGTTATCTATTGCTGCATAACAAATTGCCCCCAAATTTAGCAGTATGAAACCATAATAATTTACTGTCTCACACCGTGCCCGAGGGGCAGCCTAGCCGGAGGCTTCTGGCGTGGGCTCTCTCAGGAGGTGACAAGCAGGCTGTCATTCGGGCTGCGGTCTCCAAAGGGACTGGCCCCTCCACTTCCAGGCGCACCCTGGGTGGTTGCTGTTGGCAGGAGGCTCCAGTCCTCACTGTGTGGGCCTCTCCAGAGGGCTGCTTACGGGTGGTATTGCTTCACCTGAGACGGAAACCACAGTCTCTTTACACATAACCCCAGAAGTGACATGCCATCACCTCTGCCATATTCTATGTGTCAGAAGGCCACACAGAAGGTGAGAGGAATGACACTCCACCTCTAGAGAGGCAGAGAAGCAACACATGGGGCCATATTTTTAAAGCCATCACAGGCATCAGTCCACACTGAACAGTCTCTATAGGCCTGCTGCTGAGGTTGGAAAGTCACTTAACCTCTCAGTACCTCATCTGTAAAATGGACATAATGATGGAACCCATCACGTAGGGTTTTTGCCTTACGAATGAGAGGATGCACAGAAACCGCTCAGCACAGTACCCGGGGTGTGGAAGCGCTCGACTAATGGTAACCCCTGGGATTATTATCCATAATGTTGTCCCTTGAGAGGCTGACCTGTCTCCCAATGCCGGGGGGTTCCAGGCTCTGCTCTCTTGCTCCTTGGTCCCAGTGCCGCTCAGTGCACGTTGCCTTCTGTCCCCTGGAGCAACAAGGCGAGTACTGAATTGTGCCAGAATCCCAGAGACCTTCTGCCCAGCCTCCAGCCTCCCGCAGAGGGGCTGCTGGGTGGGTGGGGTAGAGGGGAGCAATGCCTGGAGAGCATGAAACCAAGGTCAGGGATGCAGTACATACAGTCACAAGTGGTCATGGGGGGATGTTAAGGGTCATCTTAGAACTAGACCCACTGAATCAGAATCTCGGGGTAACCTGCTTTTCTAACACCCTCTGTAGGAGAATTCCTCTGTACATTGGAGTTTGAGAGGCACTGCACACAGATGTAAGAGATTTATTTATTCACCTACGCCCCCCCAAAAAAAGAACGGGAAGGCTTGACTGTGAGTTCCTGAGAACAATAATGAGCTGTCCTCCTGGGGCCTTGTCTGAGGCCAGAGCTGGACTGGCCCTGGGGTTGACCCGGTGCAGAACTTCTGTCCTGGTGACTAATGATGCAGCGCGGCCCAGCCTGACTGTGGTTTGTCTACAGGCCCCATGACAGGCCCATCCACCCAGATAACCGCAATCTTGCTTTGTGGGATCAAATACTGGCTCAGGATTTATGAGTCCAAGAAACGACAAGGCTGTGCTAGAGAGGGGGCGGCGGAGGGCAGGGGGCGGCCTCGTCTCCCTCCAGAGCCTTGGCTGCCTTACCTAGCTTTGGGCTGCAGGGCAGGCCGAGAGGACAGGCTACTGACCATCTTGGGTCGGAACAGGGTCAGGGTGCCAATGACTAGCCTAGCAGCTGCTTCATGTCTGCACTCAACCCCTTCCACCGCTGCTAGAGGGTGAAATCATTGCCTGGTACACGCTGGTGCATCTTGTCATCCTAAAACTGGAGATGAGGTTAAAAATAAAAAGAAAAGCAGCATTCTCCCATTCTGTAATCAGGGAATGGAAAAGATGTTTGTCTTTGTTATCCCCTCCACGATGAGAATTAACGGCCTGCTGAGTGCTGAGAGGCTACGGGCTTGAGTTAGGAATTCCAGTAGGCATCTTTCTAGCTTGGTTCCTCCTTTAGGAGCTTGGGCCTGTGGCTCCCACGGCTTTGGAAAGTTAGGAAGTGTGGGCACACGCCAACCTGCGTGTCCAGGTGTCCGGTTCTCACGGATGACAGCAGGGCAGCGTTCACGCACTGATTTACCCATTTATTCGTTCATTTAAGGAATTTGATTAAATGCTCTTTGCCAGACACTTTCTTAGGCAACTGAAGATACACCAAGACTGATGATGGAGCTTACATTCTGGGCGGTGCCAAGTGGAGACAGATAATAAACAAGGAAACATACAAAGTAAGGTAATTCCCGCGTGTGATGAAGCAGGGCTGGAGGTGGCGAGGAGCATTTCGAACAATCATTAACCTGTGTTGCGGTTGGAGAAAGCAAAGAATTAGAAATGGACTTGCAATCCAGGCCTCCAGTTCCTTTATTGTTCCTCTTCTAAAAGGGTTACCTGACGAAGGACTATCTGTTGTCCTCTTTCCAATTTCCATTTTGTTTGGCTAGAACATCGCGCAGTCTTACAGGACAGGGACCCCATTAACAGCATGGTTGTTACTGCACAGATTTGTCCAGGTCAGATTTTATTGTTTTTGGCTTGAGCCTGCTGCAAAATTTACAGAGCAAGGAGAGGTACAATGTGGTCTACTGAGCAAGTTACGGAGTGAGAGTGAGCTTCTATGCTTGAAGGTACTTAGCATTTAAAGGCAATTTCATAAAGTCACCATTAGACTAATACATCACAATGGCAATTCAACAATGACGTCCAAGGGTTTTAACTGTGATTTTTGCCGCAGCCAGTATAGAAAAGCCTTGAAGGTAGGATTGGGTGATTTTGCTTATACAGTTTGGGGGTGATAGAACTCTCTGAGCCCTGTGGAACACTGTGAACCCGAAAATGCACACACCTGCATTCACATAAAATTTCAGGGTCCATGAACTCTTGAAGTCCATCCAGGGATCTCTCAGGGGATCCAAGGACCCTAGTTTCCTGCTCTAAAATTTATATTCAGGGAAAGATGTCCCAGATATTTTTAAGTGAAAAAAAATAAATTACAGACAGTATATATAGCATGATTCCATTTTTCTTTTAAATGTTATATATAAATGAACGTTTGATACCTGCAGGGAGTGGGATCAAGTGAAAAGTTTACTTTTTACCTTTTATTTTATATACCTCATTTTTAATTATTTTATATAGCAAACATATTACTTTTGTAATAATCTTCTTAAAAATTAAGCCTTAAAAAATAGAAATCATGACCATGAGTCAGACAGTGCAGTTATCCTTTCTGGAAAATTAATCTTGACTGAAACCAATACTTCCAGAAGGCTCTAGTGTGGACCAGAATATAAGGGGCTAAATACAAGGTTATGGGGAAGGTCTATCTCAGGGCGCTTTAGATGTAGGGTTTTTGGACTTAAAGATTCAACTGGGTAGCAGTGGAATAATTTAGAAATGTATTTCTTTTTTTTAAAGACTGACAGAGAGAGGGAGAGAAAGCACAAGCAGGGGGAGCTGGAGAGGGAGAAGCAGATCCCCAGCTGAACAGGGAGCCCGATGCAGGGCTTGATCCCAGGACCCTGGGATCATGACCTGAGCTGAAGGCAGACGCTTAACGACTGAGCCACTCAGGCACCCTAGAAATGTATTTCTGAAAGAATTTGTCTCCAATGAGGAAAGAGCAAATTAGTCTGGAACGGTCTCCTCAGATCATTTTAGGTTACCTTGGAGAGGTCTACCACATAAAGCATTAGGATTAAAGATCTCTGTTCTTGGGGCGCCTGGGTGGCTCAGTCGGTTAAGCGTCTGCCTTCGGCTCAGGTCATGGTCCCAGGGTCCTGGGATTGAGTCCCGCATCGGGCTCCCTGCTCTGCGGGAAGCCTGCTTCTCCCTCTCCCACTCCCCCTGCTTGTGTTCCCTCTCTCGCTGTCTCTCTCTCTGTCAAATAAATAAATAAAATCTTTAAAAAAAAAAAAAAGATCTCTGTTCTTAGAAATTGGTTGCCAGTCTTCTGCTGAGTCCTCATCAGAAAGGAGCAGAGCTGAAATAAGCAAGGGGAGTGATAAGCTCAACTCCCACAGTTCCATACCTGGGCACGGATCACAGGGAAAGCTTACATTTGGGGGTATTTGATCATGCACACATGGATCCCAATAGAGAGGTACAGAAATTCGGTCTATCATGTGTTAAATCATGACTCCCTTCCCATCTGTACTCCCTGCTAAGGTGGCGAGTAGAACATATAAGAGTACTAAGTAAGGCACTTTGCGTTCAGGAATCATTTACCGCTCTAAGGGTAGATTTTTGCAAAACCATAGAGCTTTGCCCATCACACGGTATATTAAAGGTGGCTCAGCCACGCAGGGAAGAAAGAGACCAAGCCCTCCTCTGAATTAAGTCCTGGCCTGTCTCCACTGCTTTCCTCCCCACATGAAACCACACGTTGTTGAGAACAGGCTTGGGCCAGCTTCTGCTCCATTTTCCCTGGCCTTGGGGCATGGAGGCCAGTTACATTTACTGGAGTCACTCCGTCTGCTGTGCCCTTGGCCAGTCCTCTTGAGCTTGTGCTGGACTGGGTTAATTGCCACACCTCAAAATGGCTCTTCTAGGGGAGGTAGGAGAAGGCAGTGATTCAGTTAGCTATTATTAACACAGTTTGAGTGATACAGGCAGAGCTACTACAAGGCAGAGATGGGTCCTGCAAAGACCTACTCGGCATCTGTGGGTGAAGGTGAACACCTCTGTCCCACCTCCAGGGAGTAAAAGCATGTACTGGGTTGGGATCATTCTGACCCTTCCCATCTTGAGACCGAGGCCATCAGAGGGTCCCAGGACAGCCCATGACATCAAGAGCCCACATGACTTCATTATTAGCCACAGCAACTGCCACCCTCCTATATTCACAGTGTGCTTTCTGGCCACACAACACAGCCACATGAATTAGTTATCTAGTTTGATCCTTACGATATTATCAGTGAGGCCCAGAGGAGTGGCCCCACTACAGATTAGAAAAGTAAGGCTTACTGGTGGTGGGTATTGAGGAGGGCACGTTCTGCATGGAGCACTGGGTGTTATGCACAAACAATGAATCATGGAACACTTCATCTAAAACTAATGATGTAATGTATGGGGATTAACATAAGAATAAAAAAAATTAAAATTAAAATTAAAATTAAAAAAAAGAAAAGTAAGGCTTGTAGCAGATAAGGAATTCTTCCCAGGTCTGCTCATCTCAATAGCAGAAGAGAAGGTGCTGGAAGCCAGGTCTTCTGACCGCAAGTCCAATGTTCTTTCCCCTCCACTAGCTGAGATTAAGCAAGTAACCACAAAGCACAGTCCAGCATTGAACCAGTGAGCATCCTGGGACATGAGCTGTGTTTTTCTTGGACCCAGCAAAGGAAGCAATCCTTTACCCCCCAAAACAAAAATAATAATAATTAGCTACCATGTTCTTGGCCCTCACTCTATGTCAGAGACTTCATAAATACTATCTCCTGATTCTCACAACAGCCCTACCTGGAAGGTACCATTATTCATGTTATGAATGAAGTAACCAGGGCTTGGGGGCATCCAGTGTCTTGTCCCAGACAGAAAGTGGTCACGCCAAGACTCCATCATCCAGGCTGCCACTGCGGAGGTCCGGATTCTCAGCCACCACGCTTGCCTCCTTCCCGCAGCAGGCTTGTTCCTCGATGCATTTATCAGGCACCCCACCCCGGGTCCTGACACCAGAACCTTTGCTTGGTAGCAGGTTAGTTGATTGAATCAAGCCGAATACTTCCACCTCGTCTGTTAACACCCCTTCAGCGATGGCGCATTAGGGGCCTAAGAGCCCTTAAACCAGCAACACAAAATCCCCTCTTTCTGCAAAATTGCTCTTTCAGATGGCGGTCGAACTCCACGAGGACTCAGAGAACAGATTCCTCAAACAGAGTCTCACTCGGCAGCATAATTAATAAATGTCCTGAAGAGGGTCAGGGGGAAAGATTTGCTGCCGTTTTGCTGGGCATCTGGGGAGTGAAACGCAAGCAATTCAAATACATTTTTTATTTCCACTTATTGCCTTTGTCAAGAACTTCCATATTCCATAGACCAGATGGATTAGGGTGGGTTTTGTTTTTTTTAAAACATAGTTCCATGTTTACGTGAAATAAGTCTCCCCCTCCCACCTCCGCTGAATAAAAAAGAAAAACTACATACAAAGAAAGAGAAAAGGCAAAAACCTAAGCCTCCATTGTCGACAAACGCTGGCAGAAATGTGGAAGAAAATTTTCTTTTTATGCAATTAATGCTTTTTCTCATGTTTCAGCAATTCTTTTTTTTTCCCCTAAAGCAACTCAGCACAAAGTGAATACAATTTGGTGGAGAGAAATAAACTTGCAACGGATTGCCCCCCCAAAAATGTGCTGATAGTGAAGGCGGGATTGAAGATTTGGGAGGTTTGCGCCAGAAAGAGAAAGCGAGCCCGGTTGCCTGTGACCTGGAAGTCTCAGCCCATCAAGTCCCAGAGTTCAGCTTCGGGTTTTGGTGTTCTCCTTGGAGACTCCGATTGATAGCTGGTGTCTCTGCGGATACAACTTGAACTAATTCCCAGGATAATGACCCAGCCTCCCATGATTTACTAACCTCACCGCTGTGCAGCCGCCGGACCAGGGCCCGTTAATCCTTTAATGGTCCCTGCAGTGCGTCCCGGAGCTGCTCCGAAAATTCCACAGCCCTCCCTAGAACACTGAGAGGCATTGAATGCCCTCTCCCCTCCCCTCCCCCTCTCCCCACCCCCCACCCCTTATCTTATCAGGTGGCTAATTCCCACAAATTATTGTGTGATTCAGGGGGGAAAAAATGAAATTGCTCTCAAATCATAAATTTGTCACTTTCTGGACAGCTGCTAAGTCAAGAAAATCTTGACCAAGTGGGGCTTAGTCACTGTTCTGAACAATTAAGACCAGTAAGTGCATTTGGCTCTCTCTCAAGCAATGTTTATGATGGGAAGGAAGAAAACAGTTTATAGAGAGGTTTAACATGCTATCCATTCTTAAGTGGAGTGTAATCCTTCACTGGGGTCATGTGACTCACAACACACTGTCCCAGGCAAAATGTCTCTATGGCCCACAGCATCCCTTTCCCTGTGGTCATCCTCAGGCTCAGTATTTGCCTTAAGATGGAGAATACCCAGGCTTCCTAAATCCGGTCCTACTCAGAGCTGAGAGTAATCACAAGGGCTGTAGGAAATATAGACCGCATGAGGTCCTATGAGCACTGAGCCTCAGAGAGGACATGAAGGCACTTTTCTTTTAAATTATACATCCGGAATCTCTCCACTTCTCACCACCTCGACCTCTACCAGTCTGTCCAAGCTGCCATCATGCCTCTGTTGGATTATTGCAAGAACCATCCAGCCTGTCTTTGTCCTCATCCACTTCAGCCTATTCCCATACAGCAGCCTGAAGGATCCTTCTATTTATTTCTTTACTGAGGTAAAATTCATATAGCATAAAATTAAATATTTTAAAGTATACAATCCAGTGGCTTTTAGTCCATTCCAAAGGTTGTGTAACCACCACCTCTATCTAGATCCAAAACATTTTCATAATCCCAAAGGAAGCCGGTACCCCTTAAGTCATCACTGCCCACTCTCTACCTTCCCTCGCCCCTGGCAACCATGAATCTGCTTTCTGTCTCTGTGGATTTGCCCATAGACACTTATACAATGGACTCACACAATATGGGACCATTTTCGTCTGGCTTCTCTCACCATGTTTTTGTGTCTCACTCACGTTATAGCATATATCAGTACTTCATTCTTTTTCATGGCTGAATAATATTCCATTGTGTGGATATACCACATTTAATTTATCCAGTCATCGGTTGATGGACATTTGGGTGTTTCCACCTTTTGACTATTGTGAAGAGTGCTGCTATGAACATTCTCATACAAGTTTTTGTTTGAATACCTGTTTTCAGTACTTGAGGTACATACCTAGGATTGGAATTGCTGGGTCATGATCCTTTTCATCTTTAAGTCAGATCAAGTTATTCTTCTGCTCAAAACCCTCCAATGGTTTCCCACCCCAGAATAAAAACAAAAGTCTTTACCATTCCCTACAAGATAGATCTTGCAACCTCTCTGAACTCACCTATTACTTGCCCGTTGGCCCCAACACACCAGCCTCCTACCGTCCTACACGGCGATGCTCCACCTTGGGCTGCTGCACTTGACTGTTGTACCTGGAATGCTTGCTCTTCCCTCCTCTCTGACTTCCTTTGGATCTCTAACCATATAATGACCCTATTTAAAATGGAGCTCCTGTCGCCTTTATCCCGGTTTATTGTTCTTCACCTGGCCTAATAAATATTCATTTGGTTTTCTTGTTATTGTTTTTGTCTGTTTCCCCCAAATGAATGGTAGCTCCATGGGAGCAGAACTTTTGTTTTATCCACTGACATTCCAGGACCTAGAACAGAGCTTGCACTGGCTAATAACGACTAGCACTTACGTGAACACCTGAGCTGCCGGAGGGGTGCTTTTATATGAAGATATCATCTCTGTTGTCTCCAATTACAGCAAGGAACATTAGTTCAATCTGTATGCATATATCAGGTTAAAAAAAAAGTTCAACACAAAGTAAATTAGGCATCACACCCAAACAGAAGTATTTTATACATATTCATTCAAATAATCTTGATGAGAGGCTATGGGTTAACTTAACTCACAGGCTTCTTGCAAAGAGGTTAAGTGAGTTGCCCAAGGGTTAAAACTAGCAAGTGACCGAGCAAGGAGCTTAAACCCAGCAAAGTGCTTGCCCTGAAGCACTATACTATATGATCTTACTATTTGAATGCATTGGATGAATGAACACACAAAAATAGAAGCCTCAGAGATCCAAATTTTCATTTCAAGAATCAAGACGGACTTAAAACACTTGCTGTGGTCTGGGTTATTAAAATATATTTTCTTCCACAGCTAAGAAAGAGTTTTGAGTTGTGATAGGACAGTTACTAAAGTAACAGAGTTGACTTTTGGGGGTACAGATACATATGGGGGTTTGAATTGCAATCCACACCCAAGAGCATGAGAACTAAGATAACTTTATTTTCCTAGAATGGAACTTAATTCCTATGTCACAGTCTCCTGTCACTGGGGTCTAATCTTGGCTAATGTTAAAACGGCTAGTGCAAGTTTCAGGAGACTCACTGCCAAAGCCTGGAATATTGTCTTTTTGCTGTTCCAGCAATCCTCGCACACAGATACTCCCTGAGACACTTCCCCTGTCTACCTGTCCCCTTTGGGCCTGGAGGGCATTAGACATTCAGTCGGGCCATCTATAGCACCCTACCACCCCGTCTACCCAAGGCACATCACTTAGCCACCTCCCTCTGGAGTCTTGCCATCTCCTTGCCAAAGCCCCTCCTCCTGCCTAAAGGAATGTTTTACTGGTCTTCAGAAGAAATCCTTCTTTCTTTTTAAGTTGTGATTTCTTTTCAGAGTCACTCCCTCCATGATTTCTTTCACTCCGTGGCAAATACAATACAAAAATACATAAAAACTCAAAGAAGGTACCAGCAGGCCATCTCCTCCTATCCTATCAATTCCCTGAGGAAAGAAACCCAGGGACTAGCTACTAGAACAGGGAGAGGGAGAGCAGAATGCTAGGAGAAAAATAAGGAGGATAATATTTCCAAAGCAGTATCCCCAGCCGACATATTATTGAGCACACTATGGGCCAGTCATTGCTCTGGGTACTAGGGATATAGAGATGAACAAAATCTACCTAGAGTATGTATTAGTTTTCTATTGCTGCTATAACGAATTCCCACAAGCTTAGTGGCTTAAAATAACAAAAATGTATCATATTATAATTCTGAAGATCAGCAGTCCGAAGTGGTTCTCACTAGGCTAAAATCAAGGTATATCATCAGAGCTGCATTCCTGTGGAAGCTCTAGGGGAAAATCTGTGCTTGTCATGCTTTTTCCAGCTTCTAGAGGCTCCCACATTCCCTGGATCATGGATGGCCCTGATAATTCTGAGCTCTGCTTCTTTATTATATCTCCTCTGATTCTGACTCTCTTTTCTCTTTTCCTTGTAAGGGCCCTTATTACATTTAGGGTCCACCTTAATAATCCAAGATAATCTCCTCATTTTACAATCCTTGATTTAATCACATCAGCAAAGTCCCTTTTGCTTTGTAAGGTAACATATTCACAGGTCCTAGGGATTGGGACATCTCTGGGAAGCCGTTATTCTGCCTGCGGTAGGGGTTTAGAGTCTGGAGTTGCTGTGGTAGGTGTGATTCTAGGAGAAATGTGGGGCTGTAGGAGAGGTCCCAGGGATGGCAGATTGGGAGTTCAGGAAATGCTTCTCTGTTTAGGTTGGGACCTGGAGGATGAATAAGAGAGATTTGGGAGAAATGGGAAGAGGAGGCTACAGAAGGAGGGATCCAGACAAGGTTTAGAGCAAATGCTCAAAGATGATAGAAAATGAAGTCTATCTTTGGAGCTGTGAGTTGTTGAGCAAGGCTGCAAGGTAGGGGTCAGGTGTTCAAAAGCCTGGTAACCCGCTGGGATGTCTAGGCTTTATCAAGGGCAAAGGGTAGTGAGGCGAGATGACTGGCATTTTAGAGAAGTCCCTCATGGCTGCTGTGCCGGTATAGATGGGAATGGGCAGGACTGGTGGTGGAGAGAACAGTTAGGAGGTGGTTACAATAATCCAGAGACAGACGATGGGAGTGGGGGCCTGGAGACAAGTGGAGACAGTGTAGAGAGATTTAGATTTAGGACTGTCCAGGCTTGGTGATTGATTGGATGTTGGGTGAAGGCCTAAGGAAGAAGGAGGAGACCAGGACGACTCCCAGGTTTCTGACTGGAACCACTGAGGGGGAGAAGGAGGAGGCTTGGGGAAGAAGACTATGGGTTCCATTTTGAACATGCTGACTTGTGGGTACCTGTGGGAGATCCAAGTGGAGATGCCTGGGAAACAGTTGGCTAGAGCTATGTCATTGGATTCGTGTGAAGATTAAATGAAATGTCCACGGAATGCATTTAGCCCAGTGGCTGGCACATAGTATGTGCTTGGTAAATGTGAGGGATTAAGTATTATTAACTTTATATTCAGTTCTGGGCTGTGCTTCAGTAAACCATGCCCTGAGAGCCATTGGGGGCAGGGGATGGGGACAAAAGGAAGGCAAATAAATGAGGGGAGAGCAGGGGAAAGGGTGATTCTGCAGCTGCATGCATGTCCACGCTCTCATTCTGAGTCCCACTGATTAAGAGAGAAAAGGTAGTTTGCCCGCTGAAGTTGGGGCATCAATTAACATTAACCAAATACAGAGAAAACAAAACTACCCTGAGCGCACAATGTTCCCTGGAGGAGTCAGGAGGGAAACTCAGGCTGATCACTAAGATGAACTCCGGGCTGGTTGGTTTTTAACGGGAAGCTGGGTCGGGGGGGAGGGACGGGGCAGGCCTTTCTCAGCAGCATCAGCAACTGCAGGAATGAGTTGATTCTTCTCTTAGCTCTGATTTCAACCTAGTATTGCCATCAAAGAGAGCTCTGTCTGCACATCTGGGCACACAGAAACTTGTAAGGAGACAATTTCTCCTGGTGGTTTAATATTCATACTTGCCCTTCAGAGAGAGCAATTAATTAGTACTTGCCCCTCAGGGAGAGGAATTAATTTTTCTGGGCAAAAGTACCGTTTGGTACAAGGAAAAACTATGATTTATGAGGCACCAGAGGCCATTTATTTCCTTTAAGTATTATCATTATGAACGTAGCAACTTCGTAAGGGAAAAATGGAATTCAAGGAACATTAACCTCTAAATAGTTACAGCATTTCAAATTCCTGGCCTGTCTTCATTGTCACTAGGATAACTTTGGAAGTTGTGAGCACAAGGTCAGGCAATGCAATGAGAAATATCCAGAATCCAGTTGGTTGTTGTTTTCGTGGATTTTATGTGTTGTTGGATTCCAAGACTGGAAAAAATATTCAAAGAATGAAGGACTCTACCGAGTTTAAAGGTTCTTTAAAACTAGAGCAGAGACATTTAAATATCTCAAGAATCAAAGAAATGCAAAATCCAGTCAAGTGAAGTAGCAGGCTGGGAGGTGTGCAGACTTCTGTGAGTAAAGAGAACTGTTGGGAATTGTGACTTGCATCCGGGGGAGACTGAGATACAGGACCACAGATAAAGCTCAGCGAGTCCCCTCTGTCCGGTGGACAGTTTTGTAGTCAGCATCCAGACTCCATCAACCCTACCAAAGCTAACCCCCAAAACGCGTGGGATAATGAAATTGTTTCTTCAGAGGGTAAAGGCTTCCTTAATTCTGAAACCTGGAGGATTTTTTTATACAGAAGCATAGAGATGGCAAGAGAATAAAAAACAACAACAACAACAACAAAAATGTTAACATTTTTGTGTTAAGACATCAGTATATGTTTGAAACTTTAAGTGTAATATTTAAGAGAACTTGGTCTGTTAGAGTTGGCAGGTCGGCTTTGCAATTTTATTTTAAGGTGCTGTGTGAATAGATCTTGCCAGGGTATCCAATCCCTGTTAAACAGAGATTGTAGCAAGAGACATCTTTGTCCGCTTTCATTTTCAAGAAGAATTGCTTGGGTCCTTCTACACTAAGGATGGTTAGGGTTTTGCATTTAATAATTTTAGAACTTTTTATTATGGAAATTTTCAACATGCACAAAGGTAAAGAGAAAAGGATACTAAATCACCCTGTACTCAACACCCAACCTCAACAATTTTTAACATTTTTCTATTCTTGTTTTATTTACTGACTCTACTGCAAACATTCTTTTTCTCTTCCTCATCCTGAAGGATGATAAGGCAGACTCGAGTACTTTTTTAACTAGGGTAAAATCAATGAGATGTATAGATTTTTAAGAGAAAAATTTGATGATTTTTGATAAATGTATACAACTAAGTAATCAAAACCCCAGTCAAGATACAGAACATTTCCATCACTCTTGAAAATTCCCTTATGCCCTCTTCCAGCTAATCTCCTCTCTCCATAGACAACCACTGTTCTGGTTTCTATCACCATCGAGTTATTTTGCCTTTTCTTGAACTTCATATAAAAGGAATCATTCAGTATGTTCTCTTTTGTGTCTGGTTTCTTTCATTCAAACTGCTTTTGAGATTCATCCAGATCGTTGCATTGATTAGTCATTCATTCCTTTTTATTGCTGACTAGTACTCCGTTATATGAATTTGCCACAATTTATTTATTCGTTTTCCTGCCAATGGACATTTGAGTTGTTTCTAATTTTTACTTATTGTGATTATAGGTGATATAAACATTCTGGTATAATTCTTATTGATGACATATGTTTTCATTTCTTTTTTTTTTTTAAGATTTTTAAAAATTTTTATTATTTATTTGGCAGAGAGAGAGACAGCGAGAGAGGGAACACAAGCAGGGGGAGCGGCAGGCAGAGGGAGAAGCAGGCTTCCCGCTGAGCAGAGAGCCCGATGTGGGGCTCGATCCCAGGACCCTGGGAGCATGACCTGAGCTGAAGGCAGACGCTTAACGACTGAGCCACTCAGGCGCCCCTATGTCTTCATTTCTTTTGAGCAGATAACCAAGGGGTGGAATTGTTGGGTCATAGGATAGGTGTATATTTGACTTTATAAGGAACTGCCAAAAAGTTTTCCAAAATGACTTTACCATTTTAAACTCTTACTAGCAGTGTATGAGAATTCCAGATGTTCCACATCTCTGTCAGTATTTGGCGTTGTTAGTCTTTTTCATTGTTGCCATTCTAGCAAATGTGAAATAGCATCTCAATTGTTTGAGATTAATTTGCAAGTGTAAGTATGTGAGTGAGTGTGTGTGTGTGTGTGTGTGTGTGAAGAAATTCTTCCTGCCAAATTTTTAAGTATGACCAAGGAAAATGACAGACTCTTTATTAAGGCAGTTGGATTTATGAAGATAATTATTTTTCCTGTTAAATAGGAAACTGTTAATAGTTTCTACAAATTACATCTTTCATTCCTAGTATTTTCATAATTTTCATATTACCATAATGGACAATTCTTTTAATATGTGGTGTTTATTCTAACTGCCACAATTTGATATACAGCTCTTGCATCTTTTCCCATGTAAAATTAGTTGAAATTATTTGGTGGTAGGGGGAGCAGGGTCAAGGTGGAGTTGTGTCCTTCTCAGATTTAAGGATCAAAACCAAATTCAATTCATACAATAGCCTCAGTTAACAGGTCCACCCCTGATATTTTGGATATTTTATTTGTGTAATAGAAGGATCATTTATGGTGCCGTAGAAAGAACAGTGACTTGGATGCAAACAGAAAACCTCCAAATATCAGCTGACCGCTCACCAGCCTTACGACCTGGCAAATTACTCCATCTCTCTCTGCTTCAGCGTCTCCCTCATCACAGAGCAAAGGGATGGATAGAGGACAGATGTCTGGTGAATTCTGATGGCAAGATTGACGACTTGAAGTAAAATTTTCTGTGAAATGTGAGGAGCAACCGCGGGTATACATCAGGCTCAATATCTCCTGACACATAGAACCACTGGCCATTCATCTTTGAACACGGTATTAAGTTCCCCACAACTGAATGGCTTAAAACAACAGAAATTTATCTCACAGTTCAGGAGGCCAGAAGTCTGAAATGAAGGTGATGGAAGGACTGGGTCCTTCTTGAGGGCTCAGAGGGAGAATCTGTTCATGCCTCTCTCCTAGCTTCTCGTGGATGCCAGCAATGCTTGATGTCCTTTGGTTTGTCATCACTCCAATCTCTGTTCTGTCTTCATGTGACATTCTCTCTTGTGTCTCTGTCTCAGTCTCTCCATCTTCTCTTCTCTTTTTTTTTTTTCCTTCTCCTCTTCTTATAAGGACACAAATCCTATTGGATTAAGGATCCACCCTACCCCAGTATAACCTCATCTTAACAAATTTTACATCCACCATGAAGCTATTTCCAGATAAAATCACATTCTGAGGTTCCAAGGAGGACATGACTTTTGGGGGAGACTATCCAAGCCAATACACACCCCTATATTGACACATCTTTGAAAACGCAATTTCAGGTTATAAAACATAAGCCTCATTCAATGCATGCCCTTTGCAGACAGTGTGACACACTCAGAAGACCTAGATTCCAACAAACAATGAATCATGGAACACTTCATCTAAAACTAATGATGTATGGGGACTAACATAAGAATAAAAAAAAAATACAAAAAAAAAAAAAAAAGAAGACCTAGATTCCAGTTACTGTCCTGCCTGGAGCTGAATGAACTGGGAAAATCTACTTCACCTTTCTGTGCCTCATCTGGAAAATGAAGTCAGGACAGGTGGCCTCTAAAGTCTCTTTTAATGTAGCCATTCACAAGGTTTGGGGACCCAATCAAGTTGCTTGCATGTGGGGAAATGTGGGAAAGAATCATCAGGAAACCATGTCAGAGGACGGGAGAGGATCCAATGGACACAAACAGGAAGCACTGCTGGGGAACATCCCAGCATCCCCGTAAATCTTGGTGGATGGGGGCAGGTGCAGTCCTACTCCATGGTGCCCAGGCTGCAGGTACCCAGACAGCAGCTCTAAAGGTGTTACCTGCTAATTCTCACCATTCAAAGCCGCTGACCTCTGGGATTGCTTTCGGCTGGAGCTTTTAGATAGGATATTCAGGCGGTTCTTCTGGGCTGGGTTCTCAATAAACAAGGGAGTTTATTACCACATAAATTAAAGACCTTGGTACACATTTTGGGAAATGTGGGCTGATACCCTCCAGCAGGATTCAAGAGGACAATTTCCATTTACTAAAAGATACCAGGCATTGTGATAAGGACCCTCCACAGCTTCTTTCATTTAGTCCCTCGAAAAACTCTTGGAACATGTGTGCCGGTGAATCAATGTATTCCCGCTCAGCTCCAAACTCACCCTTCAGGACATGCTTTGCAACGACTGACCGGACTCCGAGCATTTCTTCTTCACATCGACCACTATGTGAAGCTCCATCAGTAGAGGGCAATGGAGGAACATGATAGCAGGAAGCGTTTTTCCTGGTTGTGGTGTGCTCTTCGGCTTCTGCTTGTTCCTGCTGCTCCATGCATTACCCCCCATCCAGGGGTGCCCTGCTCCGCCCAGGGTACCCAGGCCCTCAGCAACCTCACAGCCCTGCCCAGAGCCCACTGACCCCTTCGCTGTGTCTTTCCTGCTGCAAACTCTCCAGGACTCCGCTCAGGCTCCCCAGCTCCCCGTGCACCTGCCCTCCAGCTTTGGCTTGTCTGTGCCCTGCAGGATCGTTTCTCATGGACCTCCCAACATCAGCGCCACAAATCCTAGGCCAAGTGTCACCTGCCAGGAAGCAGACTCCCAACACCCTACTTCCCTTTGCCCACCCACCTGGGCTCACCTGTCCCTGGGCTGCTTCCTCCTGCCTGGCCACTGTATACCAGCTCTGGGCCAAACACCCCAGCAAACGTCTCTGCCATCTGGTGGGCTGCAACCTCCAACCACGTCTGAACCCCAGCTTCAGGGAAGGCCTCCCCACCCCAAGATTGTCCTTCCTTTGGGTACCTTCCCTCAGCTCTGGTATACCCTTTAGAATGCTCTTCACATCTTTTTAGTTATTGACTTCTCCAAGCTTAATACTTCTTTAGATTAAACCACCTCTGCTTAAATCACTGTGTGGTTTCTGCCTCCTGTTTGGACCCAGACAGATACAGGCAAGTACCACTATTATTTCCTTTTGAGAGAGAAAGAGAATGCGATGAGCAGGGACGAAATGATTTCCTTGGATCATAGGAGGAATGCAGCAAAGCTAGACCCAAACCCAGGCCTGTTGGTTCCAAAGCCTTTGATTTTCACCACTCTGCTGAACTAACTAGGGGTCGGTGTAAAGACATCACATGGGACAGAGAGAGGGCCTTCCCTCCCCCTCAGCCCTCCTTTCCCATGCTTTTAGGTCCTGGGTATTCAGATTAAAACAAGAGCCAAAAATGCAAAAAAAAAAAGAGGCTGGCTCCTAGAGGAAGGCTTTCAACAGTGAAGAATGTCAATGGTCATCTCAAACTAATGGCCAACATAAACATGAAGGAAAAGAAAAAAGAAAAAAAATCTATTTAAAAATCACTTTCACGCATATTACATATGGTCAATATTCTGTTCCAAATACACTTATTATGAGGCTGATATTTGATTTTTGCCAATTTCCCCAGTTTTGTCTTATCTGCTAAAATACCTCATTTTCCTAAAGAGAGAACTAAAATCCCAGTTTGGGGTCTTGCCTGTATTCGTATTTGGCTCAGAGCAGCCAGATTTCAGGATGATGTATGTCCCATCAGCTCTCAGGGGCGCTGGTCCCCACTGGGGTGCTCAGAAGCACATGTAACAGCTTCCATATACTTGGAAACGAGGCCCCGGGCTCCTCTTACAGTTTCTCCCTTGGGGATCACAACGATGTGAGTCCTAATTAGCCTCAAAATAACAAACCCCAATATTAATGATCCTCCTTGAAGGTTGTTTTGGTCTTCCAACTTCAGTAGGGAAAAAAAGTCCAATGGGAGGATTAACCATTTCCTGCTGATGAGACATGGTAAACTCTGACCTGTGAGTTAGGATCCCTAGATTTGAGTCCTGGCTTTGCCACTCATTCTGTAGCCCTTTGAGTTGTTGTAAATAAGAGGACTGGATTCCAAGCTTCCTTCCAATTCTATGGTCCTTTGACCCTCAGACTCCTTTCAACTCTATTTAGTCGTAGCAAGTGAAACCGCAGCAGCTCCCATCACTGACTACTCACAGTGCACCTGGCAAATTGCTAAATGCCTTAAATGCATTATCTCATTTGATTCTCGCTATAAACCTATGAGATATGGGCGCCTGGGTGGCTCAGTCGGTTAAGCGTCTGCCTTTGGCTCAGGTCATGATCCCGGGGTCCTGGGATGGAGCCCCGCATCGGTCTCTCTGCTCAGCGGAGAGTCTGTTTCTCCCTCTCTCTCTCTCTAATAAATAAAATCTTTCAAAATAAATAAATAAACGTATTAGTGAACACAATTATTATCCACATTTTACAGGTTCAGAGGGATTCGAGCGTGGAAGTAATAAAGCCATAGCCACGAGTCCTCTCCCCAGATGGGTCACTGACTTTTTTCCCAACCTAATGAATACGCTCCAAATAGGGTCCAGCAGAAGAAATGTGAAGGTAGATCCATCACTGATTTAAAAAAAAAGTCAGCATCAAGACTCCATTAGCTAACAGACGATAAGGCAGTGGGGGGAAGTAGTTAGGGGGGTGGTAAGAGCTGAAGTGGAGGGAAAGAGACTAAATAGCACAGCCGGGTCCTTTATGCACATGGTCTAGTTAAATCCTTACAGCAACCATATGAGGTGAGCTTGTTGTTCCCATTACGCAGATGAAGAAAATGAGGTTCAGAGAGGTTAAGTAACTCGTATACACTTGTATACACCACCAGCCATCAGCAAAGCCGTGCTCAGAACGTGTTTTGTTTCACTCCTCTATCACCCTACAGTGGGACGGTGGTTGGTGGCCAGAGATTTCAGGGCCTGAGCAACCATACATAGATTTATCAAGGCCAAAGCTGTGTCAACCGACAATGAAATAACTGGTCCATCTGGTGCAAAGGAAGAAAAAAAAAATGTTTCTTTAAGAAGTCGGTCCTTCCTTGACATCGGCTGAGCTGAGATCTCCTGCATCCGAGGCTCAGCACCCCTGCAGGAGCTCTTTCTGGACAAGGGCTGCCGCACCCAGGAGGGAGGAAACAGGCCTGTGACTATCCAGTGGGGCTGACTGTAGGTTGGGCCCCAGTGAGGCTTTAGACTAGGCTTGTGGGAGGAAGCAGAGGACCGCGGGGTGAGGCAGGTACAAGGCTTACACACACCAGGTCATCTTCAAAACAGAAAGAAGCGGAGTATTGTTCTACTTGTCTTTTGACTCCATCTTTGAAGGCCAGATGCTTACGAAGAACCAAAGCAGGGCCCTCCTGGGAAAAGGCAATAACTGACTGAGTACAAACACACTTTATGCTGGTAAGCTGGCTCTCCAGAAAACAAAGGAGCAAAACAGTCCTGCTTTGTAGCACTTGCCGGTTTCTATGGTATAAATACTCCCAATCCAAGCGACTAATGTTTTAACAACTGTCTTGTGAAATGATAATCTTTTTTTTTTTCTTTTTTTAGTGGGCTCCACACCCAGCATGGAGCCCAACTTGGGGCTCGAACTCATGCTCCTGAGATCAAGACCTGAGCTGAGATCAAGAGTCAGATGCTTACCCAACGGAGCCACCCAGGCGCCCCAACAAAATTCTAAATATTTAATAACTGGCTCACAAGCCAGTGGAAGACAGCTTTATACAGCCCTGGGTAACCAGATCCGAGGATGTGCCATCTTAAGAAAGCAATCTTTTTGGACAACGGCCTAGGGTCCTCCTTCCCCACTATGGCTTTAGGTGTACTAAGATATTCCCTGTCTTTTTAATTCTGCCTAAAATGTTCTTCCCTGCTCTTCTTTCTCAGGAACTCCTATGCATCCTTCAAGACCTGGCTGAAAACCCTTCTGACTGTTAAACCTTCCCAAGGCTCTTTAAGCAAAGCTCGGGCTTGTACCATCTGTTTAAGTTCCTGCTTAAGACCGTAAGGCTTTTGCGGGGAAGGCCATGTTTGCTTCATCTCTGATCTAGGGGTCAGAGTCACAGAAGGCTCATGATATGTGTTTGCTAAATGAAAAAAGTTATTAACTGCCCCCCTGGTTTCAAATTCGACAGTGAGTGACGTGACTCCTCAGCCTACACAGAATGTCTGTTTCTCCAGAAGGGCCATGAAAGCAGTTCTAACGGTAGTTAACTGGGCGTCAGTGGCTAGTAGAGTGCATCCATTCTCTGGCTGTGGGCAGGAACTGATCACTGCAGGGGACAGAGCTCCTCTGGCCAATCCCACCTCTGAAGGGATGCTCCCAGAAGACCCAGACTGCTACAGTTGGCCTTAAACATTTTGGTGATCAAAAGAAAAGGTGGGGGACTTTAAGGCTGGAAGTTGATCCTTTTCTTAAGTTCCCTCCCCCCCAAACCTGTAAGGCTTCTATAGGGATCCACTGCAGGCAGGGAGGGTGTCGTGCAGGGTGTCCCCTTGGGACTGCCATGAGAACCCCAGCATCAGAGACCGACGATCTCAAACTGGGAACTTCCAACCTGCCAGTAGGAGGTGGAAGGAAGGAATGAAAAGGGGAAAAGCAAGGGAGAGAGAAGATTTATAGACCAGCTAACACAGAGCTACCCCGGCAATAACTCGGGCTGATAAAAAGCAACAGGGCATCCGACATATAAAGAGCCCGTCCACATCAATGCTTCCGTGTACATTCTGACGATGCTGGATTGTTGACACCACACCGTCCCCAAGCCCCCGGGGCACCAGGAGTGGGGGCTAACCCAGGAGGGAGGTTGTGCAGGGTTGACGCTGATGAGGAGGTTTTTTGGAAAGACAAGCTACCCTTGACTGGATGCAGATGGCCCAGTGAAAAATGAAATCTGCTAGCAGAGGCCGCCTTTATCAGCTACAGAGGTTCAGCAGGGACGAGACATCCCCATCCCTGGCCCGCCTGAACGAGCCTCCGGTTTCAGCACCGTATCACAGACTGTCCTAATGAGCTCTTCTGACGGGGGGCAGCCCACACATATCTGCTTCCAGGAGTGCATCCTGGCAGCCCGGGGCATGGTACCGAACTCGCCTGGTGTTTGCATTCCGTCTCCCGGAGCCGGCAAGGAATGCCTGCAGCAGGAAAAGGGCTGGGACTCACCGGGACTGAGTGGCCTGCCGACACTGGCCCAACTTGCCGTTATCCTGGCCCCCTTGTTAACTTCCAGCTGGGGGACGGTGCCAGGAAAAGCCGAGAGGTTTCCCCAGGCATGCCAAGCCAGACAGATACCTAGTGGGTACCCACAGTATCAAAGACAAAACAAGAGCAAGAGCTGCTGTATATTAACTTCCTACTATGTGCCAAGCACCACACCGGGCACTTGGCCCCATTTAACCCACACAACTGGCCTATGAGGTCAATGTTATAGTCCCACCTTACAGATGAGCAAAGTGAGGGTTAAGTCAACCTGTCCAGAGTCACACCGGGCACTTGGCCGCATTTAACCCACACAACTGGCCTATGAGGTCAATGCTATAGTCCCACCTTACAGATGAGCAAAGTGAGGGTTAAGTCAACCTGTCCAGAGTCACGGGGCTGGTAAGTGGCAGATCCAGGGAAGGAAACCGTGTTTCATCTATTCATAGAGCCTATAATCCTAAAAGGACAAGTGTGGAGGAAAGTGGGCAAAATGAAATGAAGTTTCTGGTGATTTGGCAATAGATGGTCAGATAAATGAGTAAATTTTTCAGTCCCATCCAGGTTTTTTTTTTTAAGGATTTTATTTATTTGAGAGAGAGCGCGCGCGCACACCCAAGCAGGGGAGGGGCAGAAGGAGAGGGAGAGAAAGAATCTCAAGCAGACGCCCCACTGAGCACAGAGCCTGATGTGGGGCTCGATCCTAGGGCTGCGAGATCATGAACTGAGCTGAAACCAAGAGTCAGACACTTAACTGACTGAGCCACCCAGGCGCCCCCAATTTCATCCAGGTTTAGTAGCATCATGGAAATGAGCATAATTTGGAAGATGAATCTACCATTACAGATTAAACACACACACGCTATAAATTCATTTCAGAACCCAGTACCAGAAGTTTTTAATCACTGCCTCTTTTGGTTATTTGAGCCACTGTTCTGCTCATCTGGGGCACCTAACCAAGCAATGCAGCCAGCAACTTAGAAGGCAAGGTGTCTCCAAGGCCCCCAACTGGTCTGCAAACTGAGACCCACAGAGTTGCCAATTCCTTGATACGGCCCGCTTGCCCACACACACTGGTGGGAAAAAATAGTCCCTGTGTCAAGGCTTTTTTCCTCGCATTTGGGAAGGTGACCCAGCAGGAGGCACTTGGATGTGTTCAGAAAGGACCTTACACAAAGGATGCCCCAGGATACCTGATGAGGGTGGGATGGTCCCGGCCAGTCCCACCTGACCACACCATCCTCTCTGAGGTGACCGACAGGTGGGGAAGTGACCTTGCATCGCCAGGCCCTTCAACCTCCTGACCTGGGCGGATCACGCAAGGAAAATGGAGACAATTGTGCAACAAGAGGGCTTTTAGCCGGCTTCGCCCAGGGCAGCCCACCTCTCTTCTGTGCAGTGGGCGGGGGGCGGGGGTGGGGACCATAACTTGCTGGCGGGGGTGGCCCAGAGCCTGTTGGATGCACAGCCAGAGACCTGGCTGCCTTTGACTGAGGGCATGTGGGCTAAGCACCTGCAGGGCCCCCTTCCGTCTTCTGGACAAGCCCTGGAGGCGCACAGTTTTGTTATGAGCGGAAGCTCTGAGGTTTGGAAGGTGTTGGCTGTCTCCCAAGTGTGATGGCAGAGCCTGTGCTCTCAGTGGCTCTGTCACGTTGCTGGAATGTTCCTGCGTCCTGGAGGACATGTTCACCCCACGGCCGGCTTCAACAACCCTCACTCCTCCTTTGCTCTGGGCCTTTCTGGGCTGCTCTCATCAGAGGTGCATGGCCGGATCAGCAAACAGAACCACTGTGTCTTGCCACTAGTGTTGGAAGTTACTAGAACAGTTAGGGAATGGGGGAGCCTCTCGAAATTCACATCTCTTCAGCTGCTTCTCCTGGGCCCTCGGGGTCGCTGTCTAAGAGTGTCTCTAGATGGCAGTATTCGGAACCTTCCACAGAATTCTCTTTGTGTTATCCACCCACTGAATTCAAAGGGCCCTGCTTGATTATCCTCCCCCGTAAGATCTCCACACAAGCCCTGACCAAGCATCGCCGCGCCCTTCCTCCCCTGCCAGGGGAGAGGTCTGCCAGGGCTGGGGCTGGAAGGAAAGCTGTGGTCATTATATTTTTAGACCTCAGAAAAATTGGGATGAGAGGCATCTGTGACAGTCTCCCTGGCCCTCTTTATTTGGATAGTTAAGGACTCAATGACATCTTAGAAAAACGGAGGCTGCCTGCTGAGACGCGGGGACAGTCTTATCTATGGGACATAGCCACAGGATTCGCCCTCCCCCACCATCACTAGAAACGAACAGCTTCCTCCTCAGCCCCTTCCCTCCGACGTTCAGCTCCTTGGGAAAGCAGGATGCTGCTTTTTAAAAGTACTCATTGACCTTGAACTTTTAACTGTGTTTCTCAATTTTCCCCTTTTATCACTGTCCGGCTAACATTATGCTATGTCATTTCTTAAGTTCCGGTATTTAATATAAAATACTGAATGAAAACATATTTTGCAAAAGAGCTCTACAACTGGATATGTGGGGAGAGAACACTTTGCCAATCATGCCTATGCTCTCTCCCCGCACTTGACAAACATGCCCAGGACCCGAACAAACAAGCGGGCAAGGCTGCATTGTGGTTGTTCCTCTGGTCTGTGGGGCCCACAGGCCCCGGGGACGGGAGGATAAACAGGGTACAAGGAAGGGGTAAAGAGTCAAGAGTCGGGTGAGAATCTCAACTCTGCCATATACAAGCCGGATGACCCTGTGGGCCGTACTGCTTGGAACCTGTTTCTTCATCTGTAAAATGGGAATATTCTCAATAGGACGCCTGGCACCAGTCCACACGCAAAGGTCCAATAAACGGCCCCCGTTCTGATCACTTGCGCGTTCGCACTTGAGCAGCTCCGACATGGGAGAGCCCTGGGTGTGTGTTCACAGTGCTGGCGTCGGTTCACGTGGGGGTCAGGCCCTGTCAGACAGAAGCCCCCTCTTCCTGTCAGACCTCCCCGACATCCACACTTCATCCCTCATCCGACTCATCTTTCTTCCCAGAGTTGTCTGTCTCCCTCTTTCCTTCCCTCCTTCCTCTTTCTCCCAGAGTCCAGCTGCCTCCTCAGTGGCCCTCAGAACCCTTGCCGTGTCAGGCAATCCTTCTTACCCGGTGTCAACATCCCCAGTGCTCCTGGGACGCTGTGAGGGGAAAGGCTGCTTGTTTCAACCAACCCACCCTGTGCATTTATCTCAGCCCCATCTCCCCCGGACCGGCCTTCAATCCTCCCCTGCTCCATAAAAATATCTTGTTATCTCTTCAACTCACATGTGCTGATTTGGTCTGCCTTTGCTGCTTACATCTGCAAACTCTCTGTCTGAGGCTTCCACTCAGACCCGGCTGGTTTCCAGTCTGGGCCTAAAGGCACTGACTCTCCAGAGTCCTGGGTCTTGAGGAGTTTGTTCTCATCTGTCTCCGAAAACCAACCTCATTCAGGACTTGAGTACACATGGCTGTCTGCTGGCTGGGCTGGAAACCCACCAGCCCCTTCCTCTGCTGTCTGGCTCTCTCATTCCTTCTCTAGGCCAGTTCAAGAACTAACGGAATCAGGATTTTGCAGGAAAAACGGAGAAAAGCCCGGCACCCTCCCCTAAAGCAGCTACTTTCTCAGCGCAAGAAACCAGACCAGGTGCAAGGGCGCCTGGGTGGCTCAGTTGGTTAAGAAACCAGACCAGGTGCGATCTTCATCATCATGATCATTTAAATTTACTTATTACGCGTTGCGCAGATTTCAATCACTTGATACCTAACACCGTCATTAGAAGCAAAGACCTAAATGAAAAGGGCCAACACCTTCATATTTTCTTAGGGATTTGTCTTCCTTCCTGTGGAAGCTTGCCTTCCCTTACTGTCTTAGGCATTTACCTGTGAGAAATTCAGAGCCAGCTGTGAGGCTCTGAAGAAAAATGCCCCCAGTCAAGAACCACTGTTCTTCTCACATACACACACACCTCTCTCTGACACACCTGTTCATCCAAGACCGGAAGAGCAAACACCGGGCAAGGAGGACAGGCCTCTGGAAGCCACTGCCCTTGCCCGTTGGTACCCAAGGCGCTAAGCAAGTGGTTCCTGGTAGGAGCAGGACATGGGCTGCTGGCTCACAGGGAGTAAGTTCGCTCGAAAACCACAGAGTTCCAGGTTGTGGGTGTCGGGGAGGTCGAGGCCTGCTGTGGCAATGTGGACCAAGGACGGTACAAGGGCTGGATACACAGCACACACCCAGGGAGGCCTCCCTGCTTGGGGCGAGTCACCAGCAGAGGATGGGGAGACTGGGTTGGAAAACAAACCTCCTCATGGATGGATTCACCGGGGCTAACACGTGCAGCATGCATGTCCTCACCCACAGCTCCAGGGGCCACCGCAGCACAGCCACGGGCCATGTCCCCTGGCTGCTCTCTCTCGGCTACACAGGCTCAGCGTGGCCTGTCTAGAGCAAATCTCATCGGTCGCCTTTCAGCAAGTATTTATTGAGCCCACTCTCCAGGTCCTTGCTATGGAAAGGGTGGCTCACGGCCCAGCTTGTGAGAAATGCAGACTCTCAGACCCTGCCCCAGAACGTCCAAATCTGAGCATGCCCCTTAGCGATTCCTCGGGTGATGCATATGGTCACTGAAGGTTGAGAAGGCCTTTCTATAAGTAACTCAGGAAAGGGAGAGACCTGCTCCTCTCTAGCAGCTCACAGTCTGGCTGGGAAGATATTCTGATCTGAAACAATGGAGCAGAGTGCGAGTCTACACCATCAAGCATGATGCAGTGGATACAGAACACCAAAACCAAGTCCTGCCTCAACTTCCTCCTTTGTAAAGGGGCAATAATACTTGCCCTGTCGACCTTACAGATTGTCCTAGATGGGAAAGCGCTACACCCACCGAGGTTACTCTTTAAGGTTATGTACTTAGAATGTTACACAAGGTCACACATGAGGGGGCTACGGATGACTGGAACAGTCTGCGAAGATCCCAGCAAAGGAGAAGGGGGCTTTCAAAGACATTGAACCATATACTGAACTAGACACCATAGTAAAGCAAGAGGGAAAAACGCACATTTTGACACGTGCACCAAACAGAGCCCCTTGCTGGAGCGGCAGAGAACTCCCACTGACCAACTTTCACCCTGACAATCGACTGATGCGCCGTTCCGTGGGTCTCAGAAGCACACACTCACTGCCACCCAGAGCTCCACAAAAGACACAGAGCAAGCAGATGTCATCTCTGTACGGATGCTGGCAAGAGCCCTATTGCTGCAAACCTCACCTCTGGTTGGGGGTATATGAAAATGGCTTTGTCATTTTGCAGAGCTGACTGATGAAGATGGCTGGACACTGCTAGGGGACGTCCGAGGGGCGGAGCTAAAGGAAATTAGCAGGTGAGTTCTTGGGTAATTGGTTTCCTAGGTAATGCTTATTAAGCCTTTGCTGCGTCCTAGATCTCTCTTTTCTTCTTTCTTTTCTCTTTTCTTTTCTTTTCTTTCCCTTCCCTTCCTTTCCCTCTCTCTCTCTTTCTTTCTTTCTCAAATTTAATCTTTACAATAATCCTATCTAGCCGGGGAATCTTTTGCTCCTACCTTACAGAAGAAACTAGCGATTTAGGATTTGAATCCAGGTTGGTCGGTTTACCAAAGCCCATAACCTTAACTGTTGCCCGCTAAACCGCTAAGGTTGTGTGAGAATCTCTGGTCTTCCTCCTGTAGTTGAGACAATGTGGCTTTGCTTTTGTTGTAAAACCTGGCTCGCTCTGACTTGCTGACGTTGGCCATGCTTGTCCTGAGCTTCTCCAGAGAAATGCTGTCTTCTGGCAGGAAAAGATAAAACTGGCTGATACAAATGAGTCACCATACTAGCTATAATTAACAGTGATGCAAGAGCCAGATGCAAACGAAGAGGGGCCCCAGGACCTGACTTTTAGGCGGCCCAAACTCTGAGCTGCTGAAGAGGGTCTCTGTGGCTGAGCTGCTGTCTGCTCTGGATACATTGTAAGTGAAGAAAGGAAACCTGGACCCATGCGCACTCCAAGCTACTGGAGCTGAGAGGGGCGGTACCAAATCAATCTCCTTATTTACAGCTGAGAGACCACCGTACACCAGAACCAGAAAGAGAGTTCACGGTTTATACATAATGTAGACCTTTGCTTTTAGACTCTGCTGCCCTGGAAAGTCTAAGCCCTTTCAACCTGCTGAGCTGATTTATAGCAACTACAGTTGGCAACTCAGTTGTGCTAGGTGTTCAGCCTATGGCCTCCTGCCTGCAGTATGTACCAGCGAACTTTCCAGAAAAGACCAGTCATCATTAGCATCCCTATTCTCATTTGCTGACCTGGAATAACAAGTGATACAAGGATAGCCTGATTAAAATAAACCCTCGAGGGCGCCTGGGTGGCTCAGTTGGTTAAGCGACTGCCTTCAGCTCAGGTCATGATCCCAGGGTCCTGGGATCGAGTCCCGCATCGGGCTCCCTGCTTCTCCCTCTCCCACTCCCCCTGCTTGTGTTCCCTCTCTCGCTGTGTCTCTCTCTGTCAAATAAATAAATAAAAAATCTTTAAAAAATAAAAAAATAAAAAATAAAAAAAAATAAACCCTCGAACGCGCTTCCCACCAAGCCATCCACGGACCCATCAGACCACAACATGAGCACTACCACTTTACGATGCTGGCTGTTTCCAGGAAGGGTAATTGCCTTCTGAGGTTTGTCAGAAAGAAACAGAGAGAGTAGTCAGGACATGGATAGACTACACTAGTGATCACTGATGTCCGGTAGCATCTTCTTACCTGTTTTAAGACAGTCTCAACTGTTCTTAAGGTTTGAACACAATGCAGCTGATACAATCTTGCCACTTTCCTTTTGAATAGACTTTAATTGAGAGTGAAGTGAAAAATGCAGGTTACATTTTAGTGTTATCATTGATACGTTGTAAGATCAACACCAAAACAGTGATGCATCTAACATTTATACATTTCCTAAGTTTAGCTGTCAAAGAGCAAATCATTATCAGATATATATATTTACACAGTAATTTCAAGCAACAGTAAATAATAAACACCCTCCTTTAAGCACACACGTGCACGCACACACACACACACACACACTCAACCACCTTTAAACCATGGATTTCCTCACACTAGTAAGTCTCATTCTGTCACATACGCTGGTAGACTCAAAGTTACTTAACAACAGTCTTATCAGTGGAGATCCTGGACCAGCCCAATTTTCTTCTAGAATCACTTTAATTTTTACAACCTGAAGCCACATACCCATCATGGTCTGTACACTCTAAGGACACCCCAGATGGTAAAAGTGAATCCGACTTCCTTTGTGTGAGGAGATATGTACATCTCTGAAGATGCATGCGACTACAACTCAAAAAAGTCGAAAATAAACAAAACCCAAATCTCAGATCTCCAAGCACAGTTTCTCAACAGCACTGTGCTAATGTTAACATAATTAGTTGAACGGGAAGGTTCTTTGAGATTTTTCTACAGAGGTACTGGTTAGTTCTGATTCTTTCTTCAGCTGCTCGAAACACACACGTTTTTTTAAGGTGCCTGGTAGCATTACATCCTGCCTTCCAGGTTCGCCGGCTGCCTAACCTCCGGGATGTCGGACGGGACTCAGCCCCAGTGCCTTGCTCTCTGATTTATTTCTGGCTGTTAGTAAATGGAAACCATGGCAAAGTTTACATTAGCAGACACATACACATGCCCTGGCCTATAAATATTCTATGATGGAAAATGGTACAATGACTCCATTCCTAGTGAGAACGAGTGTAAAAGGAGAAGAAGAGGGGGCGGGGGGACATTATCAACAGTGGCTTTTCTTCCGGTGGGAAATCCAGACCAAGTGGCGGAGATGGGATTTTAACTAACTGGACATTGTCAGCCACTTCTCCAGGGCCTCTGAGTCAACCAAAAGCAAGCCAAGCAAGCCCCACGCCTCCGGGCAAACCTGGTAGGATCCAGCAGTACAGACATCTTGTCTCGGGAGCTGGATGAAGAAGACCACCTGCCATTTCCTTCTCAGAGAGGTGAGGGAGGAGGAATTTTAAAGTCGGATTTGCAAGGAGTTCACACACTGTCCTGCCTGGGACACAGATGTGTCCCCCGGTCGGACCCCCTCAGAGCGCCAGCTGGAGTTTGGTCATGTTTCTCTGGTGCATGTTGTGATGGCGGACTAATTCGTCTGAGCGCGCAAACTTTTTCTGACAACTGGGCCACCGACAGCTGAAGGGCTTTTCACCTGTTGACACAATTACCGGTCAGAGACGCTTGCGGCAGAGAGACTGGGCACAAGTTCAGCTATCCAATGCCCCAGTTAAATCATCCCAAGGCACCCACTCCCAGTTCCCTCTAGTTCTTCCCCTAGGCTAACAAATCGGGCCCATTCCATGAAATGGCAGCACCTCTGCGTTCTTCAGGATTAAACTACTATAAAAAGTATGAAATATTATTAAGTCAGAGGCCTGGGGAAATGGCAGGGAAGGAATGAGTCTAGTTAATCAAAGTGTCTGGGCAATTTGTATGTAATCGAGGGGAAAACATTTATTTCACCCTTTGCTGTTAGACCGTTTTGTGAATTGCATGAATGTTTCCCCTGCACTGTCTTCCCAGGGAACTGAGCTTCACTGGGCCGCAGGGGCTCAGGATCATCACCCTGGATATTACTGATTGATTACCCTCCTGTAGTAGAGCGTGACCATAGCTTTAACATCTCTGCCTGTGGAGATATTCTGGATGGGCTGGGTATTTTAAAATAAGTCACTGATACCAGTTTGCAGGACATTTGCTTCTTTTACCTCAAAGTGTTACTCAGAGCATAATCCCCGTTCGAGTTGAGGCATGATTTTAAGATTTTTTTTTTCTTTTTTGGTTTTAAGATTTTTAACGAGCCTGCCAAAAGATCGAGACCACTCCATCCAAGGAGCTCTCAGAAGTTCCTTCCAAGCCTCATTCTGGACAGGGAGGATAATCAGCATTTATGAAATGCCTAATATATGCCCAGCCGTGTGCTGGGCATCATCTACATACATTATTTCATGTATTCCCTACAACAGCCCTGTAAGACAAGCATTAGTATCCCCACTCTGGAGATGAGGCTAGACCACTAGTGAGGGCAGACCCAAGCAGGACTTAAATCCAGGTCTGTCTATTCCAAAGCCCACGCCCTTGGCCGTACCCCACCTCCCAGGCCTGGCCCTTACGGAGATCGAGCTGTGGCTTAATCCGAAGTAAGAATGCCACGGGAGCCAACGTCTGTTCCACCGGGGAGATCTTCCTAGGGTATCACTGGTCCCACTTTGCCTCCTCTGAGAACTACTGGTTGGGACACACAGGGAGGAATGTCCCAGGGGAGGCGCTGTCCCAGGGTCAGAACTGGGGGCTGATCAAATATAGGGTAAAACAGTCTGCCAGTGACATGGGCCATTTTGCGCATATACAGATACGCATAGGGTTGGAGGAGGAGGGGGGCAGGATAAAAGGGACGATAACTTTCTCACCAAATTATGAGCTCAGGACTAAGGAAAAGAAGAAACACGAGAGGCACCTGAGTAGAGCAGAAGAGATGCCCACCCCACCAACTCTGGGGCACGGGTACCTTGACCCTGTCTATAAATGGCAGCCTATTCGGGCTGAGAATCTGCAGCTGCATGGGGGCTCATGACCTCGTATTTTCCCTCACCTCCCACTCACTGTTCCTCTGCTCTTCCTGATCTGGCTCCTGGCCGTCCACCCCAACCTCCAGCCATGCTGTCAAAGATCATCTTCCAATGGACAAAGCCCAACCCTTTCTCTTGTTGGTCTTCACTCTCCTCAGTCTCTCAATGGCACTCAGCTTTGCTGACCTTGGCTCTCTTCCTGATTCCTATCCTCCCTGGGCTGTGAGATGAACCTACGCTCTTTCACCAAGAAAGAAGGCTGTAGGACAGGGTAGGCTGGGAGCAGAAGGAATTGGGTTTGCTTCTTACTAGCTTTGGGACTGTAGACAAGTCATTTCATCACTACGTGCCTCCGTTTCCTCATCTGAAAAATGGGGATAAAACATGCCTACGTTCTTCTTCTTACAAGGAAGGATGTTGCAAAGATACAGCGAGATAACCCTAAGCCTTGGCCCTCCTTCCAAAGCTAGAAAATACACAACAAAGGTGGTGCTATTTTCGTTATGAATCACACAAGCTTGCGGAAAAGCAAAAACTTTCAGCAACCCGTGAATAAATGTCCTGTTCCCCTCTCTATACTAGTACAAAGGAAATAATATCCATAGGCTGATATGAGTCTGGCAGAAACCATGTCTGCTCCTGGGACATTAACTTTTAGCCCAGCAAGGATTCAGGTCTCTGAAAATAGTGTCATGAAATGTGAGCTCTCCGAAGAATAAATATTTGGCTTGCGAGAATTTCTGCTGTTTGTAAAGTTGATGATCCAATCAAACTGAGTGACACAGTATAATGTAGCAAACTGGTAACAGTGGGGACCTAGCTCATCTCCTCCCTTCCTTCTGGCCACGCAGTAAAAGAGTGTTCTTTTCATATCTCCCTTCTGCTCTGTGGTCCCCACCCCATCCCTTCTGAAACAATGTTATTAGTTAAAGACAGCCATGCACAGTTCTCAGAACTTCTACACTCGTCTTTTCCAATCTCTCACATCACAAACAACTTCATTCAACAGTATTTTTTAAAAAATAATGAAAAATAAATGTGAAGAAAAGTTTACGCACTTGTTTTACCTGTATGAGTCCTGGTGTGGGTCTTCAGGTGGTCAGACCGGGAGAACTTTCGCTGACAAGTTTTACACTGGAATGGTTTCACACCTAAATGGACAGAGAAGGTCTAGCCGCAGCCCTAACAATGTGGGAGCATAATGAGGCCCCCGGGGCCAGCTTCCTGGAGGTGGCCAGACGAGCCAGGCATTTCCAGCCCCCTGGTGATGATGTCTGCCTCTCCCTCAGATGTCCCCCATGCCCCAGGCCTGGCACAGACCACCTGATTCTGCAGAGTAATCCCAGATGATCTGCTTCTGTCTGGGGAACAACTATTCCTTAACCACAAACGTCCAGCTTTCCACCAGAGTCTCGGCTGTGTCCAAGACTGAAAAAGTGAATCACACTCTACAAATTGGATCATGCTCTCCACCACCCTGGTCTTCACCGCTACTCAGTGTATCATCAACACATGGCTACTGGGATCCCACTGTTCTGTGGTTTGCAGGAGAAATGTGGGATGTTTCCTTGTCTTTTTTTTCTTCAGAAAAGGAAAATCTCCAGGGGCGGGGGGGGGGGGGGGAACACGATGATTGGGAAAAGCTAAGCAAATGGCTAACCCTCTCACATCCACATTCAACAACAAAGAAAATCACAAAATCAACTGCAACCCAAGAGAACATAACTGCCAGCAATGAGAAGTGAGCCTACAAACCTGTGTGTCTTCTTTGGTGTCTTTTGAGCTGGTCTGAACGAGAAAACCTTCGTTCACAGTCCTTGAAGTCACACTGGTATGGTTTCTCACCTTGGGGAAGACACATATGCCGTTTGAAAATGCTGCTGGAAATGGGGATCGCATGAAAGGCAACCTCTCCCCCTGGGACTGAGGGATCCCAAAATGCCTAAGGCACGCCGGTAGACCTTGTTAGCATGCTGCTATGTGAGGTTCAAGGCCCTCCTACACACAGGCTCTTGACAGTGAGTGTAGAATGGGGGACTGGTTGTATGAGGATGGTCCCTAACCTCTGAGTTATAAGTGGAGGAGAGCTCAGGTTCTGAAGCTGGACACAAGGGTCACACCCAGCTCTACAACATAAAGCTCTGGGTGACGTGCCATTTCCGTATTGAGAAAGGGGGCCTATAATCTCACAAATTCAAAGGATTTATGAACAGACTGAAGCAGGCCATCCACATAAAGGGCTTCTTCGCCCAGTGCCAAGCCCAGAGGCATGCTCCAAAAATACTGGTGGAGAATCTTCAGATAAATCATAAGCCAAAGAAGTCTTAACTCTTCAACTGAGCTGGAGGCAGAATTCTGCGATGGATAGGCCTTGGAGCTGACCCCATGTAATAAGTGTTTTATGTTTTATGGCCTGAAGGTTCGGTGTTCTCTACTACTGACTTCTCATTTCTGGATCAAGCCTGAACAGCTCCATGGTTGTGAGACACTCAAGTGAAACCAGGAACCAAAGTATTAAGAAAGGTGTCGGTATTCCTTTATCCGAGAGAAGTCAGTAGTGGGATTACACAACCTCCTGCCTCAGAAGGGAGAAGCCCCGCCCTGTCCTTGCTAGAGGAAGTTCAGCCAAACACTGCGAACGAAGCTCCATGAGTGCACTGAGCGACCTTGGGCCTTCCCAACTTCTTATGAAAATTCTGAGTCACCAGTATTCTGGGATAGAGAGGAAGCCATCCCGGGACCAGTTGTTCTTTCTGTTGCAGGGCATTCCCTCGTTGTCTTTCCGGCCTCATAACCTCCTCTGTTCCCCTGATTAATCTGTATTCCCGCTATACCAGAGCTCACCATTCCCAAAATCTGCCTTGCACTTCGCTCACACCAAATGCCCTTTGTCCCTATCTCCACATTCATTCCTCCCCATCAAAAAGTCGACTGTACGTCCCTCATCAATGCTGCCTGCTTCCTCAGCAATACTTCCTGGAAATTTCATGTTCAGATCGAAAGCCCTTCTCTTCCTCAGTACAGAATGTATTACAGAACATCTAACGTGGTAGGCTGTGTCCAGAGCTACCTGCCTCCAGGGGCTGGAAAATCCTGAGGGCAGGAGCCTTTCCTTCACTTTGTATTTATATCTAGCCCAGTGCCTTATACTTAAACAGCCCTACTCAGTCGCATTTCTTTTCCCTGCCTTTCTGCCTCTGCTCCTTCTTTCCTTCCTCTACCGCACCCTACCGACCCTTTGATGGTTAGCCCAAGCGCTTCCTCCTTCTGGGATGACTTTAGCTCAAATCAGCAACTCTTCTCAGCTCCTCCAGCCTCTGGTTTAGTACACTGTCATATACTCTCTTAACCCCTCTTCATTTGTGTGTATCCTAGCTCCAAAACAGACCATCAACTCTTTGAGAAGGGGGTTTGTGACTTGGAGTTAAAAGCCATGAGCATGGGTCCTGCTTCCACTATATCCTACCCACCTGATAACCGGTCAGTGTGTGGGGATTAAATGAAATAATCCATGTAGAGAGTCTGGCACATAAAAAATATTTAATATAAAAGTACTTAATATAATAGTCGTACTATTGTCATACGTAGATAAGAAAAGATGGCATTCTTTCAAGAAAAGCGCTGCAGGACTGTTAAATACCAGGCCACTCTCCTTGTCCTCCACAAAGAAGAGCTTCTTAAAGCCTCCGGTGGGTCTGGGGGTCATGGCTACCTTGCCCACAGCTTCCACTTCACACAGACATCTCCCCCTCACTTCTTGCTAAGTGTCTCTTCCCCAGTCAAGGTTTCTACAACCATATTGCCTTCAGCGTATTCCCTTGCATTTCTCCAGCCACAATTTTACTTTATCGTTTTTCTTTATAACCTTCACAGATACTTTTCAAACGATCCCATTTGGAGAAACATGTAAAAATATACCAGGCCCTTAGTTCTCTCATCTTTAGCCTCAGAGCATGAGGTCTACTGAGTGCAAACTCAGGTTTGTTCCAGAACTCCAAACACAACAACTTAGCAAAGTCCAACGATCTGAAGAGATGTGAATGCAGCTCACTCTCTTCCTCAACTTCCCCAAAGCAAAATAAGCAGTCATAACAAAATAGTAAGGGTAATTGTAACAATGAAACTGTCTTTCCAGTTACAGGGGAAAAAAACAAACAAACCACCAGCCCCCCTGTAGGAAAGCCTGTATTTCCCACTGCTTCCCTGCCGTGGAGACCCAACCACACTCCCGTCCAGTGCCCACAGGCCAAGAGCAAACATTTGTGAAATGGCTGTTCATACTCAAGGTGGCCAACAACCGACGAGGCCAATTCTCTTTCCCAGGGGAAGGTAGATCCCTTGACCTGTGGAAAAATCCAATTTTCCTTGACACATCATCAAAAATCTCTTTTTTTTTTTAAGATTGAAAACAAAAATTAAACCTACGAATCCATTTTCCCATTCCTATCTGGTTGGGTATTACTAACTCACACAGCTCAGTTCTTCTTTGGACCATCTCTCCTTAAGTCTTATTGACCTTGCCCATCAATCTCTCAAAACTATCTGATTACCAAATTCCCAGAATAGGTCCTCTCTCTTCAGAGATGCTAATAGTATTCTGATAGTTACACTATTGTTTATTCAGTCCTATTAACATAAGGTACTATACTAGGTGCTTCATATCTAATGCCTTGCATTTAATTTGATTTAAAAGTTAATCTAGCCTTGGGGCACCTGGGTGCTTCTGTCAGTTATGCATCTGACTCTTTAATTCCAGCTCAGGTCATGGTCTCAGGTCATGAGGTCAAGCCCCACATTGGGCTCCACACTCAGCGTGGAGTTGGCTTGAGATTGTCTCTCCCTCTGCCTCTGCCCCTCCCCTGCTTGTTCTCTCTCTTTCTCAAAAAAAAAAGTGAATCTAGTCTTAACACTGGAATAAGATATGCGTTACCAACTCCATTTTCCATGAGACAAAATGAAGTTCAAAGACAGGTTAAGTAACTGCTCAAGGTCTCACCACTTGGTTGTGAAGCCAGAATTCAAACATAAGTTAAGTCTCTTTAGTTTGGTGGAATTCTTTTTCCACCACTCTGCTCTGCCCTCCTGAAGACAGTTTATTGAATTCTTTATTAAAGGATGGACAGTCAGGATGCAAAATGCCCCTGCAGCCTTTTTTTTTTTTCAAAGCATTGCCTACTATCAATCCAAGAAATTTCCTGTGTCCTTAGCAGTGGGACCAGGCAGGAACAGGAGCTCTTGAACTACCCTTGCCCATAGGCCACGGGAAACAAGGCTAGACAGGGGACACACTTACCAGTGTGCTTCCGGCTATGCATCTGTAAGTGTGACAGCTTAAAATATCTCTTATTGCAGCCCGGGTAAGCACACATGAAGGGGCGTTTCTCACTGGTCTCAGATGCTGACCGGACAAGAGTCGGGGCAACTCCGGGCACACGTCGCACATCCTACGAGCAGAGTGTAAGAGAAATGGAGGCTTTAAGCCACATGTGAACATTCATGTCAGTCCTGAGGGGAAGTGAGCTTTAGAAAATACCCAAAGAAGGGATGACAGATATAAGAACTAAAACCACTCCTATCCATACCCCAGATGCCCACAGCAGACATCACTAATGGATGACAGATCAGGACATGCTACAGTGCATCACGCCAACATCATTACTACTGATCAACCAGAACTGGTACTTCACTGAAGTTTGTTTGGGGTTGCTGATCCAGACGATCTAGAAAAGAAATGCTGGTGACTGCAAGAGCTCCCAATCCATCCTGTCTCTCAGCTTTTCCACTTGAGGCAGTGAGGTCTAGAAGTCCAAAGTCCCAGGATCTATTTCCTCCCACTTGGACACACGGCCACATGACCTCAGGCCCAGTCTGCCATGTATGGGGGAGTCCTTATTAAGAGAAAAACACGGGATACTGAATGAACCCCAAACTGACCAGGCTTTCCAGGTGGGAGTAAGTGACAAGGAAGGAAGAGCCCCTGAGAATTGGAGGTTCTCTCTGTGAAGGGGCTGAAACCACCAGAGTCCAATAGCGTAGCCAGTGTAATCACTTAATAGTGAGACCAGAAAACACTGTGTCTGCCTTCCGGACACTTTCTATGTCCTTCACTGTTGATTCCCTTCACCTTGTGGGAGTGGGTACGTGTATGGTCAGTTCTCTATGACAAGGTGCTAAGGGGACACAGAAACAAATTCCCCTTCCGGCTCTCAGGATCAATGACTCATGGACAGGAGAAGTGGGAGTGCCCCAGGGGCCACTGAATCCTCCTCATTCTCTTACAGATGTGCAAGTCAAGACCAAAGTGCACATCCATGCTTTGTGTTAAGACCCAGAACTGCCTCTGAGCTTAACCCATCCTGTGCTCTGTGCATCTTCCAAACCATGCTTATAGTCTAGATTCTATTTCTCACTGCCTTGCACTGTGAGACCTTTTTTGAAGGAGAAGTACTGTGGTGACATACAAATTTGCTGTTGATAGGCCACAGGGTCTCGAGGTCAAAGGGTGACGTAAATTTAAATGGCGAGCCAGCTGCGTCTGACTATCAGACTCTAGGAGAAAACGAGTCGGTGGTGAAACAACACCTGTGAGGTCTGGAGTCCATCAGCAGCTGTGACAGTGAGTCTCACAAACCGGGCTTTGTGGAAAGGAAGGCAAAAGGGGCTTCTTCATTTCCTTTGGTTCAATCGAGATGCAGCACATACAGCAACAGGATAAAAAGTCGCGTTGTCAAGGTCAGTCAAGGACCCTGGTGGAGGATGCCAGGAGGAGAGACTGGGATGACTTCCTGTACCTCCATCGGACTTCGGGGCTTTCTGTCACCCTCACCTTTATTGTCACCCTTGGAAGGTTTGGGCAGAGGGAGCACGTTATTCTATCACCATGATGCTCCTGGAAACATCAACCAGAACATCTCAGAGCTACCTGCTCCACACCTCATGTGGGGACCTGGCTCGCACACAACTTACTTCTAGAATACTGACTATTCTCGTGAAAGTATCACTGCTGTCACTCATAAGTGAAAGTCACAAATGCAGACCCTTGATAACCATGTGCGGTTCTGACCTCCCCAAAGAGGCTTTGCTGAGGTGGCCTGCCATGGACTTTCCCAAATTCTCCAAAATGTTTACCTTTTTACTTTACTTCCCTCACTCTCCTTGGAGGCCCCTCCCCCCACAAACTGTTCATGGCCCTCTGTCTCCCTAAGAAGCAATGCAACACAGTGCCGGAATCGGACAAGACTCATGTCATGACTAGCTATGTGACTGTGGACAAGTCACTCATCTTCTCTGGACTTCAGTTTCCTCATCCGTAAAATAGACGTAACGGTACCCACCTATAAAGGTGCACTGAGGACTAAATGGAAAAATAAAATACAGACAAGGAAGAACCTTAAATGCATATTGCTAGGTGACAGAGGTCAGTTTGAAGAGGCCACATACTGTATGATTCCAACCGTACGACATTCTGGAAAAAGGCAAAACTATAGAGACGGTAAAAAGATCAGTGGTTGTCAGGGGGAGGAGAGAAAGAGGGGAGAGATGAATAGGTGGAACACAGGCATTTTTATTTTTAGACAGTGAAACTATTCTGTACTATAATGTAATGGTAAATGCGTGGCATTATGCATTTAAGAAAACCCGTGGAACCCCATGGCACAAAAAGCCAACCCTGACGTAAACTATGGACTTTTGTTAACAATAATGTTTCAAAAAAATAATAATGCATCAATACTGGCTCATCAACTGTAACAAGTGTATCATACTGAGGCAAGATGTTAATAATAGGGAGGAGGGGGAAGAGGGAGGATACGGGAACTCTTTGTACTTTCTGCACAATTTTTCCTTAAACCTAAAACTGCTCTAAAAAATCAAGTCTTTGAAGACAAAAAGCCCATATATAAAATTCAGCACACTGCCTGGCATATAGAACGTGTCCAGCACCCACATGGTGGTGCTGTTATTGTCATTATTTACTGTTATTAGTAGAACACTTGGCAAGAGAAGAGTCAACTTCGGGCACTGGACAATGCAGACCAAGTCAAGGGTCTGACTTGGAAGCCAAGGGTCCAGGTCATTCGTTGCAAGAGCTGCACAGCCCACCTGGAAAGGTGAATTAACCAGTCAAAGGGAGAGGGATAGGGTTCTGCCAGAAGCATCTTGGTCTGAGTCAGGGACGAGGCCGTGGTCACAAGGACCTGTAGAGAGGAGGCTGTCCTCTCTGCCCTAGTGGAAGTGGAGAGGTCCCTATTGTCAAAGGAGCCTGTAATTAGGACCAGACTTACCATGGCCAGATGGCCATCAGCAGGGAAAAGAAAGGCTGTTGAGAAGGGAAAGAGGCATAGAAGTGCCCTTCCAGTGAGGCCACCCCGAGTTCTCACCTGAATGCCCCTGAAGACGCCGTGGGTATGTATTCTGTACTGGGCGCCACAGAGGATGGGCGTTGTGTGGTTATCACTCTCATACCCTGTGCCGTGGCTGCGAACACAAAGAAAGGACAACAAGGCTCAGGTCGGTCCACAGGTGCCATCTGGAAATGCGCATCTGCAGCAGAAGGAAGGTTTTTAAAAAGCTCACAGGACAAGGACAGTTGGCTTTTGCATCCCTCCACTGGGGCTACTCTGGAAACAGGCCTCTGTGAAGGGCGGGGCCGCTCAACCCTGGAGTCACCACCACGAAGCCCTCCCTCATGCTCAGGTTCTCACAGGCCAGCCGTCTGGGTCTGCACCTCTCAGACAAGCTGGGAAAAGTCACAGTGGCAGGATTTCATCCCCAGCAAGTTGTTTACCATCTAGCCAGCAGGACTGACAGCTGGGAATATCTCAGGAATGAGTAGATACCTCAAGTTCCACATTAAGTGCAATGGATTTTTGTCAGCACATCATGACTCAGTTTTTACCAGATAGCACCAAGAAAGTGATGACAAAGAAGAAATGTCACATTCTCAGAAGTGGGAATCACACATCTGTGGCCCTGCTGCACTTAACCTACAGATCAGCTTTCCAGATCAACTTCACTCTTTGCAGGCAACCCCTGGCGTCAGCGGACGCTGGATAATCCTACCCAGCATTAGACTGGCTAGTCCTCTAGTTGGGGCTCAGGTTCATCTTGGGCTGCCAGCGAGAGCTGAGGGCTGTGGAATGCTGAAAAGAACAACTTGGAAGACGTGAAGACTTGAAAACTATTCTCTCCTTTAGGTAAAAGCTGGTATCTATTCTGCTGTGCTTTTACTTCCAAATGAGGCAGAGTAAGGATTCTTATCTACATGGGAAGCACGTTATAATCACATCTAGAATCAGCACAGGGAGCTTTTATGAAATGCCTCTGTAAAATGGTGCAGCTGCTTTGGAAAATGTCTGGCAGCTCCTCAAAAGATTAGACCTAAAGTTACAATATGACCCAGAAATTCTACTTCTAGGTATATTCCCAGGAGAAATGAAAACATGTATCTACAGATAAACTTGTACACATCGTTTATTAGCAGCATTACTCATAATAGCAGAAAAGTGGAATCAACCCAAACGTCCATCAGCTAATGAACGGATAAACGAATTATAGTATCTTCATAAAAGGGAGTATTATTTAGCAATAAAAAGGTAGAAGTACTGATACACGATAATGTGGACAAACCCTGAAAACAGGCTAAGTGAAGAAGCCAGCCACAAAGGACACACCTACTGTGTGATTCCATTTAAACAGAATGTCCAGAACAGGCAAATTCTGTAGAGACAGAAAGTGGATCGGTAACTGGCTGCCTAGGCCTGGGGAAGTTGGGGGGAATGGGAGAGTGACTGCTGAAAATGTCCTAAAATTGTGGGAATGGTCGTACAACTTTCTGAATATACTAGAAACCATTTATTTGTATACTCCAAATGTGTGAACTGTTCGGTATGTGGAATTTATAAAGCTGCTTTACAAAATTAACTCTGGGGAGTCATGGGGTCCATGCACTGTTTCCCCTACCGCCAAGCCTCCAGGTGTAATTAATTTGCTGTCAGGGCTGAGAACCTCCGCCCTCTGCCTCTGTTACTCTAGAGACTCCACGGGTCCCGGTGTAGGAGGCAGGTAGCTTGGCCGGTCAGCCCACTCCAGCTGAGGGTGTGGGGAAACCCTGGGGCTGGCTCCCCTCCACTTCTCCAGGGGAGAGAACCCTGCAGGGGAAGGGTGTCTGCCAGGATGACTGACTTGTCCACACGTCCCAAAGCCACAGCAGTTGTGGGGTTTCACATTGAATTCTGGCTCCAAGCATTTTAGAAAGAACTGCCTGTCTCCCTTGCAGAGAGCAATGATAGCAGTTTGGGGAACTGGGTGGCAGTTCTGCTCACTTCAACTTACTACACTTCGTCTCCACATCCTCCAGGTGATTTCTGACATATCTGTGGGTAGGGGGAAATGTCCCAAAGAACTAAACCGGGGTTAAGCATGCAAGAATTGGAAAGAAATGCCAAATCCAGATAACATCTGCCTCTCTGAACCTTAAAATGTAGTTGCCAAGAAAGAGGCCTTGTCTGCTTTCCTTACAATCACATTATATAAACAGTGAGGACGCAAGAGCTGATGACAGTGGCCATGTGGTAGCAGAGAGAGGACAGGACAAGAAGGACGCTGCCAGAACATTCTGCCTTGAAGGCCGTGAAGAGATGCTGCCTCTGCTCAGTTTAGTCTCTGCATGGAGCCAAAGGTGACACATTTTCTAAGGCTGAGGGATCTCTAAGGGACACGACAGAAATCTGAATTACTTTAAAGTTCTGCTATCAAAGGGGAAGAATTAGGAATCTCTTATTTTGGCAGCTAATTGCTGGATATGATGTTATTTGGGTTCCTGGCGGGCATAGGAAATAGGCTTCCCTCAAAATACTTGTCCCAGGAAAGGCAGTGCTGCCCCACTCACAGGTAATGACATGATCCTCAGAGCCAGATGCAGTCAACACACAAAAGAAGCAACCAGAAACAAGACTGTACCTGCCAAATACGCCCCTTGCTTCTTCTCCCAGGTCCGTGAATAAAAACTACAGCTGGGCCCTGCCTGCCGACGCTGGCGTCTCCAGAAGACAGACGACACATCAGTGCAATTCCACACTTGGAAACCCTGCAAACCAACACCCTTCCCCGTGTGGTCTGCCCAAAATGCTGAGTACAACCCACAAGCATTTCACATGGTGACCACTCTCTCTGGGTAAGTAAAGGAAAGCAGGTCGGTGGTCTTGGGACCAGACACTAACAGAGGGAGAAAAGTCATCTACTGCAACCCTCATTCCAAACTCCTATAGCTTGTCTTCAACAGTTGGAAATACGACTGCTGGCAAGTTTTTAAGGCAGCCCATTCCATTGGGGGAGGGCTTTAATTGTGAGGAAAGGCCTTTCTAAGCCAAGCTGAAATTGGCCTCTCCCTTTCTGTCTTCTGGAGAACCACAGAGACTGTGTGTTTTACAGCCATCTCTGTGGGTCCCCTCTGCTCTGGGGTAAACTCGGCCTCGAAGACAGAGACCAACTTGCTCCTCTCTGTATTCTCTCAGCTTGGTGACTGAAGGTGTGTAGTCTATAATTGTTCCATGACAAGGACTGAACCTAACTCCTCTTCCACATGACAGTCCTTCAGGTACTGGACCAGGTAGACAGCTGTGGTTCTCTCAGTGATTATGACAGAAACTGGTGTCTGATTCCTTTCCTATCTATATCATCCTCTTCTTGATCCCCTTCCTTTGTTAATTCTCTCTCAACGTGTGGGCTCGAAATGGATCCCAGTGCCCCCAGAAGAGTGCTACTATAAAGGAGGGGGGAAGGAGGACCATCCATAAACACAAAAACCTTAAGAATTGGGGGCGTACCATAAATGAATAAAACCAGAGAGTACATGCCTCCCCCGAAGGGATTCCATTGCAAATTTTTCCAAATCAGTATGCCAGTCAAACACAGCACAATGCCTTAGGCTCACAGGCTGTCAGGGCGCAATGAACGCATCTAAGGGCCCATCACTTCTTAGCACTCAGGTCACGATGGTCCTCCTCAGTCAAATAGAATCCTCAATGTCCAAGCATGAACCACAGTTAAGGCACATATCTCCAACCTTGAGCTTGAAGATACGATTTCTTTAATTGCAGTTCAAGACTACAGATTTATCCTTCAAAATCCATTTTATTTCTTTTAGCAAGTCATCCCCAACTGTTGAAATCTTTTTTACTCAATTTGGCTTCCAAAACATTTGCTTTCCATCCCATTTCATATTATCTCTACCTTTGAAAATCACCTTTTCTGTGATTCCATTTTTTAAAAGGGTGTGGGGGAGGATCTTCCTTGCTGTTGTGAGGAACTATTATATTTACAATGCACATAATCATTCACTAGTATTCAGAAAGTGATAGGATTCTAAAAGTTCTCTCTATGAGGCAACCTGGGGGAAGCCATCATAGAAAATCTAGTCATTTGGATGGACAAATGTCATCAGCAGGAGTTAACCTGAGACAGAATGGCTCAGGATGATGGTGGCTGCCATTGGAACAATAGACCCAGCTACTAGCTTAGATGGTCAAGTAAAGCCAAGCTTTTCCTCCAAGAGAATTAGTCTTAAAAAGTTCCACTGACTATGCTGTAGATGAACCAAATAGGAGTGAAGGCAGAATTTTTAGAGGTCTGGAGCCATAAAGCCTTCTAAGAAGGGCAAGGAGCCACCACCCAGTGAAGAGATTTCTGGGACCAATGATGCATTTTCCAAATAAAGCAATCACAAAGCTCTGGACAGTTGTAGGCTAAAAATTTATCATGACCCAGAGACAAGGTGTTATTATTCATGGAGCAGCCCTAGAATGGAGTGTGAATCCCACCAGACTGAGCAATCAAGAGACCCAAACCTCCCTTAGGGTAGAAATGTTTACAGTGGCTTGATCTACCTTCCAACAGAGATAATGAGGAAGAAAGTAAGTACTCTGTTCTTTCAGCCAGGGACTGGCAATTATATGAACCAGGTGTTGCCAGACCTTTCCATGTTCCAGAAAAGTCAGAAATCAAGATTTTTATATGAGATCACTTCAGCTATAAATTCTGGCAAATGGGGCGCCTGGGTGGCTCAGTTGGTTAAGTGTGGTTAAGTGTCCAGCTCTTGATTTTAGCTCAAGGTCATGGTCTCGGAGTCATGAGATCAAGCCCCACATCAGGCTCCATGCTCAGCAGGGAGTCTGCTGGAGATTCTGTCCCTCTTCCCCCCGCCCCTGCTCTCTTTCAAATAATCAATCAATCAATCAAAAATTCTGGCAAATAACTGAGATTTTATAGAATCACTGTCAGATCAGACAAAATATCTCTGGCCTGAGGGCCACCAGTTTGCAGCCTCAGGTTTAAGGGTTGTGCAAGGAAGTTTAAGCTACAAACTGGAAAATTCCATCTTGATTTTGTTGTCTCCTTCCACATGGCAACAACGTAGAGGTGGGGAAGCACCTGATTCTTTGAAAACTGAGTATCAGAACCTTCTAAACTCTTGAAAGCTTAAAAAGAAGCTGTACAGCAGACATGGCCAATGCCATGAGGACAAAATCCAGAAGCACTTATCACCTACAAGTATCGGTGGTTCACTCTAAATTTCATTGGCCCACTTGCAAGTGGGTTTAAACATTGAAGCTATAGGCAGAAAAGTGTGAATTCCAGCAGATCAGTTTCCTACAGCTGCTGTAACAAATTACCACAAATCTGATGGCTTAAAACACAAATTTATTACCTTACAATTCTGGAGATCAGAAGTCTAAAATCAACCTCCCTGTCGTAAAGTCAAGGTGTGGGCAGGGCTATTTTCTTCTGGAGGCTGAGGGGAAAATCTCTTTCCTTGTCTTTCCCAATTTCTAGAACTTGCCTGCATCCCTTGGTCCCTTCTTCACATCATTCTAACCTCTTGCTTCCTTCATCACATCCCCTACAACTCCTCTGTAGTCAAATCTCCCCCTGTGTCGTCTTCTTATAAGGACACTTATTACTTTTAGGGCCCACCCGGATGATTCAGGATGATCTCCCCATCTCAAGATCCTTAAATTAATCACACCCACACAGTCCTTTGTGCTAAATAAGGCATCATTCACAGGTTCCAGGAATTAGGACTTCGATATCTTTGGGGGTCATTATTCAACCTCCCATACCAAGAGAACCAGACTTACTCAGTTTCTTGCAGATACATCTGAAAGAGTTAAATTAATCTGGATCCTTTTTCTCCAGATTAATCTAGATTAGTCCAAAAGAGAAACAGCACCTCCCCATCGGACCTTTATAGCATCAAATGAGACTAGGTAAGTAAAGCACACTGCTTGGCCCATGACATGCCCTCAATAAATGTTCACTAGGACTTAATAGTAAGACCTGCATTTTACAGCAAAGAATATTAAGATTTAAGAAGACACTGAGTTATCTGCCCAAAGTCAGAGAGATGGCAGGTGGCAGAGATGGGGTTTGAGTCCAGGTCAGCACAGCTCTCTTCCTTCAAAACTAGCTAGACAATTCTGGTGGAATAACCCCATCCTGGGTTCACTTCTATCATCAAGACCCTTGACTAATTCCCAGCTCTTTTTTCTAGTGGCATGAATGAAATTAGGCTTGCTGAAGGTTTAAAAATGTCTTGGGAGTGGGTAGGATAAGAGAAGGGGAGCAATCATGAGGAACAAGTCAAGATACTCACTCTTCAGGACACTCAAGCTTCTGCTCTGAGGCCCAGCATTCATTTTGGTTTAAGGAAAGCACAAAGCTAGCTGATGGAAATGGCCTGCTTACATGCGACAGAGCAACAATCAAAACTGAGCACAATTTTTACAAAAAAAAAAAAAAAATTCTTTCCACCTAACTAGGAAAATAAACTGAGCAGAAACAGTTATCAGTAGATCCTATGCTGCGTCATTCCTGGTGGTGGTGTGGGCTGCCCATTTTCCTAAACAGCTTGAGGATCCATAAAAATGTATCCTGAGAAAGTTTGCTTTTCCCAGACAGCTTTAAAATACATAAACACATGTCCTTAGAAAGTTTGCAAAAAGGAGAAGAATGTCCCTCATATAACACAAATTATGAGCCCTCTTCATGCTAAAAACTTGTACATTGAGGTTTGGCCCAGAAAAAAACTTGATGTTAGAAGAGTAGCTTCTCTAGAAATGATTAATTTTGATATTCCACAGGCACAAGAAGATTAATAAAAAGGAATTGAGGTTTTACAGATGAGGAAAACCAGAGCTGCCCTGAAATCCCTTATCAACAGAAGAGGAAGAAAAAAGAAAAGAGAAAGAAAGTAATTAGCATTTGATACAAATATTCAAAAAGGGGAAACCTCCACCTGTGACTTCTCTCTCCCACCTCTAGTCCTTGGCCAGGTGGGCATCCCCCCCTTTCACCTCTGTCTTCTCACCTCTGCAGAGTTAATCAGGTTGAAGGAAAGCTCCTGGGAGAACTTCAAACTCTTGCATATCCAGAAAATGGAATTTACCTATCAACCCCATCTTCTCTATCCATCCTTAATACTCAGGCTATATATATGAGACACTTAAATGCTTGATTCCTTTTGGTGTTGAAAATACACTTTGCTGCAAGCCTTGAGAACCATCACCCCTGTCTAGTGGGCCACTTTTAGGGAAAAGGATACTGGAACCGTGTTCAAAGAGTGTACATCCTTTAAGGTTAAACACAAGAGAGGAGGCTAAACACACCAATCTTGCTAAAAAAAAAAAAAAAAAAAAAAAAACCCAAATCTAAGCAAGCTTCCAGATCTAACTACCTATTTATAGGCAACACAGGGGATGGAAACCCGAAGTTAAAATGCTGTGAGAGCAATCTGCCGAATCCAGATTAGAAGATATTCTACTGGCCAAACGACTTGCTGTCTCCAACTTACCAGTAACATGAGAAAAAAAAAAAAAAAAGAGGAGTTAGGGGTGAGAAGGACAGTTACAGCATAAAAGAGACTTAAGAGAGGACAACCAACAAAATAAAACCAAGCCCAATGAAACAATAAGCCTCTGCACAAACGCTCAGCATTCACAAAGATGCACCATGCATAGAGATAGTGGGACTTGAACTGGAGGACTTGGGGCCAAAAGAACAGGAACTTCCCCTGAGAAGCCTTAGTGGTCACACCAGAATTCGTAGGTTGAAAAGCTTTACTGAATGAAAATCTAATTTCCCTGTAGCCAGAGTATTTTCAGAAGTCACTTTCATATCCACTTCGAAGATCTGACTTGGGAAAATGAATATACATTAAATTCTCTTTCTGCACAAAATCAGAGGTGGTGGCAACCTAGCCACAATCACCTCGAGCTCAACATGAAGGCTATTTTTATTCTCTGCCTGAATGTGATGTGCTAAGGGCAATATTTAAATAAAATTCTGCACAGACATCATCAGCAAGGCTTTCTAGCCATTCTCTTTTCTTTGTGTAATTTCATCATTTATAGTGGGAATATAACAAATCAATGGGAATATATAAAAGCCAAAGGATTATTCTGTTCCTGAGAATATACAAAAGATGCAGTTTCTTTTATGAATCCAGCCCAGAACCTAGAACTTAAAAACGAATCAACCAAGTTAAATTTGATTGAGCTTAAAAAACAAAAACAATAATATAAGTAATGTCTGCAGTCTGATAGTTCACGGTATAAAACTCCTCCGGAAGTATAGTCTACAGAAAACAACCAGCTATTTTTTTACTCAAAAAATCTGAGTCTTCCTCCTCCCCTCAGGTGTTTCATTTCAGTTCAGATCTCAAGAAAAAGATGCATTTTTGACTTTTAACAAAAACCTAATCTATCTTGTGTCACTTTCAATTAAAAAGTATACTATGATAACTCTAACTATTGTACCTTTTAATGAGTGCTTTTCTCGTGAGCATTAGAAAGAAGGCTTCTCTGCACCATCCTTCATTTATTCTCTCTCCAGGTATCATACATCCCTATGGGCAAACAGCTCCAAAGTTATCTGGAGGGGAAGAGGACTCACGCCATTTTTACTAACTCTGATTTATTTATTTATTTTTAAAGATTTTTATGTATTTATTTATTTATTTACTTATTTGAGAGAGAGAGAGTAAGCAGGAGGGAGAGGGAGAGAGAAATCAAAGCAGACTCAACACTGAGCAACACAGAACCTGATGTGGGGGCTGGATCCCACAATTGCAAGATCATGACCTAAGCTGAAACCAAGAGCCAGACACCTAATGGACTGAGCCACCTCGACGCCCCCTAACTTTGGCTATTTTAATTCTCTATTGAGTCTTTCTTGTGCTGCCCACTCCACATCCATCCCACCTTCCTCTGGAAACACAGCCCTTTCCCTTTCCACTTTTCTTCTAATCCCGCCCTCAGATTCCAGGGGTAAGGACATGCTCAGGATCTGGCCAGTCAGATCACTGAATTCTCCAGCCACATGACCCAACCCAGGCCAGTCAGAGCCTTCCCTGGGTCTTTTGTTGAAGAATCAATAGAGAGGTATTCTTGTCAGGCCATAGATGCCCAGAACCAGAGCTATTTTTGTTACAATGGAGAGAGCCTGTCTGGGAAGGCAGCCAGCACAGAAAACAGCAGAGACAAGAGACAATGAAACAGTGTTCTAATGACATCGTCTGAGCCCCTGAATCCAGACATGGGGTTTTAAAATACAATACAGTTAAGTTACCAAATTTAAATTTCCCCTTTGACCTATGCCAGTTCAACGGGCGTTCTACCACCTACTATAGAAAAAGTCTTGATCCATACCTAATCTAGCAATTACCCAAAAGTCACTGGATTTATTTCTTCAGGGAATTTCTCAAAACACGGTATCTAAAAAAAAAAAAAAAAACAAAACACGGTATCTACAAATGAGTACTGGTCCCTTCAAAGTATTACCTTCTGGAAGATGCCTCCTGATTCCAACAATGCTATCATTACCAAAACCTAGTCTGTATTCCTCTTTTGAAAGCTTCTTTATAGTCATGGCTCCTATGTCTTCACTTCACTTCTCACGCAACCTGGTCATCGGCTGCTGTTTAACAGGGGACACGGGCTGGATGGTTAACAGCCTGACAACAACGCTTGTATAAATGAGCCCTTATGAACCATCGAGACTTCCTCACCACTTGAAATGGTACACAAACCTCCTCCAAGTGACATTTTCCCTCCTATTTAACATTCAGAGCAGAGCTAAGAGATATTTTAAATATTTAAATCCAGTTTCTCGGGGCGCCTGGGTGGCTCAGTCGTTAGGCGTCTGCCTTCGGCTCAGGTCATGATCCCAGAGTCCTGGGATCGAGCCCCCATGTCCATGTCAGGTTCTCTGCTCAGCAGGAAGCCTGCTTCTCCCTCTCCCACTCCCCCTTCTTGTGTTCCCTCTCTAGCTGTGTTTCTCCCTGTCAAATAAATAAATAAAACCTTTAAAAAAATAAATCCAGTTTCTCACAACAGTTTGGAGAGAACATAGTCCAAAAACCCCACAATTTTACTGACCCCTACCACTTGGAAGATGATTTTTCAGCATGACTTTCATTCCTGCTTCAACACACACACACACACACACACACACACACACACACGAACTGTATTTTCATAGACCATCTCAATCAGACTATATAAGAAATCTCTGGATCTCTCCTTACATGTGTCTGGTATTGAGGTGATGGTTTATCATAATCCCAATTTCATCTAACTCACTGGGTTCGTTGTTCTCACAGACTTGGCTCTCTGGCCGGAAACTGCTGCTAGCTACCAAGAACATCTGTCGCAGATCCACATGAGACAAGCCCTGCCCAGGAAAGATGGAGCAGGGGCTTTGCAGCCCAGATTCCTAAAGGCTCCTACACAGCTTGCTTACACACTCTTGAATCTGAAAAAGTTTACTCAACTATGCTTAATTACATACAAAAAAAAAAAACTGTCCTCCCTAAAACACCAGGATCAAGCACGGGGGCTCTTAAGATTAAGATGTCCCCTGCTTCTCCAGTTGAAACGGAGGCTTGCAGGTGTGAAGGTTGTGTGCCTAATCATCTTTTCCACAGGTCCCACCCTCCAAACGAATCTTAGTAACACCACAAAGTATTTCAAGGTGAAGACACAAAGGAAAATCCTTGTAACATATTCATGGAATCACACTCATTCTCAAAGAAATTTTGAAGTCAGAGGCATTATTGCTAAAAAGTTCTAAAAAGGAAGAAATTCAAAATGGAGACATCTGACACAGAACAAGACTTGAAAAAAATGTTCAGGAATGCCATCCACGTTCTTTTATTCTATTTTTTTTTAAGATTTACTTATTTATTTTAGAGAGAGTAGAGAGTAGAAACCCAAGCAGTCTTGGCCCTGAGCTCAGGGCCTCATGCGGGGCTCGATCTCATGACCCTGAGATCAGACCTGAGCTGAAACCGAGAGTTGGATGCTTAACTGACTGCACCACCCAGGCACCCCTGTTATCTACATTCTTGAAGAAAGGGTTAGCTCTTTTTTCCAAAAGTCAATCTTCTCCAAAATTAATTTTTAAACCTGATGCAATCCCCTCAAAATTCTAATTAAGACTTAAAAAATAAACTTGTTATTTTAGAATTGTTTTAGATTTACAGAAAAATTTCTAAGATAATATAGACAGTTACCATATATCTCATGCCCAGGTTCCTCTCTTACTCACATCTCACTCACAAATGCACAAATGAGTGCATTTGTCACAATTAACAAACCAATACTGACAAAGACTTTCTTTTTTCTTTTATTTTGTTTTTAGAGAGAGAGAGTGCCTGTGCATGAGCAAGGGTGGTGAGGAGCAGAGGGAGAGGGAGAGAGAGAATCTTAAGAAGGCTCCACGCCCAGTGTGAAGCCGGATGGTGCTGAGATCATGACCTGAACCAAAATCAAGTCAGACGCTTAACCAACTGAGCCACCCAAGCACCCCAATAAAGACTTTCTTTGAAATCAACAAGATGAATCTAAAAGTCATCTTGAAGAATGAACAAGAGATAATAGCCAGAATTAGTTTGAAAAAAGAAATACAATGCTAGGAAACTTTTCTATCAGATATTTAAATAGTCTATAAAATTAGAGCTAAGAAAATAGCCTGATACTTGGCAAAAAGAACCAGACTGATCAAAAGAAGAGGGTAAAGCATCTAGAAATGGACCCAAGGAATTTGATAGGTTCCGAGGATTGATAAAGGAAATATTTGAAGTTAATGATGAAAGACTGGATTATTCAATATAGTTTGGGGATACTGGCTAGTCCTCTAGAAACAAATCAAGGTAGAATCAAATTGCCAAATAAATTCAAGATGAACTAAATGTTTAAATATAAAAAGTAAATTTAAAAATATACCAAGAAATACCAATAAATAAGTAAATTTTTTTTTAAATCTTGGGAAAATCTTTTTAGACACGATACTAAGGCCAAAAACTTGAAACCATAAAACAAAAACTGATCACTTTTACTATAAAAGTAGAAATTTCTGACAGGAAAAGACAAAACCATTAAGAGTCAAAATAAAATCAGAGAAAATACTTGTAGTACATAGGACAACCAAAGGGTTAATATCCTTATAAACAAAGAGCCCTTGCAGATCAACAGTTATTGGATGACCTATCCCAGCTCTTAGCTACCCAGTGGCCAGTTACCCATGGAGCCTCTTCTCTCTCAAGGACAGTGTTCCAGCATATTCTATCCTCTCCCACCAACTTTTTCCCTCTTCTTGATCATTCTCATCAGTAAGCAAAAAGGCAGGTATTTCTCTCTAAATAAAGTAAATAAAGCAAAACACTATGAAACCACCTTCTCCTGACATTCTATCCTCATTGAGCTAGAACCCCATTTCTTTGCTCCTTTTTGCAGCAAAACTCCATGCAAGCGTCTTTGTACAAGTGCCTCCAGTTTATCCCCTCCTAGGATCTCTTAAACCCATCTCTATCAGGCTTTCCCCCTCTTCCACTAATCTTCACAGAGACAACTACAGTTACTAGTTCGGTCAATGTTTCCAGGAGTTTCTCTCTGCGGATATAAACACATCCTAATAAAAATTAGTGATTACTGGGTGGTAAGGTAACAGATACCTCTTTCCCTTTATGATGTTTTGGGACTGGTTTGATGTTTTAAATACATAGTAAGCCTGTGTTACTTTTATAATCAAGGGGGTAAGAGTTGTTTTCATTTTGATAAAGTCACCATCTTAGCCTTAGGAACATTATATTTGTGGCTTTGCTTTTAAAATAAAAAGTTAGAGGGCGCCTGGGTGGCTCAGTCAGCTAAGTGTCTGCCTTCGGCTCAGGTCATGATCCTGGGGTCCTGGGATGAAGTCAGGCATTGGGTTCCCTGCTCAGTGGGGAGTCTGCTTCTCCCTCTTCCTCTACCCCTCCCCCCTGCTTGTGTTCTCTCTCAAATAAAAAAAAATTCTTTAAAAAAAATAAACAAAAATAAAGAGTTAAAAATAAAGCTAGAGTAAATGAACTTTTTCAATTTTAATAAGAAAAAAAACCTACTCAAATATGCAACAGACCCTCAATTCAGAGAAGTGTTTATACAGATGACTTTTTACTAGTGTAGCTTCCATGTCAATATTTTCCTAGCTGGAGGTTATGATTTTTTTTCTTGGGTAAATAATAGGAAGAAGGATTCATGGTGAGTAGAGGGTCTCAGAAGGGTACAAGATGGGATCACAGACATGAGAGGTGCAAAATATTCCTTTAGGTCATGAAAGACATCCGCCACACACCTATTATATTTCTCCCCCCTCCAACACACACACACACACACACACAAACACCTTTATCAATAGGCTAGAACCCTACTTCATCTTTCTGTGCTGAGTCCATCATCCTCCTCACATCCATCTTAGTCCCTTCACCACCACCTTCTTGGTCTCTTTGTATTTCTGATCTGAACAAACCTGTCATTTCCCCTCACCTTTACAAGATGAAAATGACTCCTTGCTTAAAAATAAATAGAGACATAGTGTAGAGATGATGTCTAGAAAGGCCAAAGTAGTTTTTTAAATGAAATATTTTTTAACAAGTTAAGAATATTTTCAAAACACTCTCTTGATAGTTGAAATACAGAACTTGACAATGGCTTACAGAAGTTGAAGCCCAATTATTTGCTATAGAAAAGAAAAGGACACAAATGTACGTGTATGCATAGAAAAAGATCTAGGGGCCCCTGGGTGACTCAGCTGGTTAAGTGTCCGACTCCTGATTTTGGTTCAGGTCCTGATATCAGGGTTGTGAGATGGAGCCCTGCTTTGGGTGCTGGCATGGAGCCTGCTTTGGATTCTCTCTCTCCCTCTGCCCCTCACCATGTGCCCCCCAAAAAGAAAAAAGTCTAAGTGTATGCAACATAATATTAACAGTAATTTCGTCTGAACTACCGGGGGAGGGGGGGAAGTTTCCTTCCCTGTATAGTTGTATTTTCTAGGTGTTCTATAATTTATATGGATTACTTAAATAATTTAAAAAGTTACATATATTAATTGAATACATGCCCAAAGAGAAAAGGGTGGGAAAGGTGAACAGCCAAGGAGAGTTGAAACAAGTAGCATGGAAGTGAGAACTGAGGGCAAAGAAATTAAGTCCACTCCAGATGCGAGGAACAGGAGACACAGCTCAAAATCAGTCTCCCTCCCCACCCTGCCAACCCAGGAGTCCCATGTTTGTCTTGGCAGTATGGCTAACAGATCTAAGCGGAATCCAAGGGATGACAAAGAACTACTTTCCTGGCATAAAGGTAACCATTTTTTTTTTTAAGATTTTATTTATTTATTTATTGGAGAGAAAGAGACAGAGAAACAGCATGAGAGGGGAGAGGGTCAGAGGGAGAAGCAGGCTCCCCGCTGAGCCGGGAGCCCGATGTGGGACTCGATCCCAGGACTCCGGAATCATGACCTGAGCCGAAGGCAGTTGCTTAACCAACGGAGCAACCCAGGCGCCCCTAAAGGTAACCATTTTTAAAAGGAGAAATTAACAAAGTTTTGCTGGGGGTGGAGCTGGAGGATTTCACTCAGGAATGCTGATATTCACAGAACTATTTCTCTCCACCTTTGCTCTGCATCCCAAGCTCCAGGAGCCACTTAAAAGCAGGCTATCTATTTTCAAGAAGTAAATCTCTTGGACGAATACCTTATGTTTATGAGCTGGAATGGGAAGGTGCTGGGCTGTGTATTGGAACTCCCAGCCAGAGAAGACAGTTATCTCTTTTGGCACAGGTTCTCAGGGATGAGACCATGTCTAGCGGGGATTTTCTCCAGATTCGACAGCCTTGGCCCTACCAAAACGCGCGGCTTTGTTTTCACCATACATCACTCATCGTGAGTCTTTCGTTTTTCCTTTCAACCATCCACAGGTCAAATACTGTGTGTTCCCAACAGTCTGTGAACTTCTTGGACCAGCAAAGGGACATTCATTCTGCTCAGCACTCCTTTAACATTTCTATTGTGTTCGATTTCCCACTCCCCCTGCCCAACTCCCCAGAGAATAACTTCTTCCTTGTTTTAATAACTTGGACCACAGTCAAGGTTGATGTGTTACTCCATTTTGCAGGATATTTTCTTCAGAAGAGACAAAACAGAGACTAACGGAGTAGCTGCGGCTTGTGAGCAGATTTAGGAAATCAGTGGCCGTTAAGAACACACAGGAAAGGCTTTTAAAGAAATAAAAATCAGGCAATGAATGCAAAAGCACCATAAACAGAATTATTCATAAAGGTGGACTAATGCTTAGAAGGAATCCCTGACAATTTCCTCTCCCAGTGACCCACTTAAAAAATCTAGTTTCATTTGTGAGTGATGAAAAGGGTCAGAGTTAAGAAAGTGGGTTCATAAAGTACCTTCTCTGACTTAAACTGAAATATAATACTCTCCCATTTGAGGTCATAAAAGTAGTTCTGATCCCAATGGGCACACAGAGATCAGAAAATGAAGAGAAGAGGAGAGAGGAGTAAATCAGGGGCTAAAGTATCTCTTCCTCCCCATTATATCATGTTTTCATCTCATCTTGCCCATGCTCTCCCTAAAAATCCCATCCCCACCCATTGTAATAACACCGCTCCCTGACATCTAATAAAAGATGTCTCCAAGGACCTGCTTAGGACACAAGGAAAAAAAACGATTCTTTTTTAAGTAAAATTTTTGAGGAAAAAAGACATGAACAAATATTTAATGGGGGTTTATCTGAAGCTCATGATCTTTTTAATAAAAAAAATTGGGATAATGTCTCATTTTTATGAATGATATGGAAATTATCTTTTTTCTCCAAAACATGAGGCAAACCTCCAGTTTTTCTGTTCTATATCTACTGTGTCACCATGATTTTTCTTACCATTGACTTCAAATAGTATCAAGACACTAGCTATGGATTTAAGTTAAAAAAAAAAAAAGCTATCTTTCTTCATGGAATATTTTTACTCAAATATATTTTCCATATTAACAGTGTTTTCATACCATGACAAAAGGAAGTGAATATGGCATCAGAGAGAAGGATGATGCCTACCCAGATTGTGTCTCCCCTGGAGAAGAGCCCAATTTTCTACTGGAATAACAGATTCAACTGAATTCAGTTCTAGGAAGTTCAGGAGCTTGGAGGAAAGAGCTAAGGATTAGCCATTTTTAAGAGCCATAAGAGAGGAAGACTGTGGGTCATGACACATCAGTGTGTTGTAATGTCAATCTCCACATCACAACAAGCATTTTATAGTTCACACTGGCTCAGCGAAGAGCCTGCTTCTCCCTCTCCCTCTGCTGCTCCCCCTGCTTATGCACTCACGTGCTCTCTCTCTCTGTCAGATGAATAAATAAAATCTTTAAAAATAAATAAATTAAAAATAAAGTTCACGTTGCTATGTGAACTTGGATTAGGTGTCTTAGTCTCTCCACCCTCCTCATCTGAAAGATGGACATACCCTAGTATCCTAGGATTGTCACGAGGTCAAAGGAGAAAACATACGTAAAGCCCCTTACACGGGGCCCAATAATGTTAGCATCCACCCTTAGATAAATTGTCAAATCATAAATGGAAGCAGACATTAGTTGACTTACAATACATTCTAAAGGGATAAATCTGCTGCGTGAGAAAAGATGTTAGTAAACTATACCATTGCAACCTTGTTCTCCAAAGAGTTGCTCTTCTGTAGGACTACCTACTGGAGATATTTTATCCTTTTCATTCAGCCTTCTGAATAAAAATAGTATTCAAGAAATACATTTTGGTTTCAGAAATCCTTTTCCAAAATGTAAGCACCAGACTAATAAAAACTCTTCTAGTTTCTTTCTTCCTTAAAGTGGATTGAACAAAACAAACTATTCACATTTTGTGCTTTATCTTCACAATATAACTTCTGATTCCTCAGCAAGTGACTAATATCATGTGTCTAAAGACCTTAAAAGGTATCAAAATTATCTCAACTATGGAAAGACCCAGAATCAAACACATGCCAAGATTCCGTATCTGTAATTTTTGTAATTAAGCAAACAAACCTTGTACTCCAACATGAAGAAATTTTAAAAATTGAAACATACTACTCACTTCACAATCAAGTTATATCTGCTCTTGGCATTTAATGTGGAGACAGTTTCTGAATTCTGAGAAGAGAGAGAAGAAAAGGAAGGGATCCAGAAAGAAAGGGTAAGAGCAAGAAGCCAAGAAACATCAGACAAGTTGAGAGTAGGTAGAAAGACAAAATGCTGAAATTGTCAGCAGCCCCTTGGACGCAAGTGTGGAGAGAGAAAATTCACATCAACAGGCTTTTGGGGTCTAGAGAGAGGAAGTTGAGATTTGGATAAAATAGCAGAAAAAATGGGAGCTGGGGGTGGAAAGAAGGATCTAACAGTAAGTCCTGGAAGATTGAAAAACAACTCTGCTGATCACTGAAGGATGATACAAAAGCCAGGACTGAGCCAACAAAAGAAAGAAGGATGAGAAGAAGGAGACCAATTCTGGTGTTCATGCAGAGAAAATAAAGTCAAAGAAATAGCTACAGAAATGTCCCAGGGTGCAGCCTATAGGGCTGGGGAAGACACAGATGTTTGAGAACAACAAAAAAAAAGTTCTTGTAAGAATTCTGTCTACAGATTTGAGGTAAAAATTAAGTTCTCCCTGAGAGATTTAAAAGCAAATAGAGAAAAAGCAAGTTATAGATGCCTGAAAGATTTGACTGATCTAACAGGAAGATGTATAATACCACAAATTTAGTGTTTGGTAAAACATTCCAGAGGAAATGAGCAGGACTCCTAGTACATCGTTGTAAAAACTGTCTTCTAGGAGTATGTTGATGAGAAATGTCACCACCTCCGTTTTTGCCCACAATATGTCTACAACAAATAAGAGGCAGAGAGGGAGAGGGGGAAAGAGAGAGAGAGAGGGAGGGAGAGATCCTTCCCATCCCATTGCACCAACTGCTACCCTGATTACCCACTGTCAATGCTAACTCCTGCATCGCCCCAGGCGCCAGTCAACAAGGCCTACATCATTGGCTTTGCCATCATCGTATCATCCACTCACTTGCTCTGCCCTTCTGTCCATTTCACTGAGCTGGAGCTCCCAGCAGCAACTCTAGAAGAGAAGAAGAGGTGGGGAATGGGGAATGGAGCATGCGTGGCTCTTGCAAGCTCCCAGATCCCAGAATCCAATGAGAAGCCACTAATACACAGAGATGTGAAGCTAGTTGTCTCGTCCAGAGTGTTGGACTTAGTCTCCAGTGCCACCAGGTGGAAGGCACCATAGGGAGGCTGGAAAGAGCCTCTGCTTTGGAATTAGATCCAGGTTTGGAATCCCACCTCTACCACTTAATATGATATGAACTTGGGAAGTGACTTAACTTTCTGAGCTTGATTTCTTATTTGTAGAAAACAGGGTAACCATACCTAAGCCTTACAGTATTGTTAGGAAGAGTAAGTGAGGGGACTGAGAAAAGCACCTGCTACAATTACGGGGACGTCACTGGAGTCATATGCTAATGCCCATTGACTCAGACTTGAGAAAGCGAACAGTGAGTTCTTGTACTGTTGAAAGCAAGTCCCACCTGTTTGCCTTTTAAAATTTCCTGGTGCAAAGAATCTCCCCTGCCTATGTTGTGTTCTCCCCGTTGTGACCGTCTACAGAGCATGAAGAAAACCCGTTGGTACAACCGGGTATGAGCACATCTGACTCAAAAGTGTCCCAATCATCAGCACTCAAATACGAATTTGGATCCCGGGCATTATAAACTGAAAGTATTTCTCGACAAGATAATGTAATAGTTAACATCTGTGATATCAGTAGCAAAACAAACATTAAATGAGGTTGAACTGACACAATTTTGAAGAACTCTAAAACACTCAATAAGTAAAGGCCAAATTACTTTTTCTCAGTAGTCTCAACTCCCTTGTTCCGGACACACACAAAAATCCCCTATTTATATTCCTGAAAATTTAATATGAACGCAACCCACCAACTGGGGGAAGGAGGAAAGCAGCTTAATTCTACAGAGAGCCATGACTATTTTTCTAAAACTGCATTTTCTTCGTGAGTTACAAGCACCTTTAAAATGGTTCGAACAGGTGTATGTTTTTATTGAAGGGCAATGGAACAGAGAAAACCTTACCCCTTTAAAGTGGCTCCTAAGTTCATCTGATTCCAGGTCATGCATTCAAGCTGGGAGGTCATTTGGTATAAATTGTCACTGTTAGAAAAATATCCAGAATTAGAAACACATAACTACAAAGAAATATACAATTATTTCTTCAAAAAGCAATGGGTTTTACCTTTTCTTTGCAGCGAAAGCCTCCATGTTTTCCAAAATGACAGAATATTGTGAGTCTGAAATGATTTTCATTTCATCCCACTGATTCCTGCACAGTTAGTTATTCACTTCACACAGAGCAGGAAGGATGTGAGAGTAATCTGGAAGCCTTTAAAAAAAACCTTAGTATAGCAAACACTGAAGTTTCTGAAAAGGTATTAAACCTTCCAGGGGAAGAGGCTAAAGGGAGTGGAACCCTTAAAAGGCAACACAGGTTGGATAACTCAACATTAAAGTTAAAAGCCTGGAGCTGAAAGTAAAAAGACGGCAGATTAATTATTCGTGAAAAGGCCATTAAGTTGTTTTAATCAAAAGGACATGTATCATGTGGATTATGAGGGTCTGAAAAGTCAAAGAGTGATGGGTGGTGGATGGTCTAATACTCAAGGATGTGACAAGCAAAAGAAAGAGGATGGTAAAGTCTATGCACAACTGAAGGAATTCCTCTTTGGAAATTGTATAATCCTGGTACAAGTTGAATGGAGTTTAAAAAAAAAAAGCCCCAGCCCCAGTTCTATCAAGCTCTAAGAAGGAAAAATAATGGATGATTATTTACATTAAGACCCCAAAGGAGAAAGTACACTACATGTAAACCAACCAAAAGTTGTTCTCTCCTCTCCTCTTATATTTATCTCATTCCTAGAAAAGCAGCACATAAATCAATTAGCAGAAAACTCCTTAATTACCAAGCTCTATGGGGAAGACATTCAGTCCTGAACTGAAATGGTTAATTATGAAATTTGAGACCCAAGAGATGGATGGGCTGTCTTCAAACCCTTGGTCTAAACACATTACAGAGGAATACCTTTCCTCTGCCTTCATGGAAGCAGAGAAAGAGAGCAGCTTGCAACATCTAACATGCGATATCAGACCCCAAACCTAGAAATCTCCATCTTGTGGTGGCATGCCTTTGGATTGCTTCCTCGGGCAGAGGCAACACCCAATTTTAATTAAGAGAAGGTTTTGTCAGGCCAGCCAAACTGGGAACTTGTGGAGAGGACAAGGAAATCACGGCAACTCGGGATAAATGGATGCTCCTTCTAGGCATAGCTTGATAAATCATGGCAGAGTGCCTCTGACGTTCGTATAATCACTCTGAAAGTGATTTGGAACTCCTTCGTGGTGGGCACACAGGATAAGGAGAAAATCAGATTCCAGGAGGGAATCTTACGTATGAAATGTGAAGTGACTCCAAGCTCGAAGTATGGTGTCCTTTCATTAGTCAGTGTGTATCTGGACCCCATCATTCATCCTCAGGTCTGACTGGCTATTATGCTACTACAATATCCTACATATCAATGAAAAAAAAATGATTAGTTTCTCCTGCAGCTTCTCTATTTGCACTAACGGCCCGTGCTGGTCCGTGCCACTACGTTTCGCAATTCCACAAATTCTTGCTGTAAGGCCGATGTAATTAATTTCTGAAGGACCCCCAATTTTTATTAGAAGTGCCAGCCCTGCTGCATTTAACACAGAAGAGTTTCTTGAACTTTCTTTGGGCTGACAGCTCATTAATAAGCAGCCTCCTCCACAATCTCTACTGGTTTTTGTTCTCTCGCGCCTTTTCATCAAGCAATCCATTTATTAATCTTGCCATTAATCTCAGCCAACAGGCATTGTATTCCCCAGGCAGCTCTGTATTTTTGTCACTGATTTTTAAAAAATTGTTCACCAACTAAAATCACTCAGCTCCGGTTGACAATTTTCCTAGGCCCTATTGAGATGTGGGATCTTTCTGAAATTATTTCATCCTTGCATAAGACTAAGATCATAATTTTCAACAGGGCCAATGAGAAGTAAGATGAGGGACAGAGTTTGTGCACATGGGTCAGTGAGTGCCAAATATCTAACTTTGTGATTTAGGAATTTTCTCACAGACTTAAAGAATAGTCCAGTAGATTCCTAAGGGTCTCTATAAGGAAGTACCCCAAAGAGAAAGTATTTTTAGGGCCATTTTCTCAGCCCCCAGAAAGCAAACTTTCTCAAATATACTGTCTATGTCTTACATACATGTATCTTCCTAGTGTGTGCTTAACAAATATTCTATACTACACAATATGAGAGCTACTGCTCAGACACAGTTCTTGAGCACTTGAAATATGGCTAGTGCCATACACTGAAATAAGATTTTGACTATTTTTTAAAAGATTTTATGTATTTATTTGACAGAGAGAAAGAGAGAGGACGAGCTGGGGGAGGGGCAGAGAAGCAAACTCCCCACTGAGCACAGAGATGAACATGGGGCTTGATCCCAGGACCCTGGGATCATGACCTGAGCCAAAGTCAGATGCTTAACCGACTGAGCCACCTAGGCACCCCAAAATTTTGACTATTTAAAAATAGAATTTTAAAAATTAATTTCACTGTCTTATTTTTTTAATGCAGCTACTAACAAATTCCAAATTATATATATATACATATATATATATATATATATGTATGGGCTTGCATTGGTTTTATTGGACAGCACTGCTCTATAAGTTTTAGGACCTTGAGCCAATCAGTTCAGTTCTCTGTACCTCAGTTTTCTCATCTGCCAAATGGAAATCTTTTTTTTTTAATTTTATTTATTTATTTGACAGAGAGAGACACAGCGAGAGAGGGAACACAAGCAAGGGGAGTGAGAGAGGGAGAAGCAGGCTTCCCGCCAAGCAGGGAGCCCAGTGCGGGGCTCAATCCCAGGACCCTGGGATCATGACCTGAGCCGAAGGCAGACGCTTAACGACTGAGCCACCCAGGCGCTCCTGCCAAATGGAAATCTTAATCTCAATCAGTCTAACTTCAAAGGAATATCGTAAAGCCCTAAAAGTAGCTCTTTGATAATATAATATCAGATAATACATTTTAGATATGTATCAGATAATACATTTTAATTTTTTCTAATCTATCAAATTTTGCACAGTACTTTTCACACATCCTCAATATGCCCCACAACTTTGCGAGGCAGGTATGGTTATGATCCCCATTTATCAGAGGACGACTGGGGCTCACAGAAGTGCCTGGCGCCTGCTTGCCTGATACCCCCACCCCACCGGCCGCACCCCTCTGAAGGCATCCTGCATCATTTGGCCTCCCAGGTCATCCTCTACTACTTAAAGAACAGTAGTCATAACGTAACAATAATACAGACAAGTCTGGAGGTGAAAGAGAACACGCTCCAGGAAGCAAGGTGACCTTCTCTGTCTCCAGAAAGTTCTAAGATGCAAGATGCCCGACACATCCTTTTCAGCTAACTAAGAATAGTATGCCAAGATCACAGGAGGAGCTCCACTTCTTGTTTTAGTGGTCCTGATAGCTCAGCTTGCAAATCCTCGTGAGGGGAGAGAAGATGGGAAGGGTGATAGGGCAGACGGACTTTTGGAAAATCTCCAAGCTACGAATAGGTTTCCTGAGTCCCGTGATAGGATCAGCGCACCATTTTAACCACATCCTGCCTTCTTGCTGGCTGGGGTTCTTCGGGGGCCCGGCCAGTCAGCTTGGCTGGCACAACCTCGTCACTGGAAGTCAGTGACAGCATGACAGCAACTGCTGTTGGGGAGGAGACAGAACGTGAACCCGAGCTAAAAATACTGGGCACGAGCATGCTCCAGCTCTGATCGCTTTGGGCAATCAGTCAACACCCAGCTTTCATCACGAAAACCCACAAAAAGAGGCAGCACTGGTCCAGGAATATATGGCCTCTGACAAATAAAGCATCTAATTATTAAGTAACCACTGTAGGTGTCCACCACTTCATTCCCAGAGGAGATCAGATAAGCAGGTGGTTTGGCTCAAAGCAAACCACAGTGGTCACGTAGGCATTTCAGTTCCCCGTCTGACTCCGTCTGTTCGGAAGTGAACTCTGAAATCGCAGGCTGCCAAAATATATTCCAAAAGTCATGGTATCCTTTATATTTTTTAAGTTAGATTTTTTTTTTTTTTAAGGCCCCTTGTTTCCTACGTAAGAAATGTTTGAAGTTGGAAGCAAGGGAGAGGAAAGAAACTTCTATAACTGGGATTAATGCAAGTTGGAGTAAAATAAAAGGAAGTCAGTCCTAGCAAAAAGAGGAACTTAAAAGGAAATCGGTAGTAGATCATATAGAGTTTGTTTTGGCCTGGACTGCAGTATTACTGAGTTCTTGACCTCCACACAAATATAAAGGAGGGGGAAAAAAGCCCTCAGCTATTATCTGGGCTGCGACTCCCCCACTCTTCAAATGCATGTGTAATTCAAGTACATTTGCATCTTTGAGTGTGTTTACTATATTCAGCAGAACAAGGTAGAAAAGTTCATGTCACCACTGGCACAGAGCTGTTGAACCCGGTTGAGGTTGGGGTTACCTCTGCCAGATGGTGGTTGACTGGCAAAGGAGCACTTTGGTGGGCGTCAAGAGTTTCCCCCACGAGATCGAAGGAAAAAAAAAGAAAGAATGAGAAAAGAAAATGCCGACCAAGAAAAATGCAGATCTAGCTGGCACCTGTGATCAGAATTCATGATGGCCAACTTTTGCTTCAACAGCTCTGCCCCACACCAACAGAGAGGCCTCTGTGGGTTCTCCCCCTACCTGATAACCAGGGCTCAGGCACCGAGGCTGCAGCCAGCCCTTTTCCTGTGTTCTTCCCTCCGAGGCGCCATGGAGGCTGCCTGTTGAGAAATTTCTGCCCAGCAGGCCATGGTGAATAATTATTTTACAGTCAATCTCTTGGTATTGTTATTTCTCTCAAGCTCACCAGTTAACCAAAGAAAACCCCACTGGGGATTCAACTTCTATTAATAAACACTTGGTCAGCACAAAAGTTGCAGGAATATTTGAAACTAGATTTTTCCCCCTCCCTGGAGACAAGTCCATTTCAAGCCTTTGGTTGTGATAACACTGTCCACCCCTGGAAACCACTTCAGACTTTCTGCCTTCGTGCCTCCCGATGTGGGAAACAAATACCAGTATTGTCTTAAGGGAGACTTTACACCATGTAAAGTGTACGTAGATACACAAGTGAAAAGAGGCATTCTCAATTGTCATTTTATTTCCTTGGGCATGAGCTGTTCCTCTGATTCATGTCTAAGTGGAAGGCCAACCTCAATGGTAGATAATGTACTTCCCGCTGACCTGGATTCCCCAGAAACTCTAGGGCTGCTACGGAAGTTTCTCTCTCACATGAAAAACCTCCACTGTCAACCAAAAAGCCTCCACTGTCAACCACATCGTTTGTGAATCATCAACATTCAATTAAGAATATTTGAATCAGGGCGCCTGGGTGGCTCAGTCGGTTAAGCGACTGCCTTCGGCTCAGGTCATGATCCTGGAGTCCCGGGATCGAGTCCCGCATCGGGCTCCCTGCTCGGCGGGGAGTCTGCTTCTCCCTCTGGCCCTCCCCCATCTCATGTGCTCTCTCTCATTCTCTCTCTCAAATAAATAAATAAAATCTTTAAAAAATAAAAAATAAAAAAATAAAAAAATAAAAAAAAAATGATGTTTGCTGGGGCGCCTGGGTGGCTCAGTCAGAAAAGCATGCAACTCTTGATTTTGGGGTTGTGAGTTCGAGCCCCATGTTGGGTGGAGAGATTACTTAAAAATATATTTTTCATTAGAGGAGTTCTAAGCCTGGGTATTTGCATATAATGTCCCCAAGTCACCTCCTCTTCCAAGCCTTAACCCATCCTGAGCCACAGAACAAGTTAGGAAGGAACCATAGGGGCGCCTGGGTGGCTCAGTTGGTTAAGCGACTGCCTTCGGCTCAGGTCATGATCCTGGAGTCCCTGGATCGAGTCCCGCATCGGGCTCCCTGCTCGGCAGGGAGTCTGCTTCTCCCTCTGACCCTCCTCCCTCTCATGCTCTCTGCCTCTCATTCTCTCTCTCGCAAATAAATAAAATCTTTAAAAAAAAAAAAAAAGAATATTTGAATCAGCAGTTACTGCTTCCCAAGGTGGAGCCGTTCTACCTACGAGGAGGCGAAAGGAAATAGGCTCGTTTAAATTGGTAGCACAATTGCTAAAGAAGGATGTGCAAACCTAATGAAAGAGTTAATATCTAAATATCTTAAAAAAAAAAAAAGTGTGGGGACTATTTTTCAAACACAGGGGCACAGAACTCCTTTTCCAAGTAGCTGTGAATATCAACCCATGGACTGGGCGGAGTCAGGGATGGGGAGCTCCAAGGAGGGCCGCAAGAAGAGAAGGCAGAGGGCTTTGTGAAAGAAGAGTCCAAGGAAGTGAGCAGGGAAGACACTGCCGGCTGCCTGTTCTAGGCAGAAGTCAGGACAAATCTGTGCCTAGTGAGAGTGGATTCACTACCCTCTCCCCTCAGAGAGCGGGAGGTCCAACCTCCCTGGAACCTTGCCTCTGAGCACAATCACGGTGGCCCCAGAAGCAGTCGTTCTTCCTGGGTCTGGACAGATGGGGAGAAAAGTCTTCAGGTGTCTGGACTGAACTTTACCCCCAACAGTTCACACCCAGTGGTTAAGGCAAAGCTAGAGGAGTCTGAGGTCTGAAGGACAGACAGCTGCTTTGTGAGTGAGGGCTTCAGGAGAAAGCTCAAGTTCCTTCTGACAATACTCACCAGGAAGAATACTGCCCCCAATCCATTAAGGGCTTTCTATTGAAAGTTATGGATAAAACTAATGGATAATGGGATTTCTTTCGTAACTGGGAAATAAAGACCTTTCTCTGGTGAGACCCCGGACAGATGCCACCTTTGGAAATAAAATGGCATTTCTTTATCAGGAGAGGTGGCAGGGTGAAGTGGGTAAGAGGAGGGATTCTGAAACCTCACTACCTGAACTCGAACATCAGCTCTGTCCCTTACTGTGTCATACTGGGCAAAGTCACCTCCCAGGACCTCCTCTGTAAAATGGGGATGATAATCTATTGCCTGCCTCCAAGAGTCATGTGGATTAAAGAAGTCAATACTTGTAAAGTGCCTAGAATGGTGTGCGGATGAAGCAAGTCTATATAAGCATTTGCTCTGCATATTTATCAGCAACAGTACTGGTACAGACTGAATAAGGGGAACATTCCAGGTGGGGGGTGCTGAGTGTCCTGGAATCCCTCCATGATTCAGAGCACAGATGGGTTTTGAAGTCAGAGAGACTGAGGATCAAGTCCTGGTCTTGATTCTGACTTGCTGTGTGACTTAATCAAGTTATTTCGAGTCTCTGAACCTATTTCCTCTTCAGTAGAGTGGAGATTAGAGTACCTACTTCACAAAGTAATCAGAAGAATTAAATGAATGAACTGAGTGAAGCACTTAGCACTGTGTCCAGCACATAGTCAGCATGCAATAAATCCTCATTGTTTACTCATGTTTCACCCATCTATGATCACAGGGTCCCCTAGGGGCTGAAATCTGGTTTCTGAAACCTCAGTGACCTTTAGACAGAAATCTATCCACCTTCAAAATGGAGGATGGCAGAGAGGATGGGGAAAACCATCTCCTATCACTTCCTATAAGTTGATTGGGGACATTTTCCATTCACTATTGTTCATATCTACACACAAATGTGCACAGCTGTAACTCCTTAGATCTGTTACCTGAGAGAGGAGAGAGAATCACTGGATAGTTCTCTCCTAACAAGGAGAGAATTTTGAGAATTTCCTCAAAGCAAATTCACATTGTTCACTGCTTATTTAATATCAGTATATGTACCATTACCTTTATTTCATGCTGGGAAGGAAGACTAAATTCAAGATTGGAGAGACAGAAGCTTTGGAAGGGCAGCGGGTAAGAGGCTGGGCAGGCTGCCCCAGGGGGTCAAGTACGACAAGGCAAACGAAAAAAATACAAGCAAGTCTTTCCCAGGAGGTCCCAATTTTAGACAGAAGGGAATGGAGCCAGGGACCAAAGAAGCACCACTGAGTAACTAAAACCCAAATGTTAAGCCATTAAGTGATTAAAATTTAGTCTTGTTTCCTATGCTTTTTCAAACACTGCATTCATAAAAGCAGTTCAATACCCTTTCAAACTTTTTTTCATGAATAAGAAAGAAGGAAATGACATAACTGCAGTAATGTCAATGCGTAGAACCAATTTTAAAACATCCCTACACCTGCTCATTCATCATTACTGCAGGGCAAGTACCTGACCTTTGAAAAGTGATTAGAAATGTTATGAATTGAGGGTGAGTGGAATTTCAAAGACAGTACAAACTTCAAGGGAGCAAACTCTTTCCCTACAGGAGTCACAAATTCTTGCTTAGATGTTATTGCTTAGAAATTTTCTCTAACAGAAGAAAATGCTATTTTTGTGACATAAATATAAAAATTGAGAAGCAAAAAAAAGTTCCAATTATGTAGAAAGAAGAAAGGGATAAGCAAGTATTTCCAAAAGACGAACCTGACAAAATTGCTTTATGTAGTGGACAATCAGAAGCTGGATTAGAAATGTGAGAATTTTACCTATAAAATGCAATCCAAGTGACTTTTCCTACTTAGTGGCAACCACAAATCCAGCCCTAGGGCAAAATCCACCACAGAGACTCAGTTTCAGAACTGCTGTTAAACCAGTGGCTGTGATCACTTTATACCCACCCCCTCTTTCTAGGCTGCTCAGCCCCTCTGACGGCCCCTTCCTAGTGTGGCTCGAGGCTTGGGAGAGAGGAGAGTAAGAAATGTATGTACCTGTGTCCCTTTTGAACTAGACTCCAATGCCTCCCAGACCCCAACCCCCAAGGAGATATCCCAGCACATCTAAACAACACCCACTCCAATGTCAAGGTCTTCCTTTCTACCTGGGGTAAGGCTCCAATCAGGACTAAAGAGGGAGGAGTGGGCCAAAGTCATACCATGGGGAACCATCCCAACTACGCCCCCAGTGGCTACTCCAGTAACAGCAATGGCACTCTGGCAATGGCAGGAAGAGTTCCTCAAGAGTGGCAATGGTCCTGCCACCAGTCTTGCTGGGTGGGAGTGGGAGTGTTCACAACAGAGAATGGTTGTGGGTTCTGCACCCATTCCAGTGATGGGACCCACCAAGGGGAAGCCCAGAGACTGTGGGCTTGGGACAGGACACTGGGACTGAGGTGCCAAAGAACAGAACTGGATTCTAGCTAGTGACAAAAGAAAGATGAGGAGGTGTGGTCATTCTACCTCTCTCTCTCTGCAACCTTCATGCATTTCTTTGTTCCTTCTCGCTCAAAGAAAGAAAGGAAGGAAAGGGAAGGGAAGGGGAGGGAAGGGAGGGGAAGGGAAGGGAAGGGAAGGGAAGGGAAGGGAAGGGAAGGGAAGGGAAGGAGAGTGATCTCGAATCCAAGATCCAATTAGATATGCCGGATCTTCTCATCAAAAGGAAAGGCTTCCGAAATCCGTGTGCCTCAGGCATACAGAACTCGAAGGAGCTCGACCCTGTACTTCCCCCGGATAGGAGAATCAGACCAGTCCCAGGCTCAATTTCATAAGCACACCGAGACTTTGGGATGCGCCCTCGCCGGCTGGGGAGGGAAGACTCCTTCCCCTCCTCCACCTGTGGGACTGGAGGTCCCCCAGGCGCGGCCATTGCCCCCACCCAATCTTCCAGGGCAGGCGCTTTTCCTTCCTTCATTACCTCACTACCTCCTTCCCTTGACGTCAGCCCCGGGTCCTCGAGCGGAGGGGGGAGGATGGAGATGAGTTTGGGGGCAGTCGGTATCAGGATCCCCGCAGCACCGGGGTGGGGGTTAGGGGCGGAATATGAGGTAATGCTCGCCCAATCCCCCGCCTCAAAGGCCGAGAGCCGCCACTTCCCTCCCCCCGCCCCACCTTCCAGCCCCGCGCGCGCCGGTGTGTGCACCAGTTACTAGGCAACCCTATCGGAGAAGCGGGATGCCGGCCAAGTTCACCCAAAGTTGAAGAATAAATTTGGGGGAGAGAAGGCTGAGGGTGGAGCGAGAGCCGGGAGAACACACAAGGGACAGGAAAAAAAGCTTGGAAGGAAAAGAAGCTGGTCTTCTGCTCCCTGGAACGGGAAGGAGGGCCGGCGCGGGCTGGAGCAGTGTCCCCGGGGGCCACCGCTGCGACCCGACCGCCGTCCGGCCGGCAGTCCGGGTCGGGTCCCGCGCGGGGCCCGGCGCTGGGAGCCACGCCCACCGAGCCCGCCGCAGCCACAGACTCTGGAGCACCCGCGAGGGGAGCAGGCTGTGGTCCGAGCGTACGCGCCCTCGAATTACTCCCAGAGAAGGCCGGCCGGTGCGGCCAGTGGGCGAGGAGGGGTCTGAGAAGCGAGAAGAACGGAGTGGGAGTGCACTCCGTGTTTAATCTTTGGTCCCGAGGAAGCTGAGGGCTCCTTTAGGAGCCCTTACAAAAATAACTTCTCGAAGCGCCACTCTTCTTTAGCTCAAACAGTAACCGCCCTCGTTTATATTCAAAACAAGAGCGCCAGGAGACGAGGAAATCTGCTTCTTTCAAATCAGAGCCAGGAGATCTGCTTAAATTTGCTTTAAGTAGCTAAAAGCGTCCTTTGCCTCCGGACCCTACATGCCCGCGGTCCGCGCTGCCCGCGTCGGACGTTCCGGCTCCCGCCGGTTCGCGCGCCCCCTCCGGGGTCCCGGGAACCCAGACACCGTTCTGAGCGCCTTCCTACCTGCTGTAGGGCGTCCTCAGCAGCAGGGCCTGGCTGCCTGTGCAGCTATCGGTAGGGGTGTGGCAGCCATAGACTGGGGGCGGCACAGAGTACTGCTGCTCGCCTGCGGAGAGCCGAGGAGAGCCGAGTGAGCGCGCCCCAAAGGCTGGGGGGGGATGGGGGGGTGCGAGGACGCGGGCAGGGTCTGGGACAGAGAGCATTCCCCAGCCAGGCTCGGAGGCTAAGCTGGGGGCAATGGGCCTGGATGCCGGGCCGGGCCGAGAGAAAGCGTCCAGATCGTGAGGAGCTAATCTGCTTCTCACTTCACATTCCCTTAGCAGTCACTTCCTAGTACACCGAAGAGACCTTCGAGACGTTCGTAGACTCGCTTGAGTAGAGCTGCCCCCAACATACTTGGGGTGGGGGCTAAACTCAATCTTTTCTTTTAAATTGGGTGAGACTGGGCTGATTATTTCTAACAACCCCTTCTCTCACAATTTGCGGTGGGTTGGAAATTCCGGGGACGGGGGCTTTGGCACGGAAGAAGGGGAGAAGGACCCCACATCATTCCCTCCTGCTTACCCAGAGAGCCCTGCTGGCCCATGGGGTCCTCGTGCTTGAAAGAGTGGTTGGGGAACTGCGCCGCGTGGTGCGAGGGCGTGTGACCGTAGCTGGGCGTCCCGTCGAAGGTGACTGTACTGTATCCTGCGAGCGCGGCGGAGAGAGAAGCACAAGGTCAGCGGGGGGAGCCGGGTCGGTGCGTCTACCAAACCAGAACCCGGAGCGAGGAGCACGCGGCCTCCCCACCCCCGAACTCGAAACCCCAGCGGAGGATTATGCCATCCCACCGGCCTCCAGAACTTTCGGCTGGAAGCCGGGCCCAAGCCCAAAGGTGTGACCTCGGGGCGGGCGCGCCGCCCTTTCCCAAGGAAAACCCTGACCTCCCCGCCGGTTCCCGATTCATGTCCGCCCCTCGTCTCCCACGGTGTTTGCCGCTCCTGAACCGAACCTCAGGCAAGTGAAGTATGAAGACCGCCAACCGCTTGCCAGAGAAAGTTCTTCATCTCCGAAGAGAAACACCGTGGCTCTTGCTCAGGGGCAGCGCGGGCGAGCGAAATGAATCTGTTCCGCTGACCCCGCGCTGACTCGGAGCCGTAAATCAGGGCACCGCGCACCAACTTTCATTAATTACTTGGAGCCCGTTAACCAGCATGGGCCTTAGATGGGGAGAGTAGTTACTGAGTAATGTTATCTGAGGCTGCGCGACCCTACACGACGACACCCAAGGCCCTCAGGAAAGCTGGTGAAGGTTAAAAGAAGGGGCCCTTTCAGTTGAGCCCGCCGGCATCGGACCGATGCCCTCCTCCTTACCCTCTCGGACCCAACTCGCATCCAGTGCGTCCTTACTCTGACCCCCACCGTGGGGTTCCTCGCGCCCCAGGTGGGGGAGCGTGCCTGTTTTAGGGTGTACCTGACTCCGTAGCGCCCTTTCCCTCCATGGCAGTGCACGGGTCCCCTGCCAGTTTCCCTACCAAGAACCCAAGGGCGAGACGGACCGGTTCTTCCCCAAGACACCCAACAGAATGTGGTGTCTTGATTGAAAACCGTGGTCTCCTTCTGTGATTATTGTTATTAAATTGCTTTAAACATATACCCCACCAGCTTCTGGAAAACTGTTGCCACCTCTGGGGAAAAAGTATCCTCCAGCTACGATGAAGGTCAGTCCCGGGGCCCTCAAAGCAATGGTGGGATTCCCTCCTTTTATGCGCAGGCCCCAGCGTCTCTGGCCTGAGGTCCAGGCCAGGAGGCGAATGAGATCGGCTCGGGCGCTCACAAAGGCTTCCCGCAGGGCCACGGTGCCGACCCATCCCCCGCTCATTCCCCCAGCTCCCCGCCTAGCCATTGCGCTGGATCTCCAAACTCCACTCAGTTTTTGGGAGTGGGATGTGTCAAACACCCAGGCATGACAGAGACTCTGCAACAGGTGTCTGCAAAGACTTAGGATGTACAGAGGAAGGAGACCATTACCCCATCTTTGAAACATACCCCCCCAAACAAAAACAAAAACGGAGCTTCTCCTGCCAGCTCCGGGCAGTGCGGTGTGTCAGAGTGGGAGAGAGGGTCGTGGCATGTCGTAAATACCGGATCGTACCAGGCAGGCAAAAGCTCACAGGTTGACAATTTAAGAAGCCACCAGCTTTTACAATTTGCATGATTCGAGTCCTACATCTCTCGCCTGCTAAGTAGCTGTCAGGCGTGGGTGAGCAGCTTGAGCTTCCTTTTGGGAGCGAAGTCACGGCCCTGTTTGAGGCCTACCCGTCAGCTTACAAACGAAATTTGGCTCTCAGTACCCAATTTTGCAGAGAGAAGGCCGAATTTTGAAAAGATATTTTTTAAAAAGAAGAAATAGAAACCACAAACAAATTGTCTCTAGACGAACCCTTCTCCATTCCTGAGCAGATGAGTAGGCAGTGGCCCGGAGCACGTGCTGTCCTTGGAGGCGGGCTCCGCAATTGTAGGGTTGCGGGCTCCAGCTCCCGAACCCGCCACGTCGCCTCCGCGCCCCGCGAGGCTCCCAAGGGCCCCTCCCAGGCAGGACACGCAGACCGGGTTGGGGGGGTGGCAGGGGCCAGCCTCCAACCCCTCCCTCAAGACCCTCGGGAAGGGCCGTGTTGAAAGCGCCTGCGGAGGGGACAGAGGGCTCTTTTAATTAGAAGCTTATCGGACCCGGGACTGATTAGATCGCGCTGTCCTGGGGCCTCGTGCTGGGCCCGGCGCGGAGAGCGCGGGGGCGGGGGCCCAGGGAGGAACGGTTGCCGGCAAAAAGGGGCAGCGTGTTCAAAGGCTCCTTGTACAGGCCTTCGAGGGAGAGGCTTTAAGCGTCCGAGGTAGCGCTTTTCCCACGGTTAGTCTCTGCCCGGGAAGGGAGTGCAACCTTGACCGCGCGGAGAGGCGAGACACGCTCTGCACCTCCCTCCCCCGCGCGCGGCAGCGGAGGAACCCGGGAACCGCCTGGCCGAGCCTGGCCTCCCAAAAGCTGGGGGGTAGAGTGGACAGCAGGCTCAGTCAGGGAGGGGGGCATAAGGCTGAAAATGATGACTCCACTGCTGTGGCAGAATAAGGAAAAATCTGTCCCCCAACGGAATACCCTCTCCAACGTGACCCAAAGGGGGGCGCCCTTCGCCCTTGGGTAGAGCCGTCTCTATACCTGACCCTAGGGTGGCCTGGTGATGCCAAGGCCGCCTCCTGCCCTACGACTCAGAGCGCCCTCGGGGCTGGGGGAATCAGAGGCTGACTGACAAGCAATCTTTTTTTTCCCCCTCCTTAAATCCCGCATTAAGTCTGGGGCTACCCAAGTCCTCACCCCACTTCTGCCCTGACAAACCATCTAACCCTCACACACACACTACAGTCGGTTCAGTGCCCATCCAACAGGTCAAAGGAAATCTGTCTCAACAGAGGGGCCAAGATCCCTGGAAAAGGAGGTAGAAATAGCCTAGTATGGTCTGGGTTTGAGTCCCAGCTGTGCCACAGAGGGACCTGTTGCACACCTAATCTCTTAGAGCCTAGATTTTCTCATCCAGAAATAAGGAAGTCCTCTAATGTCAGACTCCATAACTCCAGTGTGCAAGGATGCACACTGCCTTAATGCTCAATCTCCAGTGCCTTGCACAGAGTAGATGCTCAACAAATGCTGAATTAATGTTTAGAATATTAAGACACCACCTATATTGTTTAAGAAATGGGAAAGGGAGGGAGATGGCATGATGCCTGGGGGTGCCAACTGTCCTCTCCTGTGGGCCAGGGTTAGGCTGCTTTGCCTAGGGACAGGGATTCAGAGTCTTGATTCCTCTCTGCTGCAGCTTGTCCTGGGTCTGCTGATGGCCATTCTCATACTCTGGGGAAGGAGCTGATGCCCTTGCTTCCCCCAACACAAGCCTCCTGCCAGACCTTGCATTCCTGGGGGAGCCACAGGAACCCCAGAAATCAAGAGAATCAATCCAGAATTTCCAGGCCTCAGGGTTGCCAAGGCCAGGGCTGAGGCTGGAGCAGCTTCTGACATCTCACCCCAGCTCCCAGCTTCCCAGTAAGTCCCAACAGCCAGGCAAGCATGACCCACTCACATTTTCAATGCAAGAAAAACCTAAACCCACAGACGGGAACCGCCTTACAGGTTGTGGCATGCATCTGGGGCCGACTCTCCACCAGGCTTTTCCCCAGGATAGGGAAGAGAACTCCTTCACCTGCTAGTCCTGGTCCCCAACTCCCAAGCCTTTTATCTCTTTGGCAAGCCCCTTCATGCTGAACTGAGGGGATCCCAGGCACCAGACCAGCCTATAGAAGAGACCCAAACAGAGTGAAATCCCCACAGAACCTAGATGGTCTCAAATAAATGATAACAGCACAGTAGTATTTTGAGCCCCAGAAAACCAAATGGCTTCTCAGGCCCCTCCAAAGAGCACACATCCACACACAGATTCACTCACATCACACACCTGCCTGCCAGTCTTGCCCTTTCTAGTCCAGTCAATTTTAGGTTGGTCTGCTGCCTTCTGAATTTAGAGCCCCAAGCCAGGGGAAAGTTGGGCTTCTGCTCCAGTGGCATAGAACTTCAGGTGATGCTGAACCCCCAAGTTGCTCATCTCAGCTCTCCTCTTACAGATGGAGAAACTGATAACTGGAGATTTGTAAAAGGTAACAACAGCCTGCTAATTAGAGGTGACACTATCAGAGAACGCAAGCCTCCGATTAGACACTGAGTTGTTCCAACATCCCTTGAGTGGGAAACACTAACTTCCATTTAGGAAACACCTAGAATGGAGGGACCCGGGGTGCTGCTTGAGGTTCCTCCACAGAACACGGATCTTGGATTCCTTAAACGAAGAGGGGAGGGTGGTTTCGATTTCACCGGGGCTTCTGGTGAGCCAGGTGCCCCAGGCTGGTTTCAGCTAGGGACCACCTGAAGATACTCGTTTAGAAGGTGTTGGCATCGACCATGGACCAGCAGCATTGAGCCCTTCTGCGCCGTGGGAGCCCTGGCACCTCCTGCAAACGGTACACGCTCTGCTTCTCCCGTCCCAGCATCCCAGAAACATCCCAGTCCCTTAGGCCCGCACGAAATTTTGCTCCAGCAAAAGCATCCGGCATTGCGTTTGTAAGGCGTTTCCTAAAATATTGAATCAACCCGAATTGGTTTAAATTCTCAAAGAGCACAGAAGTCCATTTAGAGGAAAACTGGAAAACAAACTACAGGGGCCTGGCACGATTGGTTCGGCTCTTGTCCCTGAGAAAGGTAAGTGGGTGTGCGGGCGCCAGAGCGGGAGGACACTCCTGGCTGTGTCCCTCGATGTACACTGACTGAAGTCGGCAAACAAACTGTTCTTGTTCTAACCCGAACCGGCCAAAAACCTTTCCTCAGCGGAGCCCCGAGTTTAACAAGAAGGCACCAAGGCGCGCTGAAGGCAGGCCGATGCTTGGGCCTCGTTCCACGGCCTCTCGTAGGACCCGGTCCCACAGGGCTTGGAATGGGATGAACCGAGTTCTCCTCCAGCCCGGGAGCCCTCGCGGACGCCGCCCGAGCTGGAACCCAGGAGACATCCGCTATTATATATACTACCAGACGCGAAACCGACACGGTTCCAGAAAAGCCACTGTTTAGTTGCTAGCCCGTTCATTTACTCGTTCTTTGCTCCGTGATACTTCTCGGGCGTCTAACGTGTGCCGTCACCGTAGTAAAGGCTGGAGCGGCTCCTGACATTTTGGCGCAGCGTAGGAACACGGGCTGCTCCCCCCGGTGCTGGCCCCACAGTGTAAAAGCTCAAAAGGTCCGGTGCCTCTTAACCGTTCGGCGGGGCCTTGAGCTACAGAGCACCTTCCTGAGACAGAGCCAGACGCTGCACCGGTTCCCCCTTCCCACTCCCACGGAGACTAGCAGTCCTGGAATCTCCCGGGGTCCGAGGGGCCCCAGATGACCTCCCGGCTCAGGCGAACCAGCCGGGCTCCCGGCTCTGCAGGATGTCAGGGGCCTCTGCCGGCACGTACTCCTTCTCCCAGGCCTCCTCTCCCCTAGCCGCTGCTTCCGCTACCCGCACGGTCCTTGGGGAGGAGGGGGGGGACAGCCGGTTAAGAGCCGGGGTCAGGGAAGGGATAGGGCAGGGGAATGCCAGAGCGCGGCGGCAGCCCCGGCGCCACCCCGCGTGTAGGGGGCGCTCCCCCGGCCCGCTTACCCTGGTTGCGAATAGCCGGCTGGCTCTCGAGACAGCTGGGCAGGTAGGGCGCGTTAGGGAACATCCTGGCCTGGCCGGAGGACGCCTGGCTGGGCGGAGGAGGACCGAAGGGACCGTAGCGACAGGCTCCAGCTGTGCCGGTGAACTGGCCGGAGAAATGCACGGTGAAGGCGCTCAAGCACTGCTCCTCGTGCGGCTCCGCGCCGCCCCAGCTCGGCTCCTGTTTGATGAAGGAGTGAGGCGGCGGCGGCGGCGGCGGGGGTGGCGGCGGAGCCGGCGGCGGCGCAGGACCGCCCAGCGAACCGTAAGCCGAGGCGCCCGGGGGTGCAAAATCCAGCACGGGCGCCCACTGTGCGGCGCCGCTCACGGGCAGGGCGCAGCCACCGCCGCCACCCAGCGAGGGTACCGCCGGCAGCAGCGCATTCAGGTCCCGCACGTCAGAGCCCATTTGCTGCGGCTCAGCCCCGGACGCCCCGCGGCTCCTTCGGCCTTGCAGACGCTCGGCGCCGGACTCGGCCGCACCTAACTTGGCCCAGAGGCAGCCTGGGCCCCGGAGCCCCGGCTGCTCGGGCTGCTGAAGGCACCCAGAGCCGGAGCGGAGCGAGTGAGAAGACGCCGGCTCCGGGGCACACGTGGAAGCCGGCTCCTGCGGCAGGAGGAAGTCCAGGATCGCGGCAAGGAGGCGGCGGGGCCCCGGCTCCTGGGCTGCCGTCCCGGCTCTGGGTGGGTGGGTGAGTGAATGAGTGGGAGGGCCGGTGGGAAGGGGGGAGCGGACAGACCGTCGGGTTGCGGAGAGCCCCCGGGTGTGGGCGCTGCCTTGAACTCCTTACCCCAGCTGCCTGGCTGCCCCCAGCTTCCCAAAGCTCAAATAAGAGGGGCCGGCGGCGGGGGAGGAGGAGGAGCCAGGAGCCTCGGCCGCTCCATTCACACCGCAGCCTAAGCCCAGCCAGGCAGCGCGCGCGGCTCGGAGGGGGCGCCCTCGCCGCGGGGGTGGGGGGCGGGCCCGAGGGAGCGTACCTCTGGGAGACACCCTCCTCTCCTACCCGCCACGCGCTCTCAGCTGGCCTGCGGGACCCAGCCCACCCCCCACCTCCCCTTCTCGGCCTTCGCAAGTGTGGGCGCCTCTGGGCCCTGGCGAGTCTCTCCAGGTAAGCAGTGAATGTCCCCACATCCCTGTGTGATGGGGGGCGGATGGGGTTGTTAAGCTGAGAGGGCGGGTTCAAGGGAGGGGCAGGTGAGCTCCACGGGGGCGGGAACTTCAGGAAAGCACTGAAAACTTTCCCGGGCTTCAAAGAGAATTCCTTTGCTCTGAGCCCGAAAGTCCGGCTCTTGCTTCTAGAGCTGCCTGGCAGGACTGGTGGCCGTAATTTCAGGTTCACTGGGATGGGGGTGACACTTTATGGGTTCCAGAGGCCAGACTCAAGGTGAACGTGGGTGACCTGGGGGGGCGCGGTGCATCAGCTGTGATAAACGGCGTATTTCGATCGTCTGGTAGTTGGTTACTTGATGAGGTTTGTGCCCAGACGAGGGCAGCTGTCGCCTGCCTAAAAATTGGTGTCAGCGGCACTTAATCTCCTTTTCTAGCGAGAGATATTTAACTCTTCTTCGGTGAAGCCGGGAAAACAGCGGCTAGTTTGGGAGGGAAGGAAACCTTTAGGGGAACACCCAGAGCCTGCACACATTCCGACCGGAGAATCCTGGAGCCCAGGTTGGAGGGTGAGAGGTGGGGAGGATTCGAAGTCCAAGCCCCTGGGGAGAGGTTTGGCTCCTGCAGCCAATGCCGCCGAGCTCGGCCTCCGCTCACGGTCGAGAATACCGTTCTGGATAAGCAGTGACTGATAAGGGGACGCAAACCAGTTAGGAGGACCACGAAGGAAAGCCCTCGGTGGCCCACGGTCCAGGGGAGTGTTCGCTCCATTGGGAGCTCGGAGCGCCGGGCTTCGAAACATCAGACTCCTCTCTCTACCTAGTCACTCTATGGGAGCCCCGCGCCTCAGGGCAGGTGTTTGAGGTTTTGTTTTGGTTCTTCCTGAGTAGTCAGGATTTAGGGCGATGCGGATCCTAGGCAAGGAGAAGCGCTGGGAACCCGGGTTCGAGTGCGTTTCGAGGCGCGTGGAAACGCCCAGGAGAGCCAGGGGGCAGCGGCGACGGCGCAGCCTGGACCGGCCAAGAGCGCGGACCGGCAGCGGCCAGTGGCCGCCAGGCCTCTTAGTCCAGGCTGGCCGCGGAAGGGCCCGCAGCTCTCCGCCAAGTCCTATGCAAAGCGACAACCATGGTAGTTGCAGTTTTACAAAGAAACGGAACGTTTGAAAAGCCTTGGCATGCTCTTCATTTTCTTGCGCTTTGGTTTTAGTTCATTTGCACTGAGTAAATGAAGTAGACCCGAGTTCCGGCTGCGAACCCGAGGCGTTGGCGGGCTCAGAACCTACACGCCAAACAAAATTCCCTCCTCTTGGGGTCGCTCGTCCTAGAGGCGCAGGAGACCGTGAGGGCAAAGGTCGGGAACACGAGCTACCCGCTCGTTCCCCCGGCCACCTACGAGGTCCTGCACCCCTCTTTGCGCTACTTTGGTGCTTGGGTGAGCTTGTCTCCACTTAGAAGCTTTATCTTTTTTTTAAAGAAGTGAAAAGGTTCTGGAGGCCAGCTCCTTCTCCCCCGACACTCTGTGAGCTGCCCACTACGCTCCCACAAGTGCAGTCTGGAAACCGGGGGCTGGGCTGGAGAGCTGGGCAGGGGCATGCGCGTTTGGTCCTTTTGATGCGGAAAGGCCCCCGGAGACGAAACTTCTCAGGCCAAGTTGCCCCTAGAACGCGGCAGACCCCTGTCTCATACCCACCACTTTTACTTCGACGTCGAAGTAGTTTTTCTTAACTAGGATTCACTCAAGCGCCACGAGGGATGGAGAGCCCTTTATGAAAAGTCAGGGATTTGTATTTGCCAACGAAAAGGTCGAGATTGTTTCTCTTTTATCCTCCTTTGCAAAGTTTTTTTTGTTGGGGGGGTCTTTGGAGGGAGGTGGCTTGAACGTGAGCTTTTGTGGTTTTGAATCCCAGATAGGGCAGAGGTGCTTAATTTTGCGCCTTTACGTTTAAAAAAGTTTTTGTTCAGGGGCGGGGTGGGGTGGAGTGAGAGGAAAGGGGAGCCGAGAAAATTTAGGACTCCTCTCTTCTCCGCCATTTGTTGCCTGAGAATCCTAGAGGGAGGGAAGAGCAGTAGTGCGATCCCCGCTTCAGCCCTGGGGTGCCGCCTCGCTCCGACTTCGTAGTCCGAAACGGTGGGAGGAGTTCCCTGCAACCGCGGGGCCGGGAAGTGAGTGCTGCGCGTCGGCAGCCGCTCGAAGTCGGAAAGCCGCAGCCCAGAGGTCTCCGAATGCCGCCACCCATCCCCATCCCCGAAGCCCAGGAGCGCCTGGCCCAACGCTGGGAAACCGGCACACTGAGGTCCCCCTTCTTCCCTCGGGTAACGTTCTCTGCGGGAGCTCGGCGGTTACCCAGGCAGACGCGCCCGCTACGCTGGCCTCGGCGCCCTGAGCCTGCCAGGCGGAGCGACAGAAAATCGGGCGGGGAGGAAGTCTGCCCGCCTCGGCAGGTGGGCGCTCTCCTGCCCCTCCGCAGCTCCAGGCCCAAGGAAATGAGGGCGGCGGAGACCTGGCTGCCCCTTCTCTCATTCACCCTTCCACTTGCCGTCAGCGCTGAGACTTGTGCCACAGAGGATCTGGTCTGAATCACCGTTTGGCAGAGATGGAAATTCAACTCCCCGTCTACAGAGAAGGAAACTGAGGCCCAGGCAGAGGGAGGAAAGGCAGCTGTAGAGCTCAATGGTTAAGAGGATGGAATTGGTGGTCAGAGAACGGAATCTCGGGTCCACCAGGTAACAGCTGTGTAACCCTAGAGGACTTCCATAGCCTCTCTGAGCCTCAGTTTCCTCACTAATCAGACGGGATAATGGAATACTAGCGTCCACTTCATGGGGTCGTGCGGAGTAGACCGGAGGATAGTGTTGGTTTACGCATTCAATAAACGTCACAACTGTCACTATTATTAAGGATACATAGCAAAATAGTGGCAAAGCCAAGCTGAAACCCTGGTCTCTCAACTTCTAGCTTGGAGCTTTACCCCCACTATCCTTTTGCCTCTGTAGAGATAATGGAATGGGGTGTAAAGAAAAGAGGGAGAGAGAGACGTTAAAAACCCATGTGGCTCTGATACATTGGTAAAAGGCATCCTGGTCTGGAAGGTGCTTAATTATTGAGAGATCAAAAAATCGCCGCAGAGTGGTAGAGGGTACTGACGACCTCTAACCGCCACCGCTACCCCCCCCCCCCCCCGCCCCTTTGACCCCGGCGCTGTCAACTGCATCTGACCAAGGACCGAGCCCGGCCCTGCAGCCGCCGCCCCAGGGAGCAGGGCGTACTCCTGGGCTGCGCTCCGGGCGTCACCCCGCGGCTGCCGACAACTGAATAAACACTCCGAAGCGCTGCGATCTGTCAAGGGCTGGGGCCGAAGACGCAGAAGAGGAGTGGCTCCACCGCCAGACGCCCAGGAGGAAGGGGCGCTCGATTAGCACCTCGCGCAGGGGCTAGAGCCCGGGACTCCACGCGCAGGACCAGCAGCCTAATCGGGGCTCCTCCCCTCCCTCCCCATTCCGACTCTTGGGTTTCTGCTTACCTGACCTCTGGACAGGGGCTTAGGCCGGTTTCCAGGCCCGTACTGGCAGTAGAAACCGCAGCTTCATTTCTTTAAATTAAAAAAAAAAAGTACGGGAGGGACTTTTGTTAGAGCGTACCCCCGTTTTGTCCCCGCACTCTGGGTTCCTCTGCTCATTTGAAAAATAACTCGATCTTTTTGAACAACCTCTCGTCTACAGTACAAACTCCGTTCTCTGACCCAGTTTGGGGGTTCAGGACCGGCGAGCACCGCCGCCTGGGCGCTGCAAAATTTTCCCTCTGCCCCAGCTTGCAGTGCCTGGAACCGCCAGAGTTTACCCGTTTGTTCTGATGCCACCTCGAGACGGTCCCCAAGCTCCCAGAGAGTCCCCGTTGAAAGAATTCCGCAGCGCTGCCTCTATTATTATACCGTAAATCTTTTTAAATTCTGGAACTAATTATATAGAGGATATGTCTCAATTTGTTCTGCATTAATGCCACAGTGGGGATGGAGGCCGGGCCGCGGCCGGAGCAGATACGTAGGCCCATGAAATTGATGAACTGAGAGTTGCTCCCAGTCCTAAGCGCACCATCTGGAATTCCAGTCTGAGGTTACAATTAGAACTCCTGACCCCAGATTCAACTTTGCAAACAACAGGGGAAAAAATGGGGAAAAGAAAAAAACCAAGAAAAAAAAAAATTTATATTCTGCACCTGTAAAAAAAAAAAAAAATCCCTACACAATCTTAAAATCTTTCCATCTTAGAAGATTCTTTCCAAGTATTCTTTTGTGTTTCTTTAACCTATAAAAGATAATGGAATATATTTTATAGACTGGATTTTATCTTACCCCTTTCCCTCTCCCGACTGCACTCAGTTTAATAGTTGTCAGTTTTTTCTCAGTGTTTTTTCTTAAGCATTGGATTATAATTATATGGGACCAAAATATTCCTTAGTAAATTAGCTTGCTAAATATTCTGTCATTTTGTGATTCTGCTTTTGAGAAACCGCTTAATTACAGAAATCTATCTGGATCTAGGAACTTCTTTTTGTCTGTTGCTCCAGCTTAACTGTAATCAGAGATTTTACTTGTTGTAATTTTATTTGTGTTCTAAATTGGTTAGGCCAATTTCTTCCTTCTTTCTTTAGTAACACACTGCTTTATTTTCCTCTCACTTTGACCCTCTGAAGAAAACGAAGGACCAGGCAGTACTGGGGAAATCTGTTAAATTTATTAGCATAAATGCTTAGACAAAATGAGATATAAATCATTCAGTTGTATTAAGCCATAAAGTATCCCAATGAAGTCAGTGCTTCACAAGGGTCCTGGTGTATAAATGTTCATACAAAATAAGGTATCAGTATTATCTTTCAAACTGAATATACGTTGTAAAAATATCCAAATGTTGAATTAAGAATATGGGGGCATTGGCAGGGCAGGAAGGGTATATTCCTTAGAGCAGCCTGTTAGTGATTTGGTGGCTCAAAAGCATGGCAGAAGAAAAATCTCCACAGTTTGCATTAGGAATATTCAGTAGACAATTTTTTTGAAGAAAGGTATACAGGATATATTTGATGAGAAGTAAAGAAATAAGGAAAGAAGAAATGAATAGAGAGCAAAACATTGCTTTCTGTGGAACGCTTTTTCCCCCCAAAAGGTCAATTTAGCTTCAAAAAAAAAAAATCTACTCAGAAAAGACACTGGCTCTTCATACAGATAACGGATGAGCCATTAGTAAAGAGCCACCTGGGCCTTCGTCTGCGAACCCGGATATGCAGCTGGTCGGCAGAAAGATGTGAATTCACTAGAGGTGGACGGGAGAAAAGGGGTGGAGGAGTGAGGAAGGGGAGTTGCCAGAATTCCTAGCAGAGGTTTACCAAGACAAAAAAAATCAGACAAAATGTTTAAGGAGCAATGGCTCGCAAAGCTCATAATCACAGCTCTTTGTAAATCTTGGCAAACCAAAGCATTCTTTGCCTTTTAGAAATGATTGTTCCAAAGCCTCACCCCCCCACCCCCCCCACCCCCGCCACCTTAATCAAGGAATTTACCAGAGAAAAGGCAATAGTACCCCCTTTTCTTTACCAGGGGCCTCCTCAGATTTTGGGTTTCATCAGTTCATTCACCACTGGGGCAACTATTTCTTGGCACTTCCTTTGTGCCGGGCATTGTGGCAGGGACTGGAAATATAGGAGTAGGAGGACAGGCTCCACCCTGCTCTCAGTGAGCCTACATTCCAGGAGGAAGGACAGACAAATTACAAGCAAACAAGGCAGATACTTTCAGCTAAGGGTAACTGCTACAAAGAAACAGGAGATTTGGTAGACTAGAGGCCTAAAGGTAAAAGACAGGGATGGGAGCAAATAGACCTGCACTGCCCTGTCTTAATGTGTAAGTATCCCACCTTACTGTTGTGTGGCAGGAAGGGTTTGAAGGATTTGGAACGTTCAGTCTGGACAGATCTCTGCCTACAAGGGGGCTGGACTTTATGGAATCAGGAGGATAGCTGTTTAGATAGGGCTGGATTAAAATCGCCACCCCCAGGGACACCTGGGTGGCTCAGTCGGTTAAGCGGCTGTCTTCAGCTCAGGTCATGATCCCAGGGTCCTGAGCTTGAGTCCCAAATCAAGCTCCTTGCTCAGCGGGGAGCCTGCTTTTCCCCCTGCCTGCAGCTCCCCCTGCTTGTGCACTCTCTCTCTCTCTCTGAAACATAAATAAATACAATCTTAAAAAAATAAAATAAAACCGCCACCACCGGCTGAGTGATGTGAAAGTTACTTAACCTCCAAAACACTCCATTTTCTCCTCTTGATAAAAACAACAGCACCTATTGAAGTTGAGAGAACTAGATGAGGAAAGGCATGTGCCATTTTTTAGCCCAAATGGAACCCTCATAAATGGTGACTATTATCTATATTCATATAGATTCTGTTATTCTTCGCTTCTAATTAACTGATAAGTTATAGACTTAATATCAATATTGGTGTGAGTTAAGAAAATCTTCACTGTTGTTGGATCAGGGAGAAGGGCAGGAAGAGAAGCCCTTTGTCAACAATTCTAACCTTAAGCAGGGTTTCTTGCTGCCTTGAAGTGCATTGAAATCATTCTGTCCTACACCCAGGCCTGAAACAGAAAATACATGGCTTCTGCTTGAAAATCAAGCTTAGATTCTTTGTTTCAGTACAGAAGGCTATAGGTTAATGTCAGCTCGAAAGGTTTAGGATGGGATTGTTCCATACAGCCACATTTCAGATATGTAGCCTAGTCTAGAATAAAGAATCCTGGGCTAGGTATAAAAAAACTTGGGCTCAAATCCTGTTTCTGACAATGACCATGGCCTTGGGGAAATAACTTAAGCTCTTCATTTTTCAATACTTTTATCTGTAAAACAAGAATGATAATAAGGATGAAATAAAGCAAACCATGATTTGAAAACTGCACAATGCTAGGCAATGCTTGCAGAGGGCCATCAGGACCATCTGTAACATGGGAACTAACCGGGGAAAGAAATGCTGTGAGCATTTCTCCTGCATGTTTCGTCCTTTGAAAAGTGGGCATAGTACCTTTCTCATGGGGCTGTCATGAGAAGGACATGAGATGTGTGTATAACCTTTCTGAACACCGCCTGGAATAGAGTGCTTGCTACCCAAGTGTGGCTGCTGCCTTTGTTGTCAGCCTTCCCTCGTCATGCTCCCAGAGCTGAGCTTCACCTTTTCACACTGATAGTTTGTTTGTTTTTTTTTTTTCCCTCTGACAGGACAAAATAGTATAAAGAGCAGGACTTAGGGATCAGATGTCTGGGGTTTAAATCCTCCTCTGTTCCTTATTTTCTGTATGACTTTGGGTGACTTCCTTATTTTCTCTGAGCCTTAAGGTTCATAACTGTAAAAATGGGAGCTAAGGATACCTTCACTCACAGAGTTGTTTTGAGAACAGATTAACACAGCACATGTAAAGTTCCTACATGGGGCCTGGCATGTAGTCAGAAATCAATAAATGGTAGTTATTAAGTTTTCAATTTGTCTAATCAGAGAATATTAATTTATCTCAAAAAACTGATCAGCCACCAAGAACTTGAATTACAGCATGATTCTGAGCAGACACAGAAACAAATTCCCATCTTCTAAATTCACCTGTGCCGATAAATAAATAAATTAATTAGTTAATTAATTAATTCACCTGTGCCACATCGAAATCTTACTCCTTCATATAGGAAAGACTTTGCAGTCAAAGCATTGGCAATGACTTTCCTTTTTGACTATCAGCCCATTAGGTTGTAAGTTAGAATCCCATTTATTTTCACTGAGTTTCTTCGCAGAATATCCAGCATATATCAAGGACTTTGGTAATCTCATATTTTTCAAAATAAGCAGAAAACTTTTCAGCCAATTGAGAGAAAAAAACCGTTTGACTCTCTTCCTAGAGTTGCCACATAGCATTTATTAATAGCTCTGTAAACAGGCTTGAACATAGTATCAGCTGGCTGCTCAAGATATTACAAAAGTTTATGAGAAGTTGCTCAGGAAAAACAAGATAGAGTCATTAGAAATCTGATGCTGGTCAAGAGTGCCTTTATCCTGAGTCTCCATAAATCACAAACAAATGAAACTTCTATTGTGATCACTGTTCCAGGTCCAAAGGATCTCCCTCTCCCCTTTAGTAGAAATTAAATAACATTTAAGAAAGCCCAAGATTTTTTTTCTCTACTGATACAGAGACTAATTACAGAATTTCCCAAGAGGTAATAAATATCAAACTCTAATCAACAGATGTGACATACAATAAATAAGAAGCATATAACTTTGATTCTCTAGGGCACATGTTTATCTTTAATTATCCCCAACCTGAGAATGGAATAAATGTTGTTATCTGTTATATTTATTATTTGTTTCTAGAGTGACACCACATTTTTATCTTGCCCAGAACAGTCGCAGTTTAACCTGTTGTCCAGCTTAATTATTAATTGCTCTCCTTTTACTTCCCAAAGTGTTTTGGTATTGATGGTAAATGATAATGACTCCACTTGCTTAAAATTTTATTTTATAAAAAAGACAGATTCAAGAAAGCCATTAGAACAAAAGCGAAAAACAAGAGTTAATTATGGCTAGTGAGAAGAAGAAAAGATTGGATTAATATTAGAGATCAAAGGATGAGGGGGTGCCTGGGTGGCTCGGCCGGTTAAGCATCTGCCTTTGGTTCAAGTCATGATCTCAGGGTCCTGGGATTGAGCCCTTATCGGGCTCCCTGCTCATCAGGGAGGCTGCTTCTTCCTCTCCCTCTGTCCCTATCCCCTTCACCCACTTGATCTCTCTCTCTCTCTCTCTCTCTCGAATAAATCAATAAAATATTTTTAAAAAAGAAATCAAAGAATAATTACTATAATTGAGCATAAAACTTAGTTCTGAGCTTCCTGACAGCCAAGTCAAAAAGGGAAAATAAAACTTGTTACATTATCTCTCATTATGCAATAGAGAGAAGAAACCCAGTTTTTTCAGAAGAGACAAACGTTTCTAGCATTAAACTCTAACAGAAACTTATCTCACTGGCCTTCCTCTAAGGATCATCAGACAATGGTTAGTGACTTCAACAATAAAGTTTCAAAAGATGCAGAGATATTCTCTGACTGGTGGCTTCTCATTTCAACCCAACAGTGTAGTATTAAAATTATAGTTCTTTTTCTAAAAAACAAAAACAAAACAAAACAAAACAAAAAAACCCCAAACTTTTTCTAAAAGGGAAGAGGCAGTAATATAATCCCTTTTTATAGTTTTCTGGGAATCTGACCTGATTCAAATTAACCTAATGTGTTAATTTTCAGAAACTGCCAACTGATAATTTTTATTTTTTTATGTTTTTTAAAGATTTTATTTATTTATTTGACAGAGAAAGAGAGTGTGAGAAGGAACACAAGCAGGGGGAATGGGAGAGGGGAGAAGCAGGCTCCCCGATGAGCAGGGAGCCCGATGCGGGGCTCGATCTCAGGACCCTGGGATCGTGACCAGAGCCGAAGGCAGACGCTTAACGACTGAGCCACCCAGGTGCCCCCAACT